>NW_026251730.1:0-470868 GCF_025024155.1 Gamsiella multidivaricata
CCAATTTGAGCTGTCGTACCAGAATCGTCCCAATCGTCGGATCCGGCAAGAATTCGCTCCCGAACGTCACCCGCATCGGCCCCACCTCCATGACGGGCTGTCGAGCCGTTGGCCAGTATTCGTGACACTTGATCCGACCCATTTCCTGTTCACGCGTCAACATCACCACCACCCTCGAATTCTGTTCCCACGTCGCCTTCCAGAAATCCTGGAACGTCGAGGGTAAAGGTCCCTGGGTTGCGATATAGGATTTCTTGCTGAGCACCGGTGTCAGGAACGAGGCATTGATGTAATCGTCATGACCCTGTTCCACCTCCGCAATCTTGACCCGCGTGTGATCGTATGGCCAGATGTTGTTGTACCGGTTCTTGAGTCCTTGTTCGATTCCTGCACCGATACTGAAGTTCGTCGTCCGGCCCGACCGCATGTTCTGGGGCAACATCAAGAGCGCCAAACGCTTGTTCTCATTGATCTCCACTTTCTGTTATAAGATAATAAAATAAAATAAAGTAGAAATAGAAATAGAAATAGAAATAGTGACGTAAAAAAAAAAGGAAGAAAAAGAAGAGCCATTATTAGTAGTCTGTATCATAACGTGGTGTCTTGTTACCAATCAATCACACTAACAGAGAAAAGAGAAAAAGAAGAAAAAGAAAGAAAAAGAAAAAGAAAAAGAAAAAAAAAAAAGGCTCTGCCAGGTCTACGCATGCCCCATGCAAAAGCAATTTGAACAACAAAATCACGAATCAAACGAACTTTACCTGAAAGAACTCGGCGAGTCTCGCCTTACCGGACTCTTCAGCAATGGCAGACAACAGCCACCTCGGGAGATGATCCTGCATCGTCTCGACCGAGAATCCCATTGGCAGACGCACCGGGATCTCCTCCGTGATGTTCGTGCTCAGTCCCATCGCCTGACGGACACTTTCAAACAACGGGTTCACATTCGGGTTCTCGATCATGGGCGTTTGGCATCCAAGGGCTCCTCCGGGGGGTTGCGACATCAACGACGGTAACGAGCCCAGGTGCAGACGCGGACGTGGCGGTGAGACAATCGACATTGGATTCGTCGTCGCTCCTGTTGGTGCAGACGAGGAAAGACTACCGCCGCCGCTCAATGACATGTTTAGTGGCGAAGACGATCCCGAGTTCGGCCTTCCTTCTGTCCTGCAGAGATCGTTATGCCGCGCCAAGAACTCGTTAAATCCTCCTAGATAATGGAGGACACGTAGTTGAAGAAAAAGATATAGTGAGCAATAGTATTTTTTCCCATACGGAATCAACAACTGATCGTAAAGTAAAAAAAGTAAAAAAAGTAAAAAAAGTAAAAAAAGTAAAAAGTAAAAAAAGTAAAGAGCGCCTGCTTACCATTGAGATATCCCAGGGTTGCGGTGCAACCTTCCTTGCGGAACTTTTGGGTCATAAAGAACGTCGGCGATCCAACCACAGGCGCCGCACCGGTTGCGTCAAAAAAGACAATGTTCTCACACTGTTTCCACCTCGAAAAGATCTCAACGTCCTCTTCCGTCGTCAATTGCTCTGTCAACATCCGTAAAGAATACATCGGCCGCTTCAACAACATGTTGGGGATACACACATTCACCGCCGTCTTGATCGACGAGGCTGCGAACGCCACGGACGGCCGCATGTCCAGGAGCATGATCGCGTTCTTGTTCCCTATCACGGCCTCGTCGATATTGTCCGCATTCAAGACCTGTTCCAGCAGGCACGACACCGTCTCGGCCTTCATCTCCTGAATGTTCAACTCTGCAGGCGCTGCCACCGCCGTTGGGGACAGGTGCGACATTGAGAGACGCGCACCCGAAGCCGAAGCCGGCCCTGAGCTCGGTGGGGACATCAAGGAGGAGAGGGGCATGGAGATCGACAGATTGGATCTGTGTACGGGCATGCCAGCGGAATAAGATCCATTGCGATCTATGCCCGGATGTGTTCCGCCTGCAGTCGAAGACGGGTATGGTTCCCAGCCCGGGGCGGATGAGGCGCTCAGGGTACGGGCATGTGAGTGTGAGGCCATCGAGGACGGTGGCAGATGGAAGCCATGAGGGTCCTGTTCAGAGACGGTCGAGGGATCGGCTGTGGAGGGGAAGTAGGAGGGAGAGGAGGCCGAGAAGCTTGGGATCTCGATGGCGGCGGGAGTCTGTGCCGGGACAGAGAAGCCCGAGATGAAGAGGTTGGCCTGGGAGGGCTGGAAGGCTGAGGTGGTTGGGCCAGGGGTGGAGGCGGCGGTGGAGAAGTAGTCGGAGCGGGATGTCTCGGTCCAGGTGGCCTGTGGGGTGAAGAAGGGGGTTTCGAGGGGGAGCTGCTGCGTCAGATGCAACGCAGGGTCCTGAGCGGCTGCAAAGAAGCCCGATCCGGAGAACGAGGGCGTTGGACGGGCAGAGGCGGCAGCAGTGGCTGTGGCGATGTTGGTAGCAGCGCCGGAGTGCGGTGCCGGGTGGTGTGGTGCGGACGGGGAGGTGGAGGGGTCGACTAGGAGGGCGAGGGTGGAGGGGTCGTGGGGCCCCGTGGAGGAGAGGGCGGATATGCGGGAGTTGGAGGCATTTTGTTGGCTCTGGAGGATCCGTGATGACGAAGTGTTCATATCTCTCGTATCTCCTTATCCGATTTGGCGGTTTGATTTTTTTGGGTGAAGAAGGAAAGAAGGGAAGGGCGGTGGTTGGTTGCAGCGGCCTTGTTTCTTTGTTTCGAGTTGAGACCGGGGGGGACAGAAGCAATTGATAGGCCGGCTGATGGGAAGGAAAGAACAAGGGGCCTTCTTATCGTTTTCTAGCCCTTTGTGCAATATCAATGGCGGTGGAAGGACGCGGGGAAGGAGGCAGAAGGATGGAAGGTAGATCGCATAAAAGAGCACACGCACAAAAGAACAACCAAGCAGGCCAAGAAGCAGGACTGGAGGGGGGGGAGCGGCAAAAGGGGAGGACGAGGATGGAGATGAAGACGAAGAAGAAAGAGAAGAAAAGGGGGAGGAGAGGAGGAGGGAAGCGAACAATAACAGATTATTATATATAATGTTGCTATATAATGGTATGTTGTATGTTGTATGCTGTATGTATAGTATATGTATATGTATATGTATATGAATATGAATATGAATATGAATATGAATATGTATAGGGATGGATGAATGTGTGTATGAAAAAGCAGTAGCAATTGATGAAGAAGAAGAAGAAGCAAAAGAAGGGAAAAAAAGATCTTAAGTCAAGTCAGAAGAAGAAAAAAAAAAAACGATGGCGACCGTTGAGAATTGAGCCTTCTGCTGCTGCTGCTACTGTTGTTGTTGTTGTTGTTGTTGTTTTTGTTTCCTAAACGATGACGACGTGAAAAGGGAATGCAGAGCGCGAGAGGGAGAAGGAGAAGGAGGGGAGAAGGGGGAGAGGAGAGGGGCAGGAGAGAGAGAGAGAAGGGGGAGGGGAGAGAGAAGGATCTTTCTTCTGCAAAACCCAATCAGATCTGTTGCAATCGAGCTGGAAGCGAGCGCTGGCTGATCAACAAAGGGCGAATGGGTCAAGACCGATTGAACAGGACAGCCAATTAAAGAGGGAAATTGACAAGAAGGGGGAAAAAAGAAAAAGAGAAAAAAAAAACGAAAGAGAGAAGAAAGAAAGAGAGAAAAGCGAGGACGGGAAAAAGACCCGCGGTGGTCAATGGTCTGTCAGTCTGTCCGTCCGTCCATCCGTCCGTCAAACGGTCTTCGTTGTCTCTGCTCCTGTTTACTCTGTGTACATCTTCTCTCTCCTTCTCTCGCTTTCCACCTTTCTCTTCCTGCTGAAGATCAAAGAGAGAAGGGACCCCCGTTGCACCGGGATACAGTTTCGCACTACTGCACCATGTCTGCTGCACTTCAAAAAAGAAAAAGTGTGTGTGTTGTGCGTGTGTTTGTGTTTGTGTGCGATGAGAGCCCTGTCAATGACTTCATACATCCGTACGTCTTTCCATCCCCCCCTCCCCTCCCCCCCTCCCTCCCTCCTCTTACATCTCAGACTATGGCTATGACATGGCAGCCCATGGGGCCCACGTTGATATCCTGTATCAGACGCAGGGCCGCCCTCGCCTCTTTGCCTTCTAGACTTGCCTTCCTTCTCTCGCTGTCTTTCTCTCTCTCTCTCGAGACTCGCTGTGCATCTTCATACTCCCGTCTGAATGACCCCCTCATGAATGACCAATGGATGACCCACGGAAAATTGCCCCATGATCAGGGCCTCGTCCCTCCTTCCAACGTGCTCACCCCCCATTCCCCAGCGACGTCGTCCCTGGGATTCAATTCCCTCTCGGAGAAACAGGCACAGGAAATATATAGTCTACAGTACCTCTGTGTGCGTATGTTGTCTATAGACCGTGTTCAACAAGGTTATGCCCATAAAGAAAAGAGAGCTGGCGACTAGGGTTTTAATAAAAAAAAAAAAAAAATAGCCCACAGCGATTCGATCTGTTTGTTTTTGTCTATCCATCGTCGTCATTTCCTCTTCTTCTTTTTCTTTTTCCCTCCTCCTCCTTCTCCCCGGAACTCCCTTTTGGCTGAGATGAACTTCCTCCTCCTCTCCCCCCCCCTCTTTCGAATGAACAGCTGGGCACATACTTTTTCTTTTGTTCGTTGTTCTCTTACGCAGAGAGAGTGGGGGAGAGAGGGGCGACAATGACCCAGTGTGTTGGTTAACTCCATAGACAGACAAACCCCAGGCAAAGAGACATGCTTTGTTCCTGGGGAGATGAGACGAGAAACTATACTGTCGAGGTGGTTATTTTTCTTTGTTCTTTGTTATATAGACTCTATCTATTATATTATTTGCATCGTATTAAAACTAAATTATATATTTTTGGTTGAAATGTAAACCATCCCATGTTCCTGGAATGACATCATTGCGGTGCCTGTGATGCGATGCGATGCCATGCCATGCCATGCCTTGTCTTGTTGTTTGTGCCACCCTCCAATTCAGCCATCAAACCCGCTCCTCCCCTTCCCTTCGCAGCCCAGACCACAGTTACTACTCCTCTCTCTCCATGTACATGTACTAGAGACTCCTCTCTTTCTCTCTCTCTCTCTCTCTCTCTCTCTCTCTCTCCCAGGGGGACAATGCTTTTTTTCTACCGCAGCCCATCGTCGGGTTCTTTCCATCCTTCCGGCCCCTTTCCTCCTTGTTTCTTTCTTTCTTTCTGCTGCTTCTTCTGCAGTACACGCTTAATCTCCATGTTCTAGACCATTCCTCACTAAGCCAAACCCCCTCTCCCCCATTTTACCCTACTAGTCAGCGGACCCGCCCTTGGGAAAAAAAAAAATGAAACAATAATGAACCTAGTCTTCCTTCAAGGAATACCCCTACCGTGTTGGACCTGTCCAATCACTCCCCCCCTCCTTGCCTCCTCCTCCTCCCTTACTCAGCAAAAAAAAAAAAAAAAAAAAAAGCTAGGTCTTTCCTCCTCCGTTTTGTTGTACATGTACAAACATATGCTCATGTCCAGAGCACTGATAGGCCCGCGACAAACAAGGGAAGGGGCGGGGAGGGTAGAAATACGCCATTTTTTTTTATTAGACCATCCCATGGCATTGGCTGACACAAGAAAAAAGAAGATCCCACACACACAATTCGACGGCTGCAAAAGCGCACGATCCATCTTGTGCAACAAGACCAAAAATATATATATATATATATAAAAAAAAAACCTCTAACCCATTCAACACCCTTTGGTCCATTGGCCCGTTGGCCCGTTGGGCGCGAACCTGTCTCTCCCTCTCTTCATCCTCTTGCTCTTTTTTTTTTTTTTTTTTTTTTTCCTGTCCCTTAGTCCTTGTTTCTCGCTATTACTGCCGCCTTCTCGAATCTCTGCAGATGTTGTTGTTGATGATGATGATGACGATGATGATAATGTTTTATATCCAGGCGGCGAAAGAGAGGGTCCCATGGCAATGGCTTTGCGCCCCCAGAGACAAACCAGTCAATCCAACGCGTCCTTTTTGCGTTTTGGGAGGGATTTTTTTTTTTTCATTATTTCTTTGCGTCTGAAATGTATGTATGTATGCTCTTGCAAGAAAGATATAAAAAAAAAGGAAAAAAAGAAAAACTGTTTTCAAAGGATCGTCTTCCAACGTCCTTTGTTCTCTTTCGATGCTCTCTTCTGTGGCGTCTTCCTTTCCTCTAACAGGCGCATCCAAAGTCCTTCGAAGTGTCGCTGTCAATCTTGATGGGATCAGGGAAATCACTATAAAGATGTCAAAAGAGATATGAATTGTTTAGTCATTGCCTCGCATCGCATCGCATCGTATCGCAGCACGTTTTTTTTTTCTCTTTTTCCCTCCATCTTTCTTCTTTTCCCTCCATCTTTCTTTTTTTTCCCTCCATCTTTCTTTTTGATAGAGTCAATTGGGTTGTTCCAGATAAAGTTCGCAACGGCTTTTTATCCTTACATCTCAACCTCGACCTCCTGCTGAAGAGCATTCTTGGCAATGGTCTGGAAAGCTTGCTCAACGTTGATGGCCTCCTTGGCAGAGGTTTCAAAGTAGCTGTCAAAAAGATAAATAACGTTCGTTAGAATCCTGACCCATGTCCATAAAAACAACCAGCTTCAGTCGTAGATAACACAGAGCGGTTGAACTTACGGAATGTTGCCCTTGGACTGGCACCAAGCCATAGCGCGCTTTTGAGAGATCTACAATATACGCAGGCCACAAATTGCTTAATCAGCCTTTCCTATCCCTCAATCGCTATAAAATATATATAAAAAAAAAGGCGAAAACCTCCTCTAGAAGACACCAAGCACTGTAACCCTGTAAATGATGCATACCATGCGCTTCGACTCCTCCATATCGATCTTGTTGCCAATGACGACAAAGGGAAAGTTCTCGGGTCCACGAGGGGAAGCCTGGATCAAGAACTCGTCTCTCCAGCTCTCCAGGGTCTCGAAACTCTTTGCGTTGTTGACATCGTACACGAGCACACAGCAGTCGGCTCCACGGTAGAACGCAACACCCAAAGACTGGAAACGCTCCTGTCCAGCAGTGTCCCAGATCTATCATAGGTATTATATTACAGATGAAAACAATGAAGAATTGCGTTCTGGTCAGTCAAAAAGAGCATTTAAAAAACAAAGACACGAGCCGTATTGAAAATTGCCTCAGGCATGGTTGCCTGGATGGACGACAAGCGTCATACGACAACAGCAAACAGTGTTTAAGTCTATCGGGAGAGGGGGAAAAGGGAAAGGGAAAGGGAAAGGGAGGGAGGAAAAACAAAAGAGCGGCATCGGGCCCTGTTCAGCCGTTTCCGTTACCTGCATGGTCACGAGGCGATCATCGACAAGAACCTCCTTGGTCAAGAAGTCGGCACCGATGGTGGCCTTGTATTGGTTGCTGAACTTCTTGTTCACATACTGGTTCATGAGCGAGGTCTTTCCGACACTAGTTACAGTTGCAAAGAAAACACAATACAGAAAACGAGACAAAAAAGAAAAACCTTGTTAGCAGGTTACAAAGAAAAAGAAAAAAAATTGGGCACATGGCAAAGATGAGCAAAAGGGGGGAAAGGCGTGTTCCTATCTCGTGCCCGTTATGGGGGGAAACGCCTCGCACCCCTTCACGCCTCAACAGCCCTGTTATGATAAACAGAGGAATGCCCCGCCATCCTCGTCATACACGCGTCCTTCTGTTATGGGAGGAAGAAAAAAAAAAGACAGGTCCGGTTACTGCGTTTCGCGCATGTTCTTACCCACTCTCGCCCAGGATAATAACCTAATGGCAATCGGTAAATATAAAAGACAGGAAAGTTACAGGTCGGTCAAACAGCGGTCAGGACAAACGACAAGGTCAAAGCATGCGTTCGACAGTGTTCATATGTATCCAGCGCGAAGGATAGAATCCAACGACGTATAGGGTGCAATTGCACCACGCCGTTCCTTTTATCGAATCCTTGACAAGCCGTGTGTGGTGTGTCCATATGCCAACTAAACGAGACTCGTGGAAGTCATCATGAAAGAAAAAAAAATAGTGCGATGGAGCGTGGTCATACCTTCAAGAGGACTTTTTTACGGGAAGCCATTTATGTAGCAAGAAGAACCTGGTTTCTGTTGATGTTATTGTTGTTGTCGTCGTTGTTGTTTGTTTTTTTTTAGTGATAGAAAGAGATAGAAAAAAATAAAGAGCTCAAGGTGAGTTGGGCGAGTTCCGCGGTAAAAGGGCTGGTTTCGTTCGTAGTTCGCAATGACAATACAAAGAGCAAGTACTGCGGACAAAATGTCAGGTTGAGTCGCGCTTTGATAAAGAAGAGATTCCTTACAAGTAAAAAAAAAAAAAAAGAAAATGGAAACGGAAAGAAGGAAAAGGGAGGGAAGGAGGGGAAGATTACAGGGAGGACGAGTAGCGGAGGAGTGATGGGGTTGATGAGAAAGTGAAGCAAAGAAAAATAAAAGTGTGCGGCGAAGGCGAATACAAAAAAATACTGTCCACTCAATAGGTCAAAAAGACGCAGCCTACGTCACTGGTAGGCTTTTTTTTTTTTTTTTTTTTTTTTTTTTCTATGCTCAATGCCTATGAACCATTTGTATAGAGTCTATGATAAAAAAAAAAAAAACAGTTGCTCTCCAGTCTTCAGCAGGTCGGGATCCTGGCCCAGGCATCGCCATAGCGCACCACCAGTCCATCCTCATCCACCTCCACCAGTGTCGAGTCGCTGTCGTCGTCGTCCTCATCCGTCCAGCACTCGACAATGCTCAGTGTATCGCTACTGCCCTGTCCCACATAGGCCACATGTGTGCGCACCGGTCGCAGCTCCAGGTCCGGGAACGACACCATCGCCGTCAGCTCAGAGGTCACCGCGGACGGACAAGACATCAAATTCGCCAAATGATCCCGCATCTCGTCAGGATCGATCCCCAACGTCGCCCGTCGCAGAGGCAGCAGAAGCGTACTGGGACTGACACCGCCTCCCAAATCCAGGTGGATACATCCGTCCAGCGCCGGCAAATGCTCATACGTCTTGAACCCTGTTGATCCGTTCAAACTCGATGAGGAGCTGCTCTTGGAAAGGGTCCTGTTTGCAAACTCGATCACGGGGCTCCTCAAGGCTATCGTGGGTCTTTCGGGAGACACAACATTGGATAGGGAAGAAGAAGAGGAATACAGCGCTTTGGGCAGACATGGGGCAACAGGCTGACTTGTCGGGGTCTCAGTCGGGGTTGTTGGCGAGGTCGTACAAGATTTGCTGGACGACATCGTCGCAGATGCCGCTAGACCTGCAGCTGCTGTTGATGTCGTTGCTGTCATTGTTGTTGTCGTTGTTGTTGTTGTTGTTGTTGTTGTCGTTGTTGTTGTCGTTGTTGTTGGGGCAGAAAGCGACGGCAAGACCTCCTTCAACGGATTAAAGGACGAAAACCGCTTGGAGCCTCTCTTGGAGCCCTTTGGGGGCGGGGTCCATGTCAGGTTGATCTTCTCGAACGGTATCGAGCACTCCAAATCGGAGGATGACGACGAAAAGGACGAAGAAGAGCAACAGCTAGCTGCGTCCGAGAAACTAGTCTCGGCATCCTGCATGCTCATAGAACTACCAATGCTATCAGTACTGGTCCTGCCCACACAACTGCTGTTGCTCTCCTCCAAACCGCAGTTCTCTCTGTTCAAGCCCAGTGACCTCGGAGACGAGGCTGCTGCCGCAGTGGAGATAGCTGGCGAATTGACACCGGAGCGGAAGAAGCTACGCGACCTTGCGAGGCGGTGCTCCGTCACCTTGTACCATCGTTGGTCTTGGTCCACTTCCAGTAAAAGTCGCTTCTCCGGACCTTTATCGAACATGGCAGTGAGAAGCACCCGACGTGTCATCCAGTCCTGGTCGAGGGTGATGCAGTATTGGATGTATCCTGGGTTATGGCGGCCAGAAATCAAGATCTCACCTTTGAGGGTGTGTGCAGCCTCAGGTTGCTTGTTGGAATGTGAGAGGGACATGTATTCCATCGAGCTCTTGATCAATCCTCGATAGATCAGGTGCCGTCCTGTGAGGGAATCTGAAGGGGTAGGGGTAACGGGTCGTGGTGAAGGTTTGGCGAGTGGGATGGAGGACGCTGACGAGGCTAGCGACGAGGTTGCTGTTGTGGTAGTCATTATCATTATTATTGCTAAGTGTTAAGAGGTGAGTGGTATAGAAGATTGCGAGCGGATGCTGTTGATACTGTTGATGCTGGTGAATGGATTTGAATGTTGCTTATCGGAGAGAGAACGTTAGAGCGAAATGGTTTCTGGAGAGTTTTGAGAAGAAACGTTAAGATGGAAGGGGAGGAGGGAAGGGGGAAAGGGAGAAGTGAGAGGTTGGAAGTGGGAAGGGAGTGGCAAGTGAATGAGGAATAAAGAAATTCAGGTACAGGGTACAATGGGAGGGAGAGGCAAAGTCGTGTTGCCGGGAAGGGGGACTACAGGGTGGATGTTGTTTAAGAGACAAAGAAGAAGAAGAAGAAAAAGAAAGAAGACAAGAAGAAAGAGAACAAGAAAATACGTTGAACGCTCAGCTGCCTGAACACAAGAAGGGTTACCAATAATGCCAGGGGGATGATAAAAAAAAAGAGAGGAGTGAAGGGAGGGGGGAAGAGAGTGCGGGATGGCTCTCACATTTTTTTTATTTGGCTGAGCGTTTGGACCGTCGTTGTTGTATGCTATTATGCTATTATGCTATTTAGTGTGCCAATGCGATCACCCGAACAACAAAGACCATGCGACAAAACAGTTTTTTTGTATAGGATTGCGAAATTGAAGCTCTAACTTTTCGGATAGTAGCGATTATGAGTATCGGTATGAGTATGATATGAGAGCAATTAAAAAGCGACGATCGGTAAGGAAATCTAGGCGGCAATCAAAGGTCATCCATCATACACGATATAATAAGGAAGGATGGTAGAGGGCTGTCGTAGACAGCCGCATTAGGGCTTTCTGGGGGAAAGGGGTTCGGTTGAAACGGGGAGGCTGTGTTACGAAAGCAGTGAAGCGGAATAAAAAGAACAGCAAGCGGAGGATTCCTTTCCATTGATTTCCAAATGCAAGCTGTGTGTTCAAAGGGACAGCTGCAGCTAAAAGACGAAGCATTGGATCTATGCGAGCATAGACGGTATTTATGAAGTAGAAACCCACGGGCAAGCGAAACAGCGGGCGATGCAGTGCGATTGTTTAGATGCATTGCAATTTAGGAGGAGAGAACGCTGTTATCAAACACGACAAATTAGTGAGCGCCGTTTTGTTCGATTGCGCTCTCGTAGTGAAGGGAAATTGCCGCGCTGCTCAGGTGGCCATATGAACATTTGTCTGTGAACACATGCACCGCTGTTTCATTGTAATATAACTATTATATCAGGATACATATTCCCTCTCCTCCCTCCCTCTCTCTCATACACTCTCCGCCGTCTGTATCGAGCCAGCCAAACATGCATGTGCAAAGAGTCCTGACTCCCAGTAGTAAGCGGCGTTAAGGCTAAATCAGAGCTGGGCCATGCACAATGCGCGCGATGCTCTGCTTACCTGATCGTACCCCCATTGTGAGCCGTTCAGGCACTGTCGCTTGTGTAACCAACCGAATCCCGTGGCTACCACGGAATCTTTCTCTCTCTCTCTAACATCTCGCAACACTCCCCTGCAGACAGCCGCTTGGTGGACCATCTCCAGGGAAAAGTGGCTTTGAACGAGATGGAGAGAGGAAGGAGGATAAAATTCATATTAGCCCGTGATCTTGACTAGGAGAGGACCCATCGGACCCGACAGGTTGCGTAGCGGTTTTGGGCCCCGGCTCAAGTATTAGAAACCATGCGACTCAGAATGTGCATCATAGGTATTTGGTCCCTCATTTTACATTAGTTTAGTGGGGGCCTTTTGTTAGCTATCTTTAGGTAACTATCGGCCGGCTGACAGTCCAAGCCGAGGCTTGGACAATGCAGCCTGTGGCACGTCTGCGCGTCTGGGGGGATCTGGCGTCAATAAAAAAAAAAAAAAAAAAAATCTCGCAACACTCCCCTTTGGAGACGAAGGGGGAGGAGGTAATATCTGAATCATAAGATGCGTAGCGCAGGTCTGCTCACTCACTACCTCCGTGCTCCAGTAACAAACCATGTTTACGCCCGCAATTCCAAAGGGCACTATGCGTTTGCTGCTTCTTGCAGATATCTGGTACCTGAAATCTCCAACCAAAAACTCGGGCCCAACTATCTGGGAGCTTAACTGGTTCATCTCAGGGCTCAAATGAACACTGTTTGATGTGCTCAGCCAATGGACCCCCCCCCCCCCCCCCCTCACACACCAGCCTTCAAAAACAGGCGCTTACAGATACATTCACCCTTGTATGCAACCTCAATAACCTCCTACTCCCCGTCCAGTACTTCCATCAGAGGATTCTTTTTTTATAATGTCCGATCCTGCACGTAGGACTTTAATTCTTTGCAATGCAGATTCATGCATGTCGGGGAATGTTCGATACGTTGGGACGCACCGATCGCAGGGCGGAGTATCTGTCTAAATAGAGACGATTCACCATATACAGGTATGCAGTTTGATCTGGTAGTGAAATATAGCCGAGTGCTCTTCCCAAATATATGGAGATCCCTTCAAGCTGCGCACAGCATTTTTTTTTTGTTTTTGCTTTTCCAGGCCAACTAGGCACCTTTACCAGTACATCACATCTTTTGCTATGGCTTTTATTAATTCAACAGCAAATATATTGACTCTTATCGTCCACCTACTTTTCCCAATCGACCAACGATAAAAAAAAAAAAAAAAATTGTGGATGCCCCCCGCGCGTGTCGAACGGTGCCGTAGCCAGAACAGTTCCACTCGCAATGCATTGACACATGTTCAAGAATGCTATTGCAAAGTCATTAAAAAAATATACCAAAGTGAGGTCTAAAGGTATACATGGAGTATTTTAAAAAAGTGCTCCTTGGTGATTCTACAGCCGGTTCCTTTACGCACAGTGCAGGCAAGGTTTAATAAAGTTGAATGTTTTTTGGGGGCCTCGAAAAAAGGAGAAGGTGCTTTATGTTTTACATGAGCTGAAACGAGATAGTAGCTCATTGCTATGATGCGAAACCACATTACGCGACAAAAAAAAAAAAAAAAAAAAAAAAAAGATACGCTGAACGCGTCGCGCTATTCTTCACAAGTCCGGAAGAGAAAAATAAAATAAAATAAAAAGGCGGCGTCTATACCCGGATCACCCATAGATGGGCGAAAGAAGAAAGCACAGAGGAAAAAAAAAAACCATCTCCGTCATGAAAAAAGAAAAAAAAAAAAAAAAACATCTTTGTCATGAAAAAAGAAAAAAAAAATCCACAACTCGTCGGGACCTAGATACACGCGACTGAACACACGCGACTGAACATACGCGAATCAACACACGCGAATTAATTACGGAAACCCTTGTATGGACATTCTTTTTTTCGCAGCTATCACGCGCGTGTATGTTATATATGTTTTACTCTGGTTCCTATCCTCGTATTATTTTATTATTCGACCGCTGAAACTGTGGTCTGAATCCTTCCTCCCTGTATGTGAAGAAACGTTATGACATTGATACACGTCAACGTCAACATATTTGCATACAAACAACAAAAAATAAGCGCGGGTAGTGCTTTCACTGAGCCTTTTTTTTTTTTTTTTTTTTTTTTTTGTCAGCGTCCCTTTGTTCAGGATATCAACTCTTGCAGAAAGGGACTGGTCTCAAAAATAAAAAGAAAAAACACAAGTAGATATGGCACTCCAGACCATTAGCGATTGTGTCTAGACTTTTGTCTTCACATGCAACCGCCTACTGTTTTCGCCGCCCTTGGTCCTGACAGGAACAGAGCAAAAGAAGAAAGCATACGCCCAGGCCATAGGTTGTCATAGGTTGCCATAGAAAGAAAACAACAACAACAACAACAACAACAACAGCAACAACAACAACAGAAAATAAGGTCAGTGTATACAACCACAATGTTGTGCTATGTTGCATGCTCAGAGGTGGAGAAGAAGAGAATACGGTTGTATCATCATCACAAGTGGTTACGATTGATAATTTGCTCCGCATGCCATCCGTATGTGAATATAGTACCGCAGAGTTTTTTTAGTGCCTTTGTAGCCACTTCTTGTGGAGCGGTCGAAAAAAACAACTCTATCCTTGTGCATTGGGTATGGAGGAATCAAGTCGAGCACAATAGAATATTCAAGGGGAAATGTTGCGATTGTCTGGTTAAAGATTGAGACTACTGTCTGTGTCGAAAGGGAGTGGATGCGAATAGTGCACATACATATATTGGGTGCTGGGGAAGGAAAAAAAAAAAAAAAAAAAAAAAAAACAGAAGGACTGACACTGCAGTGAGTGAAAAGAACATGCAGCATGGCATAACCGAAATACGGCGAGGATAAGCCCGTTGTAAGGATGTTTGTGCGCCTTTACTTTATTTGGTGACACAAGCATCATGATGGACGAAAAAATAACCGTCTCCACATACCTTCCCTTGCTCTATTTGTGTATACATACAAATGCACCAATGAGGACGCACAAAAACAAACAGAATAGCTGACGCCCAAGGACAAGCTGCTGATATTTGCATTGCGTTGTATCACGGCGAAGGACCTCGGGAGATTTCCAGACCTTCTGCAGAAGCATTCATGACTAATGGAAATTAACGGTTCTCCAGGTCCAGGTCCAACACACCCCTCACCAAAGTCGTACGAGAAGAAGGGCGATCCAGGGAGCACATGTGGACTAATATTTACCATGCAGCGAACCGAGACCATGGGAAGCTACGTTCTCTTTTCCCTCCACTTCGTTTACGCCAGTGCTTGTAAATAACAGACTTGATGTATATATCCTTCTCGGATATCCTGTTTCATGCATATGTGCTTACACGACAATGTTTATGTCTGTACGCGATATTCTGCTCTCGCCCCTTGCAAAAACTGTGAAAACCAGGGAACATTAACGTACGCGTAATTGTTTTGTCCTTACAGCCCTGGGCTTGCTCTACGCAAACAACTTCATGTTCCAAAAGTTGCCATCGCTGGTATCGATCCATGCGGCCAGCTTTGTGTGGATGAATTATTTCTCAGCATGCATTGCCTCACCGCATCCTCTCCTCAAACATCCTGCGCCGTAATGAGTTGGCTCAATATCAAGGACGCAAGAGGGTCTGTGTTGACTATACACACAGTTCGTCTTGTTGCTTTGTTGACTTGTTGACTTGTTGCCTTTTTTTTTGTTGCCATTGTTTGGTTGCTCCTTGTTCTTTTTTCTGTTTGACTTGTCCTCGCCTGTACTCAGTGTCGCGGATACATATTAAAACATTGCGCCGATGCTTTCTTTCAGATATGGATATAGTAAATTTCAGCAGTACTTGTGCAGTTGGCAATTAGTAGCCTTTTCATTCATGGATTTACAGGTACAACGATTGAACGAAATGATCCATAAACACGCTTGGACTAGCAGCTGATGCCATATATCGTTGCTTTCGTTCCTTCATTGTTTAAGTTACTAAAACGGGCGATACACCTTTGTTTGTATATTGTTCTCAACAGCGAACACTATTACACAAGGGGTCGGGGCATTTTCAGTTGCCTCCATGATACGCGTTGAATTTATCGAGTTTGCGCTACACAGGGAGTATTAGCGAGTTTACATGAGTAAATATATCCAAAAAAAGTTACTCATCCGTGAAAGCGATCACTTCAGATGCTTCTCGACTTGAGAACCCTCGGGGCTTACCCTACTCTGATAATTGTCTCCCTCTTCTTTTTTTCCTATAAAAGACGAGTTCACCCTTCTTCTTTTTTTGTTCTCCATCCTCCTCTTCTTCACAACTCAGTCCTCCCCTTCCAAAAAAAAAACAACCAATCCCTCAACCATGAAGTTCACCGCCATTGCTGCCCTTCTCCTCGCTGCCGTCGCAAGCGCCCAGTCTCCTACCTTCTCGAACTGCGCGACCGGTGCCACGGACATGACGGTCACCGGCTTCACCTTGAGCCTCTACCCTCTGTGTGTCAACAAGAATGTCTGTGCCACCGTTACCGGAACCCTCAGCACCCCTGTCATCGCGGGTGCCAAGTTGGCAGTCACTGGCAGGTATGGTGGACGCGTCGTCTACACCGACAACGCCGACCTGTGCACCCTCCTTGCCGCTTCGGGATACCCCTGCCCCGTTCCCGTCACCACCACCACCGTCACTGCCTGCATCCTCGTCAAGCCCACTGCCCCCACTGGCGTAAGTCGGAAATATGATACTAAATGCTTATGGGCGTGTCTCTTTTTTTTTTTATTAGTTCTAAAACAAAGATATTGACGCATGCTCCTGACCAACTTGTCTTTTGTCAATGACTTCAATAGGTTCCCGTCGCGCTGACTATCCAGGCCACCAACGGCAACGGCAATGTGCTCTTCTGCCAGGTCGCCACGGTCACTGCCCAGACCTGCCCTTAAATCAGTCGAGCAGGGCTCGTACTCTCCACGGTTCTCCAAAATATCTACCTCTCCCCCATTTTTTTTTCTTTTTCAAAGAAAGTCTTTGATAATAGGTGAAGGCGGATTTTTTTTCTAGTATTTATTGCAGATTTATCTGGCAACAAAAAAAAATAAAATAAAGTATTTTCGGAGGTCAAACCCTTTATCTATCTCTTGACTCGGATGATGCCTGGACGCGTATGATACGCGACGGTTGGAAGAAAAGGAAGAAATAGGAGATAGATCATAAAGGGAAGAGATATCTATAGCTTCTTGAACAGCCGCTAATACTAATCCTTGAATCCTTGCAAGACAGAAAAAGAAAAAAAGACGTGTTGTTGATTTATGGCGCTACATTCCTGCGCATCGTGTATTAAGAGACTAACTAACACCGTCGGTCCGCTGATCGCTATAATTATAGAAGCATTTCTAGCTGTGTTACGCAGCTGTCTGTTCATTTTGGCATGTGTACCGCTTTGGTCAGCACGATAGCATAAAAGAGAAAAAAGTTCGCCGATCTGCTTAAAAGAGTTTCGGCGCCCTTGACAAAAAATTCCTTACTGCCTTTCAAACCAACTCCGAGTATTGCACGCATCTATGCTGCAACAAACCTAGCCTGTATTCCTCCCTCCGTTGCGTTTACACCAGAGCTGAGGATGACAGACCTGAGTGTATGTTTTTTCTTTGGTATTCCACGTTTTTCGTGCATACGTGCTTACATGACAATGTTTATTCTATGTGGGGTATCCTGCCCCTTTGTACTCCCCTCTCCCCCTCCTTCCCCCCCGCACATACCCCGTCAGCTGTGAATACCGGGGAACATAGACGTGTGCGTGACTGATTATCTTTGTAACCCTTTTACAGTTTCTTGAAAGCCCTGAGCTTGGCTCGTAAACAGCTTCGTGCTCTCGAAGCTACCATCGCTGGGATCGATGCACGTGGTGGCCTTGTGTAGACGAATTCTTTCTCAGCATGCTTTACTTCGGCGCACTCTCTCCTCAAACATCCTGCACCATAATAGGTTACCTCGATGTCAAGGACATGAAGGGACTTCATTGACCGTTTACGCGGTCGCAAACTATCTTGCGACCAAGGCCAACTGGCACCCCAACCTAGGTTCGACCAAAGTTCTGTGTCTTGTTGATTTGTTGACTTGTTGACTTGTTGTTGTTTCTATTGTCGTTGTCTCGTCTTCTTTCCTTCTCGGCATGCCAGTTACTTAATGCAGTGGACGCGTTATGCACACGTTGCGCCAACCGCTTTCCTTTTAGGCCTGACAGCAAATATTGCACAAGGAGTCGGGGCACTTAAGTGAGCGTTTGATACGCGTCGAGTCCTGTTAAGTATGCGCTACACAAAGAAGACCTGTGGGCTTAAAAATAAGCACATACATGGCCATTGCTATTCTCTGATGCAGATGGCTGCGTCCAATGCGTTCTCGGTTCTAAACTTTCGTATATCCTTCTTTTTCCATATAAAAAGAGGAAGGACCTTTCTTTCTTTTTCTTTTCTTTTTCTTTTCTTTTTCTGCTACTCATCCTCCTCTCCTTCACAACTCAACCCCCTAAAGCCCGTTCTGGAAAAAAAAGCAACCAAGTCTCCGACCATGAGGTTCACTGCCATTGCTGCCCTTCTCCTCGCTGCCGTCGCAAGCGCACAGTCTCCTATTCTCACGAACTGCGCACCTGGTACCACGGAAATGACGGTGACAAGCGTCTCCTTGAGCCCCTACCCTCTGTGTACCAACAAAAATGTCTGTATCACTGCCACCGGAACACTCAGCACCTCTATCGTTGCCGGCGCCAGTTTGTCGATCTCTGGTAGATATTTGGGACGCGTCGTCTACACCGATAATCAGGACCTGTGTAATCTCCTTTACGTTCAGGGACATCCCTGCCCTGTTCCCATCACCGTCACCAGCCTTACTGTCTGTGTTCTCGTCAAGCCCACTGCCCCTACTAGCGTAAGTCGGAAATATGATACTAAATGCTTATGGGCGTGCCTCTTTTTTTTTTTTTTTATTAGTTCTAAAACAAAGATATTGCCGCGTGCTTCTTTCGAACTTGCCTTTTGCCAACTACTTCAATAGATTCCCGTTGTGCTGACTATCAAGGCCATCAACGGCAACGGCAATGTGCTCTTCTGCGTGACCGGCACAATTACTGCCCAGAACTGCCCTTAAATCAGTCGAGCAGGACTCGCACTCTCCACGGTTCTCCAAAATATCTACCTCTCCTCCATATTTTTTTTTCTTTTTAAAAGAAAAGTCTTTGGTAATAGGTGAAGGCGGATTTTTTTTCTAGTATTTATTGCAGATTTATCTGACAACAAAAAAAAAAAAAATAAAGTATTTTTGGAGGTCAAACCTTTTATCTATCTCTCGACTCGGATGATGCCTGGATGCGTATGATACGCGACGGTTGGAAGAAAAGGAAGAAAATTCCTTACTACCTTTCAAATCAACTCTGAGTATTGTACGCATCCATGCGGCAACAAACCTAGCTTGTACTCCTCCCCCGTTTCGTTTACGCCAGAGCTGAGGATGACAGACCTGAGTGTATGTTTTTTCTTTGGTATTCCACGTTTTTCGTGCATACGTGCTTACATGACAATGTTTATTCTGTGTGGGATATCCTGCTCCCTTCCCCCTTCCCCCCTCCTTCCCCCCCACACATACCCCGTCAGCTGTGAATACCGGGGGACATAAACGTGTGCGTGACTGATTACCTTTGTAATCCTTTTACAGTTTCTTGAAAGCCCTGAGCTTGGCTCGTAAACAGCTTCGTGCTCTCGAAGCTACCATCGCTGGGATCGATGCACGTGGTGGCCTTGTGTAGACGAATTCTTTCTCAGCATGCTTTACTTCGGCGCACTCTCTCCTCAAACATCCTGCACCATAATAGGTTACCTCGATGTCAAGGACATGAGGAGACTCTGTTTGACTGTTCGCGCAGTCGCAAACTACCTTGCGACCAAGGCCAACCAACACCCCAGTCTAGGGTCGATCAAAGTTCTGTGTCTTGTTGATTTGTTGACTTGTTGACTTGTTGTTGTATTTATTGTCGTTGTCTTGTCTTCTTTCCTGCTCGGCATGCCAGTTACTTAATGCAGTGGACGCATGATGTACACATTGCGCCAACCGCTTTCCTTTTAGGCGCCTGACAGCAAATATTGCACAAGGAGTCGGGGCACTCAAGTGAGCGTTTGATACGCGTCGGGTTCTGTTAAATATGCGCTACACAAAGAAGACCTGTGGGCTTAAAAATAAGCACATACATGGCCATTGTTATTCTCTGATGCAGATGGCTGCGTCCAATGCGTTCTCGGTTCAAAACTTCCGTGTATCCTTCTTTTTCCATATAAAAAGAGGAAGGACCTTTCTTTCTTTTTCTTTTCTTTTTCTGCTACTCATCCTCCTCTCCTTCACAACTCAACCCCCTAAAGCCCGTTCTGGAAAAAAAAGCAACCAAGTCTCCGACCATGAGGTTCACTGCCATTGCTGCCCTTCTCCTCGCTGCCGTCGCAAGCGCACAGTCTCCTATCTTCTCGAACTACGCGATCGGTTTCACAGAGATGACGGTGGCCAGCATCGTCTTGGCCCCCTACCCTCTGTGTGTCAACAAAAATGTCTGTATCACCGTTATCGGAACACTCAGTACCTCTATCGTCACCGGCGCCAGGTTGTCGATCTCTGGCAAATATGGCGGACGCGTCGTCTACACCGATAATCAGGACCTGTGTAATCTCCTTTACGTTCAGGGACATCCATGCCCCGTTCCTCCTCTCGCCTCCATTACTGCCTGCGTCCTCGTCAAGCCTACTACCCCCACTGGCGTAAGTTGGAAATATGATACTAAATGCTTATGGGCGTGTCTCTTTTTTTTATTTTTTTCATTAGTTTTAAAACAAAGATATTGACGCGTGCTTCTCACTAACTTGCCTTTTGTCACCGACTTCAATAGATTCCCATCGCGCTGACTATCCAGGCCACCAACGGCAACGGCAATGTGCTCTTCTGCCAGGTCGCCACGGTCACTGCCCAGAACTGCACTTAAATCAGTCGAACAGGGGTCGCATTCTCCATGGATCTCCATGCCCTTTCCCTTTCCCCCCTTTCCCAATATTTTCAGCAGATAAATATTTTTCTAGGATCAAAACCTATATCTGTCTCTCGACTCGAACGATGCCTGGATATGTGTAAAGCGTGGCAGTCGAAAGTGATGAAGCAGAGAAAGAAGAGAAGAAAAGAGATGGTAAAAAAAAGAAGAAACGTGTTGTTGATGTATGGCGCTACATTCCTGCGCATCGTGTATTTAGTGTGCCATATTGGATAGGCACTTTACTAGGATTACGCTAAATCGGCGACCTATCCTTCGAAAAGTTTTTTTCCGCGCACATCGGTAGCGACCTTGTCCTCCGTGGCACGAGACTAATAAAAGATTACAATCTTTTGGTAAGAGCGGATAGCACCCTACTGCTATTCCATGCCCATTAAGCGATTAATCTGGAAGTCGAGTTCATCGATCCAGATTGGCGTGATAGACGAAAGGGACAAGTTTGCCTTTTGCTAAATTTTGATGGTCTCAGTTGCTGCAGCATTTCCTCCCCTCTGATTCATAAGGAAACTTTTTTTTATTTCAATCATTGTGGCTCCATTCATGGCTATTTATTCCCCACGGCGATGATATCCTCAGACGGGTTTCGCGGTTTGAGAATGCCTGCCCGTACCCCCTGATTTCCTTTTTCCACACGACGCTCTGCTGTCGGAGACGATATTGCAGGTGGTGGTGGTGGTGGCGCATTAGGACTACTATCTGTGTCTGGTACCTGAGGCCACTCACGTCGCTGTCTCTTGGGGCGATATGGTTGGAAAGACGTATTCACTTCTGATCCAGCGAACCCTTCTTGCCATTTCACAATATGGTCCAGTGCCTCCAGTGATCTCTTGAGGCGATTGAGAAATTTAAGGTTTTAGGAGTTTAGAATGAGTAATATTTATTTGTACGAATTTTGATATGCTGTGCTTGAGGTACACTTCTCACTTTTAATGAAGTACACTGGCCTCTGGTGAAATATGCGACATTGATTATGAATTTGTCCCCACACATTTCCTACTGCTCAATGAGACTCTCCAATGCTGGATCCCCGTCCAATACGGACAGAATAGTGGCATAAGGTGTCCGATCGCTACGCATACGTGTTATGTCGCCCGCGACAACCTGGCATCTCCTGCAAACAGTCGGTGGGTTGGAGTGGTCAGGGGGTTCTATGGTTGAATCAGCGGTTTATTCGAAGGTTGATTGCCGTCTAATCCTGCGTTTGGAGAATTCTTATATATTAGACACAGTTGTGCTGGAATGCTCTAGAAACTAGGCGCAGCATGGTTATGACCATGGCATCATTCTTGAATAAACAGTTGTACCTGTTGCATCTCCAGTAAGCGGCATTATACATCGCTTCTCGATAACCTGAGGAGGCATTATGCCGAGCGATCTCGACCATCTTCCACTCCCTAGGAGAAGGAGCCCAAGCCCGGCACGGCACCTTGGTGGTCAATGCTGACCATGAAAATCGAGGCGGTAGCCCAGGAACGGGGTCGAGGGACGGTGCTCTAAACGGTCCAGTGTATTTGCTCTGGCTGCACCTCTCATACTCAGGGTGGTCGAGATCGACCTCAGGGTTGAATCGTACCCGTGGAGGGGCACGCGCAGTGCGAAGTATAATGTGATCCAGAGGTCAATGAGAACAAGAGAAGGATCCTTAATTACAGCTACCGAGCGATTACTTATTGCTCGGTGGCTTAAGTTAATTTCTGAACTCAGTCTAGCTATCAGACGTGTTTGTAATTGGCTGTTCGAATGCGTTTGTGTGTATGAGCGTGGCATGGTGCTTGTAAGAATCACAATGAAGAGCATGGTTTAAATCTCTTCTTCTCAGACAAATCTATCATTAGTCTATGGGGATCGGTGACACAAAGGACGTAGAGAACCCATGTGGGGAAAGCGTTCTATCTGCTCCGTACGAGGTCATGGAACAGAAATATGCGATTTCAATCGGCATGGATCATTTCTATCGGTTCGGCTTCAAAATTGAAGGTCTTCCTGATGTGGAAGAGTCAGCCCATCGGTTATCAGAACCTGAAGAGGATAGTAAGCCCACTCTCAAGCCTCTCATGATCCCTGACATCGAAAAGGCACCTGAATTCATAGCTGCGAAAGAGGAGTTCATGCGAGCTAGAGTCCTCGCCAAAAAGTTGTAACCCCACCCTTAGAGCTCACGCATATCCCTTGTCCCACATATGGGATGAATTTTTTAGAGTTTACATAGGTTTTAGCGTACCTCTTCAAATATGAGAACAAGGGATAAGGGTGGGGCTACGACGTTTTTGGCGAGGACTATTTTTGTGTGTGAACATGCCTACTCTAGCTATTTATTCTACTAGATGAAAGAAGAAGGAACTCAAACTTCTAACTAATAACGTACAGCAAAACAGATAGTCCGAGAAGTTAGCTCACTTTGGCGTAAGAATGCCTCCAGCGCTGCTGAACAGGCGCTCCGAAGAGAGGTACACGCGTGCATTGCTTGACAATTGTGGGAGCGCATTCAATATGTGCCTCCACCAAACACCTCTGGCATATGTGATTGGTGAGATTTTTTATCTATACTCAGCATAGGTACCACTGGTCATCTTAACTTCGTTCGTTCGTTTGGTCACCTCTCTTTGTTGCTGGTCATCTCCCATCATCGTCACTGAGCATTCTGTCAAGGTCTGGACAGGCAGGTAAGCGAAAGATGGAGGAGTAAGAGCGAGTACAAGATAGGGAAGTATTTTATTGTAGATTGAGGTTTGATTAGGGCAACTAGCTAGGCCTTTTATACATGAGTAATGCTTGACTTGGGGTCCCAGCTCGGTAGCTTATATCGTATAAACTCCGGTGCTCGGAACCGCAACATAATGTAAGACTCATGGAATTGGCAAAGGTGGATGCGGGCAATCGTCTACTTGGAACGGGCATGCAACGCTAAACCAGATATGCTTTCCGTGTGGGGCAATTCTGGAGACGCGACCTGATTTGGGCTCGCGTAACAGACGCGAGGTAAGCACAAGCCACTAGGGTCAATTGAAGTGAGTGCAGGTCTGTCCTCAACCTTAATTCGTGACACATTCCATCAACTCGTCACCTCAGGATTCATCCCTTCTGAAAGGTAACTCATTGACTCGAGAGTTAACCCGTGCAGAAACGCATTGTCATAAGTGGCCCCGCTTCTTCAGCTCCAGCAGATATACTTCGGGCTCTGCCGAGTAGGAAAGTGGCAGCGACAATGGCGGTCTTCAGAAGGGACCTGCATGGCATGTGCTCTCATGGGCGCCATATGCTCTCTCTGTTTGATACAATGCCAACTGGAAAGGTTTTGAAGTTGGAGATGCTACCACCGAGGTCAGGTCTCCTAACGTTTCATTTTCTTTTCTTTTTTTGCTTCTTCGCTTAGTTCTTTTTCTACTCTTCTGAATTCGGACACGTCATGTCAGCATCGTCATACCTGAAATGGGCACTTGAAAAAGTGCCAGGCCAAGAGCATGTCTCATTTGGAAATTTCGTCCGTCACTTCAACTTGAGTGACAGGGAGTCAGCATCACAAGCTTTTACTTTGCTTATTGGCTCTCGTCTAATACGTAGCAAGAGACGAGAGAAACTCCAGAAAGCATTCAAGGAATTCTGTGATCATCGTGCAGAAAGGTTCTGGGCTGAACATAACCTGCAAGTCAGCTCTGAAATTACGGCCAAGCAAGCTGAAGTAATATCGCAGAGAGTTGGGATAAAGCAATCTGAGATCGCGTACGATCGGTATTTTTCAAGTGCCAACGGTAAGCTCTATTTCTCCATTGCAGGAGCTGTAGGACAGCCATTTGTGTCGTATCAGAGGAGCATAGCAACTGACTCTGTATTTTAATATACAACTCTAGCAAAGAAACCGTCATCAGGACCAGTGCAGGCCTTACCCATGTATTCCGCCGATGGCACTACCTCTGTGGGTCAGTATTATTGACTGAATGAAGGACCTCATCGATCCATCTTTTGTTGCGATACAGAGGAAGATATTTATACACTACATATTATGCTATAGTGTCCAGCACTTCAGTTCCGGCTGAAAATTCGGTTTCCTCGAAAAGATCAGCTGCAGAAGTCGTCCCTGAGGTTGATGAGAGTATGGGGGCCCCAAGTCATGAACCACCTCATAAAAAAGTCGCGTTCTTGGAAGTCGAGTTTCCTTTGGAAAGTGAAAGCGATTACGTCGATTCCAATCCGTCTTCGGCCAGATCATCCCTGAACTCCATTGACTTCCGCTTTATCGATCATTTGGTCGGACCAGGCACGTCGTCTTCGCGACTGACCACAAAGGCTCGCCTCATAATCGACCAAGTTGATGTTTCTGAGTTATTGCTGAACGCACGAAGATCAGTGGTCAAAAAGCAATACGAGATAACGGATGTTTCGGATTTGTTGTAAGTGGTTGCTGTATAGCTTCTGAACTTTTTTGTTTAATGATCTGACATCTCTTCTTAATTATGTTTATAATGTATGGGTGCTTTAGAACTATCAATTTCATCTTTGACGCGAACTTCCTGAAGAGACACGTTCCGACAAACATCTCGGAAGCTTTTTTATCTGTAATATTACCCACGCCATCTGATAGAGAACTGAAGTTGCTTTTCGACTGCTCTGTATTTGCGGCGTCACATACATTCCAAGGTACCAGAAGACACATTCGGAACAAAGTCCAAACAGAGGGAGAGAGTCTTGCAGCGAACATTCTGCGCTACTATACGGAAAGGCCCAGCCTCTGGCAGCAGAGCACTTCATATCCCATCCCCCCGCGATCGCTAGCACAGAATGAGGACACATACACGCAGGCCATTATGAAAAATATTATCTTCGGCGTAGTCGGTGATTTGGATGTGTTAGATCACTGGTAAGTCAAAATGTGTAACTGATGCTTACATTAACAATATGAACAGCTCGTAAATGATGCTATTGTCTTTTTTAGGAGTCAAGACCCACTGCCGACCCCCGCGGGTTTCGAGGAAGCGTATTACCCCGACTATTTCGCAGAATATGACGGATTCCCACTTCTGATTGTTGACATCAAAAAGTCGGGAGCAAATGATGACGATTTGGAAGAGGACCAGCGGATACTCCCCTGCATGCAAAAGCTGATGATAGATCGCATGCTCGATGCCGGGGTTATGGCCCCAATAGTAGTTGGGTTCTTGATAAGATGTAAGTAATGTAGGTTATTGAGTTTAGCAACATTTCTTCCGCGCAATGATCACGGTATTGACTTGAATGACGTCCTAGGCTCCCGCTGCGAGATTTCCCTGATGTCGTTGGATCATGAAGCCCTATACGTCGTCAAATCAATAGGAGCCTTTGAGCTTCCGCGAAACAATCTCCAACTCGCTCTTCTTTGCCCTGGACTAGGCCCTTTGCAGTTAGCGCATGTAAGTGAACATACTTTTATTGCTCTTTGGTGCCCATGTATCTATCTGTTGCTTAAGCCATTTTATATATCAACTGTGATTAGGAGGTGGTCTTGAGGACCCTCACCGCAATCAAGGCTCGCGATAGTAACTGCAGCATGAGAGCAAAATGGCGCCGCCCCTCCTATTACGTCGAGGGCAACCGAATACCAACTCCTAAAGCCGTGATTGATGAAGACGTAGACCCAACGGCAACGAAGGCGCAATAAAGTGCGACGCAGACTGTCGGTAACATGTGATTTGCATCACTTGAGTCAAGATGTGAATAGGCCTATTGCATTCATAACAGCAGGCTCCAAGGACTCTCACATCATGGATGGAGATGACCAAAGTACAAGGAACGGAACTTGAGTGTATATAGACGCCCCCGACATTCCAACCCAATCAACTTACTAGAAGTCTCAAGAAAACTGCGGATTGAGCATACCACTGGAGGTGGAATCAAACAGCATGCGTCAATAATCCGTGGAAATGAACAGACTTCACCATAAATGAGGGACTGAAGAGTATGGCACTGGAAGAGGAGTATCGAAAATTGGATGATGCTGACCGATATTATCTCGATCTAAATTTCGCAACGCTTAGGATTTATACCAACAATTTTTTTCTAACACAGTTATTTGGACACCGAGATTACACGGGCCCCTATCGCAATGTTGAAAAGGGTTTGTTGTTACTGTTCTACGTACTAAAAGGTTACTCTATGACAGAAATGGAGAGATTGGCATCCCGAGTATGCACATCTCCGCTGAAGAAGCCTCAGCACACATCATGAGATGAACTCTTTGAAATGCCTTTCAACAGCATATATAGTATTAGAGTAGCCCAAAAATTACAGTCAAGGAGAAGAACACAGGAATGATGCCAAGGCGGTGCTGCACAGAGTCCTTGACCTTTCGGATATCTTGCACGTCCTTGATCTCAGTGCGGTGGAATCTGCTTGGTTTCACAGTGGGCCAGTCCTGGTGAAGGAACCTTTACTGTGTTGATATCAGATTGTCGAATTCCGCCTCCATCAAAATGTGGTGAGCTAATCAATGCCTCTCTAATTGCTCAACCCTCTCTATTTGACTATTGCCACTGTTACCAAGCTCGAATAAAAAACTCGATATCACAACATTTTTGCCTGAGTAAACACACATTTTTGAATCATCCATATTAAAAATGGGCAAAATCGTTTATTTAGTCAATCGATTCTTGCGAGCGATTTAGTGTTCACTGGCCGAATAGCGTGCACTTATTACCCTTCGTCTTGACGCTTTTCTTCTGTTTTGCACACTTTTATCCCACGTTTTCATCACTGCATGCCCTGGAAACCATCGCCATGAGTAACATGCAAAGCCCATCTTATGAAGACAATGCGTCTGTGGATCAGCATCAGCCTGGGAGTGATGGCCTACAGCCTTCGAACTTGTCAGAGTCTGAGGAGGAAGCTCTTGTGAATCCCAGGCGTCAACCACGTTCACGGAAGCCAATAGCTTCACAAACTGCTTTGAATTCGCCTTCGACAGACTTCTTTCGGTCCCGACGAGCCCTTGCTCCGCACCAGAACCAGCAATATCAACAAATTGCAAGTTATATCCAACAGTCGCGACTACAACAGCATCCATCTCAAGAGCTTCAACCTCAGCAGCACCCACATCAACAACTCCGACCGTACGTAGACGCGCGAGTGTATCAAGAGTATTGGCATCGCTCGCCGCTGGTAATAGCCTATTTATCACATCATTTTGTAGCATGTATTGTCAAGTGGGCATGCTTGTATTAACCAAAGCGGTCTTTCTCTCTCAGCATGACACTAGAGCATCAGGTCAGTTTGCTACGCCCTTATCGACTGCTCCTCTTGTTGTGCCTTGGCCGCTCTATACTATATTGTTGACCATAGATTCCTTGCGGTCTGGTATTTCGCCGACTACTACTGCCACTAGTCCATCTCGACAGCCCCTATTTTGACATGTAGCGCCACAACAGCAGTCTTTTCCACTAATATTACCCCTCTTTCTCTCCACACTTCCCTGCACTCTCTCGTGCATCGGTAAAAGGCACTCGTAAACGAATGCAACCTGATTTAAATGTAGAGGAACTATCAAGAGCGAAACTTAGAACGAACCTCAAGTCCCGGGAAAAGCAGACGAAGTTTGTCTACACTACAGAGCACGACGCCTTCCTCGCTAACAAGCTTACGGACTATCGAATAAACAGGATTCTACGAGGCACCGGTGGCAGGAATCAGCCAGGACTATCCAAATCAAAGGTCCACCAGCAGATTGCAATCGAATTCAATGCAAAATTCGACGCGACCCTTGAGGGAGCCCAGATCAAGAACAAGATCGCCAATATGCAGAGGCTCTGGAAGGATACACGCAAGTCGATCAATGCTATTGACAATGGCGACCTCGACGAAGACGCTTTGAGGGATCAAGCCCTGAAAAGGTGTTCCTTTTTCTATATCATGGAGCCTATTTGGGCGACGTCCTGGTCTCAAGCGCCGAGAACAGCTATTGAGGGCCCAGTCGACTCGACGGAAGAGATCATACAGGACGCTGGCGCTGATGAGGATAAGGACGATGAGGATGAGGATGATGTGATGGACAAATCGAGGGACGCAGGAGAGGATTCTGCTGTCACTGCAAGAACTGGATCGGTATCAACTGCAAACGGTGGATCAGAAACCATATCGCGAAATGCAACAAAGACTCAGGCCCAACTCGGCGAGCTTGTTGTGGATCTTCAGGACGCGAAAAAGATGGTGGAATTTTCTATCAGAGAGCAAGAGGCAACGAAGCGACATATCGCTGACCTCAACCACAGCATGGGGATCGAAGAGCAAACGACGAGGCGCGAGCTAGAGCGGTTACGTTTGGAGAAAGAGAAAATAATCGAAATGGAGAGGACGAAACAACTGGCGATCCAGTTGCAGATTGAACAAACCAAACTTGAGCGCCTGAGAATGGAGTATAAATTGAGAATGGGACCAAGGAAAACTGCTGGCGATGGAGCGAGCCCAGCGTCAGGTTGTCATAGTATGGAGGAGACGTCAACTGCGTAAGGAACTATAAATACAATGATATGTTGGTCGTTTAATATAGTGGGTGTCGTTGCTGTTGTAAAGAGTTACTGCTTGATTCATGGCTCTTTCTCGATCCAAACGGACAAAAATCTCCCCTTCTCCTTGCACGGATTGGTATATCTTGATATACTGCTGAGTCGCGCCTGTTTTGTGAGATTTGAGCAAATGTCTATTGTGCTTCATCCTTTTTACAAAAGTGGGTGCAACTAGTCATTTATTTGCCTTTCCCTCCTACTGTAGGTGCTACATTCAGTGGCATGTTATATCGCTCGCTACGGTGAACCCGATGCTACTCGCTTGCGCACTTATTCTTTAGGTAACTGACAGACAGCGCTTCAATGCCGGAGATGGAAGGACTGCATATGCCTGTTACACTTTCGAGGTAGCTGCGCGTAACCTTTTACTTCGTCAACACATATTCGATCAGTCTCTTTAGGTTGCGGATGTCCTGCTCGTTTTCCTTGATACCTTCATAAAAAAACTCGTTCATATTCGACGAATCGATATAAACCATTACATCTTCAATGCCGGTGGCGGGGTTCACTTTGATGCAGGTAATTGGCCTAGGTTTTTTAACTCCGGGAAACTCGAGATGAATGCGGAGTATGCCCAAAATCTTCCCAGGAGTGCCGGAAGCCTCAAATGCGCGTCGGATATTTTCCAACTGTGGGTTCAAGCTAATGCCGTCTTTTTTCAAGAAGCTGCATCTAATGTCTCTGGATGTTTCGTTCTCCTTGTGCATGGTCTGTGGCACAGGTTTGCTATAAAACTTGATAACAATGGAGCCAGCGTAACGATTGTCGGAGAAAAACCATACCCCATCCCGACGGGTGCCAAACTGCTCTATCAATAACTTGTTTTTCGGACGGGCGGTGAGAAAGTCGAGATCACCCTGAACACTATCTCTGTATCTAAATTCGCTTGCCGTGTTGATATCGTCAATCTGGAGCTCGAGTCTGTCACACCATGTGGGCAAGGCGATGCCTTTGAGGAAAGGAAGGTCCGCAATACGAAAGCCATTGAAACGTTGCAGTGAGCGTCGGACGAGTGGTTCCAGCGCATCTCCCTTTGCTGTTAGATTTACACCGAAGTTCGTAACAATCCGCTGAAACTGATCGAGGTACTCCAAAAAGGCAGGATCCACACCAGAGATTTTCGACTCCTTCTTCACTGCCTTCACGACCAACGGCTCGCTCATGATCAAGCAAGTTCCATCGGGGTCCGATTGAAGCCTGCATAAGGCCTTGTCCACAAAGTCGAATTGTGAAATACTTGCGAACGAAATCTTGCCACCTTGAAATTCGTAGGCCAAAACCATTCGGCCGACTAGACGCACTGTCTCGCCTGTCTTGTCGCTATCGATGATGCTGCGCACCTTGCTCCGCAGACCAGTCAGTACGTTCTCGATCGCCGAGTCAATCGCCTCATCCAGCATGGTTTGTTTGGATTCCTGGTCAGAGTGACAGCCGATAAGTTTATTGATAACGCTGAGCGAAAATCGAGGCCGCCCCATAAGTTCCTGGCACTTGGCAGGTGGGAGTTCACAGTCGGATATATCGACTAGTCCCGATAGCACGCTTCCCACGTCTCCTTCATCAAACGAGGGGAAGCACGTTATTTTCGTGAAATTCATTCGCTTGCCAATTGCCGAATACATCTGGTCTGCATCCTGCAATGATAGCGCTGTTCCAAGCAACACCAGCGTTGCACGCATGTTGCTCAACGTTGCAGATAGAGGCGTGAGAAACCCGCGGCGAAATCTGACTTGTACATGGTTCCTTCCGTCGAGGATTTCTTGGTCGCCGCCTAACGCAGACGGTGCGATGAATTTATCGGCCAAGATACGAGTTCCTGCGACGTGGGCTTCATCCAGAGCGATCATTAGTCCTCGTATCCGTGGGGCAAGATAGTCTGCCAGCCTATTCTGCACATGATCTCGCATGAGACGAATTGTCCCCACCTCATACGCGCGCAGCTCGTTGACCAGCGTCCAAATTGTCTCAGCTCCTTCATTAATCTGTTCATGGAAGAACTGAAGAGGCTCGAGATCAGGATTGTTGTTGATAAGAAGCTGAAGGAATAGCAGTCTTGATAGGAACTCAAGCTCGACCCTATCTCCTACAAGCCGTTTCAGGGTTGAATCATTCTCCATCAGGTCGTTCAAAGATACTAGCTCTGGTCTCGAAATGCCCCCGCACATCTTTTCGACTTCCCTCGCAAGTGTAACAAAGTTGGGATCCTTGAAGTCCGGGGATGACATAGTGCTCGGGTCGCAGCACACGCAATATATAACAAAGTGTGTCTTTGCGAGATCGACCACCGTCGCAGTCTTTCCTGAACCTGATGGGCCAATTAGGGTCACCACGCGATGGCCATTAATCTTGCCGAGGTCACTCTCAACAATGCCGCGCAATGTCTCGTTCCTGTCTGACGTTGGTTCCTTGTCCAATACCCTTCCCAACATTACCAGATTCATATCAGTTGCTGTGATACCATATGGCAGAGCTCTTTTGTAGAAGGAGCCTAATTTTCTCTCGGTAGGCTTTGACGTCCCTTACATCCACGAAATGCCTGAGGTGTTTTCGGTTTGCACCTTCGATGATAAGCGTTAGTTCTGGCCCAATATCAGCATACGGAACAGCTTTTTTCGGGATGGGCGTTGCTGTGTTGTCATAAAGGAGAGGGAAAGAGGAATGGGTTTAGCGGACTAAGGCGTGGTACGTTAGATAGAAAAATAAAGTGCCGGGTCATTCGCACTTACCAGAGAGTGGTGTACTGAAACGAGAGACTTGAAGGGCATAGGTAGGAGCATGGATAGGAACAGCTAATGTAACAGCACGGTAGAATGCAAGAAACGATGGGGTGAAGAGTCAGTACTTCGTGAGAAAAAAGCGAAACGCGAGTAAATCCAGGTATTAATTCAAAGCGCGTGGGATGCATTACCTGGCGGTGGTCGCTTCACAATGATGTGGATTGCTTTTTTTAGGCGGCTCCTCTGTGAAGACCTTGGAGAGGCGAGTCTTTGGGACAAGCTCCGTCTTGTAGTCGATCTCGTTCAGGAAGACCGCATTGCGGATGTTGGCAGCGACGACAGGAACCGAGACACGCCAGACCATGAGCTTGTCTGCTGCGACGTTGTCAAACTCAGGCGTTTTATTGGCCTTGATGAGACCCTTGAGGCTATCCACAGTTTCTGTCGAGAGGATCTTGACGGGAAATGCATTCGACATGGGTTCTCTATCGGTGAGACAAAAGAGATTGAGGTTGGACATGGTTGAAAGTGTAGCCGAGTGTGATTGAGGTGAACAGACGACGTGGTTTGTTGACGTACGTAGGAGGACGAGAGTGAAGAGCACTATGGCAGAGAAGAGGAAGAGAGAGAAGAGAACCAGACGAAGTCTGTCAAAGTGGTCTGTGCGTTGCCACTGTTTTCAGTGCATGTGACTTTTGTCACGATTTTCACGCTAGTGTTCAAGCTGCCAAGCAGAAGGATGAAAAGGCCTCTGTATCCCCTATCGGACGCCAGCATGGCATCAAGTTTAGCATGGCATCAAGTTTAGCATGGCGGCTCTCCGTGCATCGAACGAGCGAGAGAAGATATTGGCTATGGTGAGAAAACTGCTAGCTCATGCTACCAAGCAAATCATGCGTACATGGCCCTTCTACTGGACCAAGTACTTTATGATGTTGGGCGTGGATTTGCAAGCCCTGCAGTCGAAGATTTCTGTACCTCGTAGGTGTCCGTGTCTTCAAGATCATCCAGCACTAATTTGAGCTGAAATGGAGCATAATGGCGTCCCAGTATGGCGCCTGTCCCATGCGACTCGAGTAGCATCGTATGTGTGAATGCATGGGGAACGCCGTGCAGGGTTATACAGCGGTGTTGGCATCGTATTGTACTATACAGGTGAAATGGTGCTGGATTGTGCTGGCTGTGCTGAATTTGTGCTGGTTGTGCTGAATTTGAGCTGCATTGTGCTGAAAAATGCTTAAAATCAAACTGCAGCCTTTAGTTAAAAAACAGCCTAGAAATCAGCTGAGTAGCACACCAGCACGAGCCGCTAAAATTTAAAATTTAGAGCTCTTTTTGTTTGCAGCCTAAATTTGTGGCCCAAGCACTGCACTCCCAAAGAGGCTGTGGGCCTGACTGCTGCAGCGACCTTGGCCCCAAAAACCTCCAAGTAGGATACTCGGACGACTGGCTGCAGACTTCCTGCTGGCCATAGGAACCCATGAAAGTGATACACATACGGCGCCTTGTCAATATTCTTGTCCTAGACTGTCTTGATCTCCACTTTTTCATACCGGCATCCATATGACATTGGGATTCACGTACTCGCTGTTGACGGTCCTCCAGTCGATTATAATATAGGCCTATTGCCATATCAGTTTAGCGCGCATGTTGCATCAGAGGATGCTGCATAGTGTGCTGCGATCACCAATGATGTTCTTTAATACCTCTTCCATGGGATGTATCCTTCACCGTCCCAGCTAAGGCCAATCAGCGGTTGATGGCGTCTTTTCGCTATTTTGCTGTGTGCTCAAGGACAGTCTACTAAGCCCCTTCGGCTTTGGTGCTGGTCGCTGTATCGACGTCCAGCTTCACTATTCTCATCCCTCCTTTTAGCTTCATATATCTCTTGCTGCATTGGTACTCCTTGGCGACGTCCCGTAATATCTGAAGGCTAAATTCTGTTACTCGATCGCCACCTTTGCGCTTTTCCGGGGAATTCTCGGTGGAATCAGCACTATCCGCGCTTACCGTCAACAGGACAGGTTCATCAAGGGTAAAAAGCATCGTCTGGTCCAGAATTTGAGTGTGTTCTATTTCGGCATCGCAGGAAGCAGTTAACCCACGTTCCATTTTCAAACTCTAGGCTCCATCTTTTTTTTTTTTTTTTTTTTTGGACCTGCATTCTTACCCATCGTATCATTGGTCAAAAAACACCGCTGTGGGTCCAGGTCTTGTGGGTCTCTCGCTGACATATGTGCTCAACATCACCCAAATCCAGACCTGGATGGTGCGTAATTCTACTGACGTCGAATACAATATCGTGGCCGTTGAGCGTCTTCAGGAATACGTCGATCTCAAGCCTGATGTATCAGAGATGAATCCCAACAACCGTCCACACAGGAATGGCCAGCTCAGGGGCGCGTCGAGTTCGTCGACTACGAGACCAGATATCGCCCAGGACTCGATCTTGTCCTACACGGCGTTAACTGCTCAATCGACTCTCACGAGAAGATCGGCATCTGCAGTTGAACAGGAGTAGGCAAGTCCAGCTTGGTTCTGTCGCTCTTCCATATCACCGAGTCCGCAAAGGGACAGATCCTTGTTGACGGGATCGATATCTCTGGAGTTGTACGATGTCCGCTCTCGATTCTCGATTACCACCTAGAACCCGGTCCTGTTTGCAGGCACCATTCGGTTCAACATGGATCCCTTGGGGATAATGTTCGACGCTGAGCTGTAGCAGGTACTCAAGGACTCGTATTTCAAGGACTATGTCTCGGCCATGGAAGGATGATTCAATGCGAGGGTGCTTGAAGGATGCGACAATTTCTCAGTGGGTCAAGGGCAGCTGATATGCCTTGCACGGGCGCCTCTCCGCAAGATTGGTCTGTTGGTCCTGGACGAGGCGACAACGGCGATTGATCTGGAGACGGATGCGCTGGTGCAGGCGATTATTTGGCGATAGCCCGCATCAATTCAAAATCTGATGTTGCCCGTCGTGTTTGGAGTGGCCCGTATTCCCAATATGGAAGGTGGCTCGACTGCCTTGAAGGAAAATGTGGCGGAAACGAGACGTACCATTCAAATCTGCCCGTTTGGATGGCTCGTTTACCTCGTTTGCCTCGTTTTGATTCAATGGCCTTGTTACTCATTTGTCTTGGTTGGGTACTCAAGTTCCAGCGCGAACTCGAGCGTCTTCAAATGGATGGAGCTATACCAACGTCCAGAATTGTACTTCTCGCCGGGCGAGTACCTCCTTGCCGACTTGGCGCACGCACTCTCCAAGTTTTGTATTCCTGCTTTCAAGTCTCCTGCAGCATATCCACCTGAAATTGCCGCATTCAACACTTGCCTTGCTCGCTATCGCGTCCGTGACAGACCCTGCATTGGTCTCCCGAAATCACGGTGGTCCTCACTCAAAAACATGAGGCAGCAGATCCGGAAAGAACAGGGTATAGTGATTCTGACCCCATGGATATTGACATTCTATATACTCCATTACATGCTGGCTTTGATCGGTGATAGCTGGGCGAAATTGTTTAAAACCATAGGGCCTTTCAGTTTCGACAACAGTGAATCATCTCAGACCACTATGGACCCAATTACGTTCTGCGAAACCTTGTGGAAAACAACGCTGGAGACAAATATTGCTTGAAATTGACCCCAACTCCAACTAAGATGTAGAGATAAAAATGATGGTTTTTATTGCTTTACACCGTCAATCATTTCTAACAGCTCTCGGGTCTGTCCGATGGAATAGCCCTTTTCAATGCATAATATTAAAAACTCAATCCTCGCCTTCTTGGCTTCGGCCTCTTGGCTTTGTTCCTGTTGCTCTCTCTGGTGTTTCTGTAGCTCTCTCTGGTGTTCTTGTAGCTCTCTCTGGTGTTCCTGTAGCTCTCTCTGGTGTTCCTGTAGCTCTCTCTGGTATTCCAACTTCATGCGCTCGATAGACTCCTTCGCTTGGAGGCCAAAAAAAAAAAAAAAAAAAAAAAAAAGTGAGAAAGAGCACAAGCAAGAGAGAGAGTCCGTACAGATCGATTATAGTCAACTTACAGTTCACTCTCATCTCCATGGACTTCATAAAGACTTCGCCGAATGTCAATGTTTTTTTGATGGACACGGATGACAAATCCTGTAGGGCTGGGGGCGGGTTCAAGCGCACATCCCGGGATCCGGAGCCCTTGGACGTGGAACTCGACCGACTTGAGGGCTCTCTTCGGAGTACAAATGGGAATAACGCTGTCGAGACCGATGGTGCCTTTGACCTATGATTCATGAACTTGGTAGGGTTGAGAGCAACACCTGTTCTTTGCCGTGTTCGGTGTTCCATCAATGCTTCCTCCTCCTCCTCTCCCTCCTCTTCTTCCTCCTCCTCCTCCTCCTCCTCTTCTTCTTCCTCTTCTTCTTCTTCTTCACCTTGTTCTTCTGGATAGTTTAGCAAGTCTAGGGATCCACCAGTACTGTCTCTCATTGTTTCGAGTATATCAACGAAGCCATCAACCTCCGTAATGGCGCTGGGTACAGCCGCATGAGTATCAAGCTGTCTCGTTATTGTGGTCTGGGAAGTCTTGCTACGGAAGGTCACACCCAACGCTGATGTCGAGACCTCACTCAGTGGCTCTATGCTTGGACTTGAGCCAAACGAAACGTACATCTTGGTAAATGAATAGTCCCTTTTTTGCTCCATTGTCGGTATGCCCTTGCGCAGATCGTCATCAGTAAGACCGTTCCCCGTTCCTTTACTAAAAGCCAAGGCCTTCACGTAATTCTCCTTGTACCGTTTGCAACGTGCACTCATGGCCTTGCCGATAGGACTGGAATTGGCTCTCCCATTGTGCCGTTCGGATAAAATGCTCTTGGCTTTCCTGGCTTTCCTGGCTTTCCTGGCTTTCCTGGCTGACGCGTACTTGGTGCCCACATTCGTCTTGCCGTCCTTGCCATACACTGGACCAAAGTTGTCTATGTTCTCCAGCCAAGTGAGAACAGGATCGAAATCATTGGGTTCCCAACGTGGAATGCGATCGCCAGATTTATCGCGATTGGCACTTTGCTGAGAAGAGCCAGCTTCGCCGCTGGCTTGTAAAGAATACTCCCTGATGTTGTCAAGGCTGACTATTGTAGTAGATTGAATGCCAATAAGTCAAGGTTTGAGTTCGAACATATCATTCATAGACTAAACTCATGACAGGAGGCACACCTGTTGAAGCTAGCTTTCTATGTTGGACTATGAAGAAAATCGCGGCCAGGCACTGCTGCCCCCACCTCGAATAAAGAAAAAGTTCTCTTTGCAACGCGAAATCAGCGCACCTTTCTGAGGGAGTTTTCTCTTCGAATTACCAGCGGTTGGATGATGGGCCTTAGGGCTGTGATGGAGTGAGTGATGAAGACGAGAAGCGTTTCGCCCCACCCAGATTCTATGAGTCATGCAACATGATCAGCCAAGACAAATGAGCAACAAGGCCATTGAATCAAAACGAGGCAAACGAGGTAAACGAGCCATCCAAACGGGCAGATTTGAATGGTACGTCTCGTTTCCGCCACATTTTCCTTTCAAGGCAGTCGAGCCACCTTCCATATTGGGGAAACGGGCCACTCCAAACGAGACGGGGACAGGGCGTGTTAGAGGAACATCATGCTCAGAGATACAACTCGCAGTGTTTTCTTTAAACAAAAGCCATGTTTTCTTTAAACAAGAATTGGATATGGTTTATGGTTCCTCTCCCCTCCCCCGATAATTCCCCACGTGGGTTTATGCAGTAGAATGAGCAAGAGGAACCGCGCCATGGAGGTCTAGATCTCTAGGCCTTGTTTTTTCGCGTCTGATAGACTAGACAACCAGGTGTCGGTTCTTGTTCCAGTTTTCTTTGCACAACTGTGTTCGCGCTGTTGTCTCCTTCTGTTGCATAATCTTGTGGAGCGGCTCTCTTTGTAGGGTCATACTGTCACACTGCACCCAGGATGGGAAGAGGAAATTTACGGTCCATGGTAGGCTCGACCCAGCCCTCTCTTCCAGTTAAGGAGGTCGGAAATGTAATTTCCTTTTTAGGCCTCCTACTTCAGAGGGGCTGGTAAAAAAGAATGGGTCGCTGGCAGGGTTCGAAAATGGAAGGTTCTTAAGGGTATTTTCAGGCTAAATCATGCAAATACAGGATACAGGGCATACATTCCATAGTCGCAAGGTCGCGCTGGCATGCGCTGGCATGCGCCATGGCCATGCATAACAGCACAATAAAATATTAAAAATATGCTGCTCCTCCCTCACCTCACATCTTTCTTCTCTCAGCGGCTCGCCTCCTTACATTACTTAAAACTGGTATGTTGCTCATCTCTGAAGACATTGCTAAGCAGTCTAAAGATGAATCGCGTAAAGCTCCCAGTGACTTATCAATTCAATCTCAGTCCTCAGCAGCAACTCATCAACATGGCCCTACCGTTCAACCGTGAAGAAGCTATCAAGCGGTGTCAAGATGTCTTCCATATCACCCCTAAAGACTTGCAGCTGGATGTCGTCGAATGCATCGGTACCGGTCGGGACTGTATTCTGATTGCTGGATGCGGCTGGGGCAAGTCCCTTGTATATTTTCTACCGACGGTGCTCTGGACCGATCGGATCATCGTTGTAATATCACCTCTGAGGGCTTTGATACAAGAACAGCAGCTGAAACTTGCAAGCTTGGGCATCCGCAGCACGGCCCTCATGGGCGGAGACATCACCGGGATTGACTCTGGAGTGGCCGCAGGATTGTATAGGGTTATTTTTATGACACCAGAAATCATTTTTGAGAACAAGCGCGTGCAGGAACTCTGGTTCGACAAGAGATGGCGAATGCGACTGCAAGCCGTTGTCCTGGACGAGGCTCATTGTGTCACCTCTTGGGGTACCACTTTCAGAAAGCTATATGGCCGCCTTGGAGAACTCCGGACGTGGGTGCTTCCCAGCGTGGCGTTCATTGCTGTATCGGCCACTCTTCCGCCCCAAGCCCTTGCAGATCTCAAACACAGGATCCATTTCAAGGGCTCTACATCTGTCATCAATGTTGGTAACGATCGCCCTAATATACGACTGGAAGTGCGACACTTCAAGCCAAACAACAAGCTGAGGCATCTTGATTTTCTTATGGACTTCCAAAAGACCATTGTTTATTTTGAAAGCCGGAATGAGACCGTTACGGCTATGAGGTACTTGCAAGGGTTGGTGACCGATGTCAACGATAGCAGGATTGCCTCCTGTCTGGGGTCGGAGCGCACTCAGGAAGCTTTGGAATCCTCGGCCACAAAGAAGGACATCACCCTCTATCATGCACTCATGTCCGAGGACTACAAGCGGAAGACCATGGAGGCATTCAGGCAAGGCAACATTCGCTTGTTGCTATCTACAGAAGCCGCTGGAATGGGATGTGATATCAACGACGTCGACCGTGTCGTTCAGGTCAGGTGCCCCACTAGCATTTCATCCCTTGTGCAGCGTCTTGGTCGTGCAGCTCGTGATCCGAAACGTCAGGGGCTCGGTATTTTATTGGTACCACCACCATCCGATGAGACCAAGTACGCCGACGAGCATCTCAAGGAGTACATCGTCACTCAAAAATGTCGCAGAAAAGTCCTCAATGACGTCTATGGCAATGTGCATCATCCGAACGAGAATTGCTGCGATCTTTGTCACCCTACACGGAAATCTTCATATCCGCAGGGGCAGATCTCCTTCACAAAAGTGCTCACCGCTGTCACCTTGACAACCGCTTACATACCAAAAACTCGAGTCCCCAAGCGCACGTTTGAGCAGAATGAGCTGGCCAAGGAAGCACTGCGGAACTGGAGAGCAATGGCATTTGTGCGCGATTTGGCACCACTCTGTGATTCCTTTGAGCCGCGCTGCGTAATGACGGACAATATGATCCAGGTGCTTGGGGAGAATTTCGCAAAAATCACAACACCCGCAGATATTCGTTCTATCATCACTTGGACACCTGTGGTTGAGCTACAACGGCAGGAAGTAGCCGATATTCTCATCAGACTGAACAAGGATATTGACATGGCAAGTGCACAGCCGCCACAGGAAGCGGGCCAGTTCATTGACGGTCAAAGCGGAGCAAATATAGAAATTGATCGAGAAGCAGATGAGTCTCATCAAACGCCCGCTGCTGTGACTTCAAAGCCTACATCAAAACGACCGAGTTTATTCAAGAATAGGACTGCATCAAATTTCTTTAGTCCCAAGAAAAGCAAGAAAAACTAATTTATAAAACATATCCGGCATTAAAAAGCGATCTAATATATTCCTCCGCTTGATTGTCCTCGTTCTTCAGACCATCAACAACAACAGCGTCTTGTTCATCGCCACCTAAATTGACGCTTTTCTCGACAAACTTCTCGAAGCGTCCATCTATCAATTTTTCCAGACCTTCACTGACCAGGTTTTTCACAAGCGGTACACTGCAGTCTCCCGGCCGCGCATTGCCGAGAATGTCATGGTCCTTGAGCGACTGCTGGATTAATTGAATGTCCCGCTCTGCGGACAGTGTTGAGTGAAAAGAGCTGTTGTGTGTTATGTCGTACTCTGACTCAAGCGTCTTGGCGATCTTCGAGAATAAGCGGATATTTGTTGATATCTGGTTGGCTAGCATTTCCCATGACATGTTGCTCTCTTTCCCTGAATGTATAGTCTTGGTCAGCAGATTGTTGTGTTCCTGATACAAGTCCGCCGGAATCCACCCGCTCGCCTTGCCGTTGGTATTAATCAACCAAGATGACACGACTGCCTTTGTCCATTGCGGTGACCATGCATGACGAATACCGTAAGCGAGGCGCATGAGTTCGTTCGCGTAATTTTTCGTCTCCTTGGACTGGAACATGACAGTGATCACCTTGATGACCTCGAGGATCCGCCCGACGTCTCCAACCTTGATGGCTGCACCCAGTTCCATATAAACCATCATGTCCCTGAGAAATAAGGCCGCGTTTGCATTTGCATTGCCGAATTTGCGAGGGTTCTCCATCGGATCGGTGAGATACTGGTGACAGATGGCCTCGGTAGCTTCGCGGACGCGTTTGTCTAGCGCTGCGTTCCCAAGCGGTGCCTCATAGCTTGTCCCGAACGTTTCCAGCTTCTGAGTATTCAGTATCCTGTCGTCTAATACCTCATCATTCAGCATATCGATATCCAGTATCTCATCATCCAGTACCTCTGGCTTCTGGGCGTCTGGCTTTTCGGCATCCGGCTTCTTGGCATCTGGTCTCTGAACATTAAGTTCAACCTCATAAACCCGTCTCACCATTGCATCAAAGATATGCCTCAGCACTTCATCTGCAGCGTGATAGTTCGGCGAGTCTAGGTTCACGCGTTTACGGCCCAGCATAGTTATGAAGAAAGCCAGTGATCCTGGCTCCGAAATACGTCCGTAATGCGTGCGAAGAATCGTGCTGCAAAAGAGCATCTGGAGGTGAAATAATTGCATAACAGGGACCGCCCATTCTAGTCGATTAAAAGGCGTGGTGTCTGCTGCACGCAATTCCTGAAGGGATATGACCCTGGAAACGGTCAGTTGATCTCCAGAAACTATGATCCTTGTATTGCTGTTGAACCAGTCCTCCGGCAGTTTAAGCATGATCTGGGTGATATCCTGCAAGACGTCGAGATTGCCTTCATTTGTCGATTGATCGTGCCTCATCGCAGGTAGTGGAAAGGTTAGCGTCTGGCGGGTTGGGAGAATCTCGAGTTCAGGAACATGGATCGAACAGCGCTCGTACGTGCTGTAATGCCGCTGTAGCATGTCAAAGAGGTGGAATGTATAGACGAGCTTCATATGCGAACGGTTCTGCTGATCGGGTAAAAAATCCGAAAGTTGGGGCGGTCTCAGTAGACTCTGAGCTGAGGTTGGCGTGCCGAGATCCTCGCCGATTACAATGGTGGCGGTGGTGCCGTTCTCAAAAGTGTCGCCATTGTAGGTCCGCTGATCATATTTTCGATTCGCGATGTTGATGTTGTCGTAAAGAATTGAAAACGGATGGTTCCGAACTGCCTCTCGGACTCTGCTGAGCATATCGTTTGATAACTGTGTGAGGGCGTTATGGGTCGTCATAGGCGAAACACATAGACCGATAGAGGCGAGTACATTCACCACGCGCTTTGGACATCTTGTGGCCGCGAAATACAGTCCGAAGATCATCTGCAAACGGTTTGACTGCTGGCTCTGACGAACTACCAGCATGCTGGCGATGGTTGATACAATTGTCGTTAACTCCCGCGGGTGATAAGGCAAGTCGTCGCACCCCTCCTCTTCCTCTTCCTCCTCCTTCTCCTGCTCCTTCTCCTGCTCCTTCTCCTTCCCCTTCATCTTCTTCTTCTCCCTCTTCTCAATACTCTTCATTGCTTTATTCTTGCGCAGCTTCTTCTCCTTGTACGCCAATCCTCTTAAAAGTCTTATGAGGCAGGGTGCTGAAGAGTTGAGCTCCTCCTCAATAGGATCCAAGGAAAATCCTTCGACATGTGCGTGGGTAACACTCCTGGCGCTCGTTTGCAAACTTCCCCCGTTATTGACTCTTCTGAGATCCTTCCGTGCTCGACCAATGACAACATCCGTGACAGCTTCCGTGAAAGTTTCGTCGTTCTTCGTGTTTTCGACCTTGCCTGCCCATTCGTTGATCAGGACAGCTGGACCATCTTGGGCGATAAACATGCCAACGAAGAATCGAACCTTACTGTCGCCAGACCGGAAAGCCTTCAGCAAAAATGAGCGCAGCGTGAAGTGATTTTCCTGGATAGCCTTAAATACGTTGGCCAGGCGAACGTTCTCTGGGGCGTAGTCGCGCGACATGCTAGCAGCTGCAGTTTCGTCGATAATGTTGTTTGCAAAAATGTACGCCATAGTGTTCGCTCTTGAGGACTGAGGACTGAGATTGAATTGATAAGTCACTGGGAGCTTTACGCGATTCATCTTTAGACTGCTTAGCAATGTCTTCAGAGATGAGCAACATACCAGTTTTAAGTAATGTAAGGAGGCGAGCCGCTGAGAGAAGAAAGATGTGAGGTGAGGGAGGAGCAGCATATTTTTAATATTTTATTGTGCTGTTATGCATGGCCATGGCGCATGCCAGCGCATGCCAGCGCGACCTTGCGACTATGGAATGTATGCCCTGTATCCTGTATTTGCATGATTTAGCCTGAAAATACCCTTAAGAACCTTCCATTTTCGAACCCTGCCAGCGACCCATTCTTTTTTACCAGCCCCTCTGAAGTAGGAGGCCTAAAAAGGAAATTACATTTCCGACCTCCTTAACTGGAAGAGAGGGCTGGGTCGAGCCTAGGTCCATGGTTCGTGGGTTCATGATTCATAGTTCATGGGAGCATTTGATACTTTAGGGCTGAGAAGGAAATTGAGAGCCGTGGGGGAGAAGGTGAATAAACCGTATGTAAGCATTATTGTGATATTTGAAATAATAGAGGAGACATGGCGGCTGGAGGATGGACAACGGTTGAGTACTAAACTAGCTACTGTGGTCTAATTATCAGGCTACGATCAGATCGCATTGCATGTAGAGCCGAATAAATTAGAGGTGGGTTGAGAGTAGAGTCTTGAGAACAGCAGCGACAAGCAAGAGTGACACTTTGATATTCACTTTGCCCACTTTGTCTGCAGTATTTGCAACCAACCGTATCGACATAGCGACAGATAGACTATATAGGACACTGCGTGAAGAGCGTGGTACCCACGAGGAAGCGTGCAGTCTAGTGAGCGCAGCTCCAAGTCTAATGAGTGTCTCTAGTGTGCGGTCGAATAGACGGTGCAGAAGTGCGGAGCGGAGAGGGAAGAAAGTAGAGGGGAGTGCGGGTCGGTGCAAAAGCAGTGGGCGTTGTTGGCGCTGGTGCTCTCATACACAATACACACAAACACACAAACAATCCTCACCCCATGGTAATGGCAATGGCACGCGCAGCTAATAAACCATTGTATGCTGTTGCCATGGCTCATTTATCTGGGTCTATCCCTTCTTATTCTTTTCTTCTCTTCCTTCCTTCTCTCTCTCTCTCTCCATCTCTCACGATCCATTCCCTGTCCCTCCCCATTCACATCCCTCTCATCACCTCCGTCCCTCCTCCATTCCGCATTCCCCCACGACTACAACAGTTACTGTCCTCAGACTTACACATCTCATACTTCATCATGCGTTCCACCTCTTCCCTCGCTCTCCTTGTCGCCGTCCTGGTCGCCCTCGTCGCCACTGTCTCAGCCCAGCAGCCCGAGACAGCCTTGCCCTGCTACCAGGAAAAGTGCACTCCTCTGATCAACGTCCTCAAGGATTGTCAGATCACCGTCGATCCCTCGACCGGTAACATCAACTTCCCTGTGGCCTCCAACACCACCACAGAGACCGACAAGTGCATCTGCAAGCAGTCCGTTGTCGATGCTTATGGTAATTGAAACATAGGAAGCATGGCCATCAACTTGTTTCTTTTTGAATCGGGCGGGAAGGGGTGTTGGGTAACGGAGACCCGACAAAGTGACGGGCTCGCACGCACGCACACTTATCACTCTCGACTGAGACCAACAAAGTTCCAGAAAAAAACGACTCGCTATGTTCCATATTCATATTTCAAGCACAAAGGACAGCCCCAAGGGCGATTTCGCTCTTGTTGTCGGGACATACAGTACTTGCTCGCCCAATTGACTACTGAGACAGTGTGCAGTCCGGGCCATGGCGTGTTTCTAAAGGAAACGAATGCATTCGACTGCAGGGATTTGAAGAGGCAAAGGTGTCTTCCAGGTCGATGGTCATTGCTGGACAGGATATCATCTACTGAGTAAATGGAGACTGCAGCAGGGCGAAAAGCGGAGACGACAATGCCATCCTCCTGAACTCAAACACAATGAGAGGAATGGACTGATATGGCAGACAATATCCACAGGGATCATGTACTCGAAGATGGAATACCCATTGGTCATGTTCTCCTTATATCCCTCCTTATGCTGTCTTGCGTTGTCAACCATGAGACACGTCCTAAAAAGCACATCGGCCCTACCTAACAATCAACCAACCCCACTTCTTCCCTGCATCGTTTGTATCTAGATCCTTGCTACACCTGCGGTGCCGAGAACTCGAAGATCCAGGACCGCTTTTCAACCGTCAAGCTGGTCGATTCCTGCAATGCTAACTTTGGCGCCAGCACTGTCAAGTTGCCCGGCTCTTCTGCTGCGTCGTCGTCCATCCACGCCGGATCGCTTGTCCTAGCAGCTGCATCCATTGCCTTCTCTATGGTCTTCCTTGCTTAAAAGCACCTAGTAAGGACTAACAAAGTAGCACCCATCATCTCCAGAAGGCGTAATCCATAATAAAAGAAAAAAAGGCGATATTTATTCCTTGAGGGAAGCGTCTCATTTGACGCAGCGTACTTGAATGCAGGCTGAGCGATGGCAGGGCCATGGTTTCGAGCACGGGTATGGGGTGTTGGATGTTGTTGGAGACGCGTGTGCGATGAACGTAGCTATATATGTTGCCACGAGGGCTACTTCACGTGTCAGAGAAGCGGCCAGAAGCAAGTCACCCCTCGATCATCCCGCTGATTCGATGGCGCCTCCCCCGCGTCTCTTGCCTGTGCCTGGGTGTGTCTTTCTTCTCCACAACCGCCTCTCCTCCCACGACCCGACCTCTTTCTCCCACTCCACTCCTCCACTCCTCCACTTCTCCATCCTCCTCCACTCCCCCCCCCCCCCCCTCTGCTTCTGATTCCTCGACACAATGAACGTTGCTTCCTTCAGGTCGGCGCAGAATGTCGCCAGGTAAGAACCAATGCCACAAACCTTGTGCATCCAGTTTGCCCAAAGTGAACACGGACTATGCATGAGATCGCAAAGACGATGGCAAGAGCACTCGCTCATCAACAAACGCATCTTCAACCCAACCTGCCAACTAGGATTCTGACATCCGCTTCGCGTCCCCAGCTTGCGTCCCAGGCCCGCGCTCGTGTGTTCAGATACTCGACTGCAGCTCCTGCTGAGAAATCGTTCCAGAACCAGAGCAGGCTGCCTCGTCTTCCCATCCCTTCCTTGGCCGAGACAGCCGCACGCTACAAAAAGTCCCTAGTCCCAATCCTGAGCGAGACGGATTTCTCCAGAGCCGAGAAGGCCGTTGATGAGTTCATCAAGCCCGGCGGATTGGGCGAGACCCTTCAGTCCCGTCTGCACGACCTGGACAAGACTGAGAAACATTCCTGGCTCGAGACCATCTGGCTCAACAAGGGGTACCTTGAGTGGCGCGAGCCGTCGATGATCAACGTCAATTGGTGGGCCCAGTTCAAGGACTCGCCCACTTTTAATCTGGAGCAGGCCCCTGCCCGTGGGGTGGTCTCGGATGTGCAGATCCAAAGGGCGGCCAACTATGCGAGCTCATTGCTCACGTTCAACGACCATGTCAACAACCAGACCATGCCCCCCGAGTACCAGCGCACGACTCCGTTGTGCATGAACCAGTACAAGAACCAGTTTGGAGCGTATCGTGTGGCAGAGCTGCCTAGAGATCGCATCGTGACGACTTGGCCGGCGACCGCGAACTACATCGCAGTGATGATGAGGGATCAGATCTATAAGGTGCCCGTTTCAGGACCCGATGGTGAGCGTGTCTCGATCAAGGCGATCGAGCAGCAATTGAGACATGTGGTCGAGGCTGTCAACAACTTGCCGGAGCAGGAGAAGCAGGCTGCCGTGGGCGTGTTGACGTCCGAGAACAGGGATACGTGGGCCAAGGCTCGTCAAACGCTCTTAGGTCTGTCGCCCCAGAACCATGCCTCGTTGTCGTTGATTGACCATGCATTGTTTGTGATCTGCTTGGATGACTACAGCTCAGATAGAGACATCGATGTCTCGCACCACAACATTTTCCATGCGGGCAATGCTCACAACCGTTGGTTCGACAAGTCGATGCAATTCATCTTTGAGAACAACGGACGCGCCGGTATCAACGGAGAACATACCCCTGCAGACGCCGTCATCCCTGGACGTATCCTGGATGAGCTGGTCAAAAGGTAAGGTCTTCTACACGGCCTGGATGTCTTGTCAGCACGCCTGCATTGAATTGAGTGCTCACAGTTTTCCTTTTTTTTTTTTTTTTTTTTCGATTTCATTAGTGAGAAGCATGCTGAGCCCCTTCACGCGTCGAATGTCCAGCTTCAGCCCATTGAACACGTCAAGTTCGTGATCAACGATGAGATCAAGGAGACGATTAAGCAGGCAGAGGTCAATGCCAAGAAGATGATCGACAACGTTGACAGCTGCCTCATTCACTTTAATGAGTACGGTTCTAACTGGCTGAAGAGTGGTACGTACTATTTTACACCCCCTTTGAATGTAAGGAGTCGTATAATAATATTTGGTTGCAAGGAATTGAGATACTAACGGACATGCTTGTGTATATTACGCAACCCTTTTAGTCAAGTGCTCGCCTGATGCCTACGTCCAGATGGTCATGCAGCTAGCCTATTATCGTCATTATGGCACCTGGACGCCCACATATGAGTCCGCATCGGTTAGAATGTTCTTGGGTGGCCGCACAGAGACTGTTCGCTCCTGCTCAGTCGATAGTGTTGCATTTGTCAAGGGATTCGAGAGCAAGCAAGCGGATGTATGTGTCACTCTTTGATTTCACTACCCACCAAAAATTGAAGATTCGCTGATTACTGACATCTGCCTTGATTTAACCTTGTATTTGAATAGACGACGGAGAAGCAGCGTCTGTTGCAGAAGGCGATCCAGTCTCACCTCGAGTACATGATGGCCGCCTCTGCAGGCAAGGGTGTAGATCGCCACCTGTTGGGTCTCCGCTCGATGATGCAGACGCCGGAGGAACAGAAGCAAGCACAGATCTTCCAGGACCCATCCTATATCCAATCCATGTACTACAGACTGTCATCTTCTAACATGTCACCTGGCGACAATTTCTGGGGTGGCTTTGGACCAGTGGTGCCAGAGGGCTATGGTATCAACTATGCGATCGGAAAGGAGAACATCAAGTTCAGTATTTCAAGCCTGAAGAGCTGCAAGGAGACCAACTCGCGCGAATTCAGAGAGACCATCCTGGGAGCTTTGAGGGATATGAAGAAGTCGATGGCGTAGAGATGGTTAGGAAGGGGAAGACGGAGCAGTAAAGAGATGCACTCCTAGCAGAGAACGTACATATATATATATACTGAATAAACGTTCATTCATGCATTTTGCCTACCTTTAGTCATCCGAGTCATCTGCAGACGATTGGCCTTGAAGACGCGCGCGCGAATTGAATTGAAACCCATGAGTATCGTCGGATAATCTCTGGATTGCTGGGGGCAGGATCCTCATTTTAAATAATAATAATAATAATGACGCGTCAAACGCGGTTTTTTTTTTTTTTTTTTTTTTTTTTTTTGCAGTTTCCCAACCTATTACGCGGCATACATCCGAGGTCCGTTAGGGCAACATGCAGCATGCACGCGTTCGAGGAGGGGGGGTCCCTCCGCCGCCCCTAAGCCGTAATGGCGCTTTTTTTTTTTTTTTTTTTTTTCCTTTGAGCCAAGCATACCTAAATATGGTTCAGATCCATTTTCCCAAGAGACGACGGACCTCCGACATCCTGTGTTTGTGCACGCAAAGGTGGTTCACCGTAGGCGAATTTTGGGTTTCGGCCAATCAGAGGATGCATGGTGCCAAACTGCAGAGTCACACGCATTGTGGATCGATGGGATTTCTCATTGGTTCCCCTCGTTCCCTTTTTGACGCGTGCTTTTTTGTTTGCGGGCTTTCAGGTCGCGTCATTTTGAGGGGGAGGAACAGGGCAAGGGGGAGGGGGAGTTGGACCAACTGTGCTGCTTTTTTGTTTGTCGGCAAGAGACAAGGAAGAAACAGAATGTAATTTCTCATCAGCACCAAGGCTCAGCAACAAACAGAAAGAAACGCCATTTCATATATTATTACTAGAGATTCTCACCGACTGTTTTATTTCTATTCAACAATATATAACGGCGAGAAACGCTAATTATTACTGTTACCATGGTTATTTCTCAATTGACTGTCGATGTCATGCGTGAAGAGACCGTTGCGGAATCGAGTTCCCAGGGCCATGTCTTTATTAGTTTGCCATCCATTGTTGTTGTTGGGGGGGATGTTGTTTCTATATGCAATGCCTGTGTTTACTAAACGCCTTGTCTGTCTCTTTTTTTTTTTTTTTTGACAGGTAGGTCTGCATGAGGAAAGGAGGGCCATCGATGAGCTCGCAGGGAAGAAATACGCGCTAACAAGGAATGGAATGTGCGTTTATTGTTGTATGTATCTGAAGATGAGGACATGGTCCATGCTGCCACTCCCCAACTTTCCCACCAGCTACTCCTGGGTAAAAAAGAAAGAAACATTCACGAGTGGTTTGCCGAGGATGTTTTCGCCCACGTTCAAGCAACTAGATGTTTAGTGGATTATTTGTAAGGCTGGCTTTTATCTTCCCTTATTTTTATATTTTCACGCGTGTCGAGTGTCGTCGAATCACATACATTCTGTAGAATACCCTTCCTATGCAAGAGTCTCTCCCCCTACCCCCCTCCTGATCCCCGCAATATTGGCCGGAATGAGGATATGGTTATCTTGCTCAGGACAAACCTGCATCATCTTTTTTTTTTTTTTCTGTCGTCCGACCACCAGGGGAGGAGGAAGGGTTGTTTATGTGGGATTTAGTTTCGTAGGACGAATGCGCGTAAAGTAGACTACAGGGCATATAGTCGGTGAGCCTGCAGGCGGCCAAGCGGCAGAATGCTCTTTTGTTTGTCGATGTTGTACGCAAAAAGGGTCCACCAGTCAGGGTTGGTTGAACCCTGAATCGAATGCCCATGAGGATGACTTTTTCAGGCCTGAAACCCTAGGCACACGGGCCTGGTTAAAAAAAAAAGAAAAAGAAAAAGACCTAAAGCGCACGGGGAGGTGAACTATACTGCACTGCGATATGGATCGATCAAGACTAATAATGTAATATACACATCGGGCAGCAATCAATTTACGGGTGCAGCTCTTGGAGTATCTGTAAATTCAACGGTAAGCGTGGTACCCCAGCTCTTTTTTTTTTTTCTCTCTCAGGGCGATGACAACAATAAGCTTAAGCTTACCGAGGACGAATTGGACTAGACTAGACCTTGTCAACTTGGTTATGGCGCAAAAATGAAGGTTTGTCAACAAGAAGGTTTGGAGCCCCCGCACCCCCTCGCCTGCTCGGTGGACATGCCGCAGATGAATTGCACTGTAAGGGCGCCTTACAGCCTGATCTCAATTGGGGACCTTACTTTATAGAATGTGGTGCATATGGTATGGATACATAGACTGCCGCCAGGAAATTGTTTGAGGTCATGGTAAATTACTCAATCACGGCCGAATAATACGCGACACTTTATTACGGCATCCCCGATAGCCCATCCGTAGTAAATGAGGAGCTGTCATTGCTTTGCATTAAACACTACACTTTATTCAATACCAGGGAAAGAAGCCTATCAGCCTATCAGCCTACTATTGTTGTTGACAACATAGGCCTTAGCAGATTCCCAGGTACACCGATACAAACACGATCTCATGGGAAATGCCACTGTGCCTGTCTTGCGTATAAAGGCCCTTTCCCCCGCCCTGTCTTTCTGGTCTTCTTTTCCATCCTCGTTCACCAGCTCATTCCACTTCTCCACTCCCATCCAACCCCATCCCTCTCCTTGACACCCTCAAGCACGATGAAGCTTTCACTCTTCTCCCTCACGGCTGTCGTGGCCTTGTCAGTCTTGCTGACTCCTGCATCCATCAGCGCCCTGCCTGCGCCCTCCAACGGTGTTGTCTCGTTCAACAACCATCGCGTGGTCCGCATTAACGTCCGCAACGAGGCCGAGCTCAAGGCCCTGACCGACAACCAGGATTCCCTTGGATTCGACTACTTCACCCATGAAAAGGTCATTGGAGCACACATCGACATCCGCATCCCACCACAGTCGTTCTCCAAGTTCCAGGCCCTGAAACTCGATTATTCCACTCTGGTCGAAAACCTGCAGACGGTCCTCGATCAAGAGAAGCACGAGAACGATCAGTACCAGCAGGTCTTTAGCCAGAAGTTGAGCGAGGCCAAGAAGCTGAAGAACGGTCGCAATGGTGAGGTCTCCATCAACGGCGTCACCCTCCCCGAGGGTTCAGAGGTGTACGCGGCCGCGGACACCTGGTTCCAGGGATACCATAGCTATGCTGATCACCAGAGCTGGTTGAGCACCCAGATTGCCAACAACCCTGGCAAGGCCTCGAAGATCAGTGCCGGAAAGTCGTTCCAGAGTCGTGATCAGGCCGGTATCAAGATTGGAAGCGGACCTAACCATGTTGTCTTCCACGGTACGCAGCACGCGCGTGAGTGGATTAGTACCATGGTCGTTGAGTAGGTGCACTTTTTGTCTCTTTCCTTTTGTATGTCTGTATTGAACACACTGTACTTCTATGCTGCATACTAACAAATACTACGCGCCAATATTCTTTCAGATACCTCATTGACCAGCTGCTGAAGGGCACTGACTCGCGTGTGGCCGGTTACTTGCAAAAGTACACGTTCCACATCATCCCCATCATGAACCCCGATGGTTTTGTCATCACCCAGACCTCGGACCGCATGCACCGCAAGAACGCCCAGAGCAACGGAGGATGTCTCGGTACTGACAGTAAGTTGAACGTCGTCGCATATCCGTGTCTTTATTTTGCTGACCGTGCATCTCACCTAACTTTTCCATCTATTTTTTTTTCTCTCCGAAAAAGCCAACCGCAACTGGGGCTTCAAGTGGAACACTGGTGGTTCTTCCTCCAACCCCTGTGCTGACGACTACATGGGTCCCAGTGCCTTCTCGTCGCCCGAGGCTACAAACATTGCAGCCTACCTGCGCTCGCTGCCCAAGGTCGTCTCCTACATCGACTTCCACTCTTACTCTCAGCTGTGGATGGTCCCCTACGGCTACACTGGCACCCGCCCTGGGACCTACACGTACATGAACGGCCTCGCACAGAAGGCCGCCGCAGCTCTCCGCGCCGTCAACGGTGTTTCGTTCACAACCGGTGACATCTACAACACGATCTATCCTGCCTCGGGTAGCTCTACCGATTATGCCTACAGCATTGGTGTTACCGCACCCTTCGCCGTTGAGTTGAGAGATACCGGACGCTACGGATTCTCTCTGCCCGCCGCTCAGATCCTGCCCTCCGGTACCGAGACCTGGGCTGCTTTCGCCGCCATCCTTGACAACATCCAGGTCTAAGGATTGTTTATACCCCCCCCCCCCCCCCTTTCTCTCTCTCTCTCTCTCTCTCTCTCTCTCTCTCTCTCTCTCACTCTCACGCACGTTTTTTCTTTTTTTATTGACAGAGAGAATGTTATCCAACCCCCTTCCCCCTGGTACAATGATCGAAATCGCTAGAGAAGCGAATACTGAGCAGGCGCAGAGACAGGATATTCCTTCTGTTCTTTTATATATCCCATTTTACATAACCACTCTATCACCCTTTTTTGATATGGAATGCAGGTTCGATTCCAGCTGGAAAAAAAAGGGTCACAAACGAATAAAAATCACTCAATTTACCAGAGCAGGGCTCGGAATTGAGGAAAAAAATGAAAAAAAGAAAGTCGCCCACAATCTGCAGGGAGTGCGAACAGGCTTAAATAGGGGGAGCGGATTGCAGCCTGGGAAGAAATCTTTGTACTCTGTGCGGTTATTATTGTCGTGAGTCCTTTCATTCTTCCTCGAGGGCCCAATCTACAAACCGTCCCTAGAGAAAAGGTCCTATAAGAGATCAGCTCGACAAGCTGGAGCCCAGTCGCCCCCAGTGGCCTGGTTTTCCTTACCATGTCGAAGACACTTCCCTTCATATTATATCCCCATTTAAAAAACTTGCTACTGGGATGAAGCATCATCCATCAGATTTGGCGACTAAACCATGGGTATCTGTACCCCTTCCCCCCCTCAAACATACACAGGGACATCTTTAACCGCAAACGATCGCTGCAATGGGGGTGGCGACAGCTGTTCGTCGAGAGCGAGGACGCCATGTTTAAGAGAGCAGCTGACGGTCGGCGCGTTACTGGCTCCTATTCCTGGAACCTGAGTTCGCTGCCTTAGCCTCCCCCTGCTACTCGCCAAGGGATAGTAGTTCCCAAGGTGCTCGAATGGGAGGGTACGGAGCAAATTGGGCCGGTAATTTTAATCGCCACTACGGGGGCATGGCAGGATGGTCCCCCATTGGATATAGACTCTCAGGCACAAACAATGGTCAGACCGGACGCAGGGAAGCAAGCCCATTTAAACTCTCCCCCCTCTTTCACACCAGCTCCACCGACTCGCACCTTCACCCGACCTCTTCTCCCACTTCTCCTCCTTCGCCATTCACCCCTCTCCCTCCTCTCCCTCCTCTCCCTCCTTTCCCCCCTCCTCTTTTCTCATGTCATGAACCAAACTCCCAACCCACTCGAAATCCCAGAGATCCTCTCCAGAGTCGGACTCTACATTCCTCTGTGGGACTACAGCTGCCAGCGCCGACGCCCACACTTCACACCACGCCATCTCCTCAACTGCATCCTCGTCAACCGGACCTGGCACGACATCCTCCTCCCGATTCTCTGGTTCACCCTTGACGACATCTCCATACCCACGCCCGTCGACCTCCTCCACGTCCTCACCCGCCACAGCTCCCATCTCCGCATCCTCGAACTCGGTCACATCCCACCTTCTATATTCCATACCCCATTCTCATGTCTACCCCACAACCTACTCCACCTGGAGCTCATAGGGCTCGAACACAACGAATGGTCAAAGTCATTGATTCTACAGAACACGAGGCTGCAAAGTCTCCATTGGCAAGGCGGGGACTTTCATCGGGACGACTACGGGACCTTGGACGCATTGGCGCTTTCAAGACGACTGGGGAGGTTACAAGATCTGCACCTGGAGTGTTGGAAGCTGGACAGGCATTTTATGAAGCTACTGAGGCGGAATCCAGGGTTGAGGAGGCTGGCGTTGGATTTTGTTACGGGCGAGATCATCCATCGACCACCCCAGACTCGAACAGGTGACGATGGCTTCAAGGCGTCAAGCGCGAGGAAGCAACATAGCGAACGATACCCAGATCATGACAGGACGAGTCATGGAGGACAGAAAGAAGAAGAAGAAAAAGAAGGACAGGAGGAGAAGGAGAATAAGGAAACAGAGGATGAGGAAACAGAGGATGAGGAGATATCGCTACCAGATCTCACCAGCCTGACAGTGTGCAAGGATGTGGAAAGCGGAGCCCTGGAGGCCCTCGTACGACTGTGTCCTAATCTGCAGGAGCTCTCATGGATGGGATCAAAGGACAGCGACCTGAGACAACTCACGACGAACGTTCGCGAATGCTGTCCTTTCCTCTCGGTACTGACGTATTCGACCGTCGAGATATCTGAGGACGAGTCCGTGTACGTGGATCTGATCCAGAGCGTACCCCGACTGGTAGAGCTGCAGATCCGGATCCCGGCGCTTGGGGACCGATTCACAGAGGCATTGATCAAGCACGCCGAGACACTCGAGATCCTGGACCTCAGGATACTGAATCACCACGCCCTCAGCAACGCGAATTTGAAGCGGATCCTGATGAGTTGTCATCAGATCACGGCACTATCGATCGACGGGTCCCAGTGCGGGGCTGAGGATCTGTTTTCGTTCGATTGGGCATGCGTACGGCTGAATCGGTTATTCCTGGCGGGTCTACATACGATGACGAGGGGACAATTAAAGGAAGCCGACAACGGAACGGTGGCAGCGGTCTATGGGTGGAGCATTGGGCCGGAGGCCAGGAATGCTGGAATTCATCTTGGGAGCGGTACTACGAACGCGTCCGTGGGGGAGATCACAGGAATGAATGTGATACAGACGAGCGATGGATTGTATTTCTCGCCCGACTTGTCAACAGAATTACAGAGGTCTGCCCATAAGGTGTCGACAACGTTCCTACGGCGGTTGCTTTCACATTTGCAGCGTCTGGTGCATCTGCATTCGTTTGTCCTGAACGGGGTCGAGTACACGCGGCAGTCCTACTCGAGTGGTGTGATCTGTGAATAATAATAAAAAAAGAAAAAAGAAAAAAAAGAAAAAGAAAAAGAAAAGGATAGATTTACTGCAACAAAAACTCGAGAGTGGCCTCTTTTGTTATTGACGTAAAAAAATAATCATCTGCAGCGCAAACCGCATGCAACAGAATAACGGTTGCTCTAGATGTTATGTCTTCACGTCTGCTTCTGATATAGCTATGGCTCTCCCTCCTCCCACCTCTTCCCATCGGCACTTTGAATTTCCTCCGAGTTCGTTCTTCTGATCAGTGACTCGCCGAGTTACAGCACGCACTTTCTGGAGTATGAGCTCCCCAGACTCAAAGGCGTCTGAGGTGCCACATTTGAATGGCGCGCAAGGCTATGCAATTTGTATAAGTACCTGCGCCTGGCTTTAGCGAGCACTGGTCCACAACAATGAAATGGCTGCTTTCTTTTTTGACCCGAGCATTTTACACGTAATAAAATGTCGCGCATGTTTTTGTGCCCATTATTGTTCTCACAGAAGCCTTTGTGCTCACAAAGTTACGTTTCCGCTGTGCAAAGTGATTCAAGTTGAACGCAAGCAGCTGCTTCAAGAAAATGTAGGACTGAATCGACGTGATACCGTCGAGAGCTCTCTCCTTTGATAGATTTGGATACCTCAAGTCGGCAACAGTTACATTAGGCATTTTGTCGGTCATGCATGGTTGGCGGGAGTTGCTGGTCAAATTGAAGCGACTGAAGTCGTTTGTCACCCCTGCGGACCAAATTGCTTCGAGCTCAGAGTGGGTCAAAAAGAACATGCCATTCTATGCGGTCATTAGCAAACATACCAAAAAAAAAAAAAAAAAAAAGAAAAAAAAAAAGAAGCAATCAGAAGCCAACCTATGCATTTTTCTAACTCTGTTTTTTGTTGCTTACTATACCATTGCTCAAGTATCTTGGAAGTGTACAATACAGTCTGCCACAGTGGAAAAATGGGTTGACTGGTTTGCACATTGGTGATCGTAAAAAGGTGTAGATTTTATTGCCTCAAGTCCTACTGCTCGAGGTTTAGACCGTCAATGTTGGCCAGCGGCGCTTTCTTAATCAGATAAAGACAGAGCTCCTTTAACAAGACCGATTCCTTGCATCCCGAAAGACTCGTCTCTTTCAATCTGAGCGTTCTCAACGGTAGCTCGATATCGTCCTCGTATTTGACCACATAATCAACCAGTATCTTGAACTCATTTATCGAGAAGTTCGTGCCATCCAGACTGAGCGTTTCTAGCGCATCGAGTCCGATAGATTTGATCCCAGCCTCCCAATGCGTCGAGTCTAGCCGGACATGTTCGAGTGCCAAATGTTTGAGTGGCGTCCATTCAGCATGCGTTTGAAGGGCAATGTCCGTGGATTTCTGCCCTGGTACATCCTGAGAAGACGATTGAGGGGGCGACAGCTGGCTTTCTTGTTGAGGAGGCCCTGACACCATCGCTGCCAGCCAGCGAGCGGACGCCTCTGGGACCTTCGCGCTGCCTCGGCAGATGATCCTGAATGTGTCGAGCTTAGGAAGACTGAGACGTGTCGGGAACTCTGTCGCCAGGGTCGGCATCCAGGACTCTGTTGCATCGCCTTGGAGAGTTAGGGAATGGAGCCTTCCTCCGTGCCGGCGAAGCAACTGTACTGCCTTCTCCATATTATCGCTCTCCTCGAGTCGGTCCAAATGTAGCTCCAGGCGTCCCAAATCCGATGAACGCTCAATGACCCGATTTACACAATCGAGGCCGACTGATGTCAGCATTGCGGGGCTCAGGGTCAGGTGCACTAACGAAGAACCTTTGGTCTTGGTGCCATTATCCAAGAGCATCGCAAGATCGTCAGAAAATACATGGTTGGTCCGCAGCCGCTCGATGGACCAGCTATATTGATCGCACACCGTAAAGAGATAGCTCGATTTGGTAACGACAGCGGAAGCCTGCATCTCGATGCTAGTGGATACGTTGCAAGTCGGGGATGAGGAATCAGGAAAGCAAGCAGTCATATTGACGGTATCGTCGATCCTTGTATGGTTTTCGACATGCGTCCCGTCGTCGATCACCTCCAGCCTTCCAAGCGTACATGAGCCCTTTTGTAAGAGTAAATCTGTTCTTGTTGTTGTGACCAACTTGACAATAGCCAAGGTCCGCTCAGCGTGGCATGTAACGCGCATCTCGGAGAGCATAGGGTTCTGACAGAGGATGCTGGCCAAACGATCCTCCATACTTTTTGAAGAGCTATGCTTCACGCTGACTTTGGTGAGACGGCCGTTCTTGATAAACTGAAGTTGCCCTGGAGTGAGATCTTCGAGTCTTGTCATAGCCATTACTGTGTCCTGAATCCTGCCGTGATTTGCAAAGATTGTCACGATTTGTTGCTTGCACTCCAATGTTATAGTTTCAAGTTGTGGGAGCTGATTGATGTTGCTCTCGATAGAGTCGAAAATGAGGTATTGGTCATCGCAGCTGAGCCTCAAGTCTATCATAGATGAACAGCTCCTAAGGATTTTCTCCAAAGCTGGGTCGTTTGAAATAAATGAATCTATCGCGAGTGTTCGAAGCTGGGGGGCGTTCCTTATGGAGGATGGGCTAATATGCTGGTAAAAATCCTTGAAGTTCGCGAGTCTCAATGATTGAATCCGCCCGTTTGACATAAGTTCCACGATAGGATCAAATCGACGGCCACGATTGACGAAATCGAGCGCTGGTCCGTGGAACTTTTCCCCGCTGATGGACAGACGGACTATCGCCGTCTTGCTGACAGCGGCAGCGAGAGTCCGAAGATCGGCTAAAGTCGCATCCCATTGCAACCCAATCTCTAGCTCCTGAACTCCGGGCGTCTTGACCATCGCTTCATAGAACTGCCTAGCGAGTGTCCTAGATCTGATTGAAATCTCGATCCTACCCTTCTTTGGTATAAAATTCCCAAGATTGAGCTCGACGATGTCTCGTAGTTGTCGTAAAGCTGTTGCCCGATAGTTCGCACGATAGTGGTCGATGCACACCCATTTGACGTGCCCCTCCGCGGTGACTATCCGGTACAAGTTGCCAAGACAACGGTCCTGGTCTTGAACTTTGAGATACAACTCTAGCTGACGCAGATCTGCGCCTTCCAGTACCTCGAGCTTGTCCATATTCGCTTGTCCTCCAGTCGTGTCAACTCCGCTATTGTTATTTTGCTGTAGATCCTCAATAAAGCTGATTGCATTGTCCACTTGTGCCCCAAAGTTCTCCTTCGTGGACGTGAGCCCCTCCACGCTCTTGAAAAGCGCTAATGGTGGCACAACGATCCCGGCTACTGTGAACCCGTACTTAATCATCTGCAGCAGCGTGAGCACGTAGGATCCGTACTTTTCGAAGAACTCCTTGGGCCTATCCAGATCGTATCCCTCGTGCTTGGCTAGATGGAACTCGTGAAAGATCCTGGTTGGTTTGGAGATTGTATGCGTACCGCATTCGCACAGGAAGTAGAGACGGAACTGCTGCGAGAAAGGCTCGAGCAGTTTGTCACGACGCCTGGATGCCATTGGGAGGACGATGAACAGCCGAGGGACAGGGCCCTCATGGAGCTCGTAGGTCTGGGTGAGGACGGCTTGAACACGGTCCTGAATAAGTGCCATACGGAGTAGTGCCTGTTGCTGTAGTTGCAACATCTGCTCTTGCTGTTGAAGTACCCTCGTCTGGAGCATCTTGTTTGTTTCCATCTCCGCCTGTAAGCACTCAATGCGACCGCCCAACGCGTTCTTGATTATGGCCGTCTGGAATTCTAAAGTGTGAATCATCTCGCCATGCGGACTAAAGGTAGACAGCTGCATTGTCGGGGGGTTGAGGTTCTGGGTGTCCGTTGTCGGTGTTGATGCGGGTCCTGATAGGACAAGCTGGGGATTCTGCACCGGGTCCTTGATCTGGGGTGGAATGGCATTGCAGGGCGTGGATGGACTCGCTAACTTGGGCACTGATATCTCAGCGGACTTGGGCACCAGTATCTCAGCTGACTGGTCCACGGCTTCCGTTACCACATCGAGGATAATTCCTGGTTGATATGAAATCCGCAAAGGCTCAAGACTGCAGTTGAAAGAGTAAAGTGTCAGGTATTTACTGGAGAACTTTTCTAAACCATGTCATTGTTCTGCTCTGTACGTACTCCTCAAAGTTATCGTCCGTCATGAAGTGGACAAGGCTTCTCTCGTTCATGATATATCGTGGGTTATGGAAGAGCATCTGCACATCCCTCCAAAGGATAACATACTGTCCTGTGCTCTTGTCGAGTCGAGTGTTGATATAGACAATTTCGTTCCATGTTGAAAGTCGAAACGCCTGCGAATGCTGTTTGTGGGTGTTCTCTGCCATTGTGTGCTCGATGGAGATGAAAGAAAGGGATGAAGTTGAGGGCGATGCATCATCCCCCTCTATTGACCTCTTGCAGCTCAGGGCGAGGGTGTTTCGTACTACAAACAAGGTTGGATGTCCATTCCCCATCGACATTTTCGGGCATAAGAATAAAGCTTGCCATTCGACATTTTTGGGCATAAGAATAAAGCATAAGAATAAAGCCTGCGCTACTCACGATAAAAAAATAAATTTTATTTTGCATGGATTTTGTGCTAACCTCCACAAATGCAAACACAAAAAGCATGGACTACACTTTTCATAGTGAAATATGCATTTTTTCCACTGAATTGAAAATATAAGGGGTGTTATTCAGTTTTGTGATGGCGGTGACCCTACGTTATATCCCCACACTTATTCCCTCTCTCACTTTTCCCCGAAAAGCAGCACGATTGGTGATCCGTAAATCCAAGCAGAAATAAAGATGGACTGAATAACACCTCCTTATATTTTCAATTCAGTGGAAAAAATGCACATTTCACTATGAAAAGTGCAAAAAGGACTGTAGTCTACAGTCCTTTTTGTGAAATAGCCGAACTTTCATAGTAAAAGTTGGGCTATTTCGACTGAAATGAAATATATCATGATGAGTTTATTTCTAGTAAGATTTACGAATCAAGTACCGTGCTGTTTTTCGGTAGCTCGCGTTCTCATCTCCAAGCAAAGTGAGAGTGAGAATGACACGCGTTTTGATGTAGTCATGAGCGTAAAGATTGCAGGGAAATAACGTATTTCAGCCATCACAAAAAATGAATAGCCTCGTGTATGTATTTCAATTCAGTCGAAATAGCCCAACTTTTACTATGAAAGTTCGGCTATTTCACAAAAAGGACTGTAGAGGAAATTTTTATCTTCCCTTGGATTGGAGCCAATTAGTAAATAATTTTTATCAACGTGAGTACTCGTATTCAACGACTCGCTCTTTTTTTCTATGAAGCTTGCCTACATTTCAGTCCAGCAAGTCCCTCTACAAGTTCATCCCTTTCCTCTGCACCTGAACCCGTTTCCAGTAGTGAGTCGTCCTCGCCTCGAACTATTTCAGATTCAACAGATTCGGAAGACTAAGAGGTACAAGACGAGAACATAATTTTGGAGGGCGCACAACAGGTCTCTGAAGTTCAGGCAACAACGACCCCGCAAAGGAAACGTCAGTACCACAAGTTTAACGATCCAGCATACGAGATAGTGTTGCTGAGGACGATCGATGCAGTGAAGCCATTTGGGATTAGATGTGGCGAAACTAAAGAGGCGTGGCAGAGGGTCGTGGACTACTTACAGGATTATGATATCGAGCAATTCCAGAAGAGCGGCCAAGAATCTATTGTTCGACGGTGTTACCGTTCGTTTGTGTCGAACGGAATGGGATGCCCTTTTACGGGAACAACGGAAGTACGAGACCCAACTAGAAAGAGCGAGTGGTGTCACGCCGGATGTGACCGAAGGTATCCTTCTAATGCAGAGCATATACGAACACGAGCAAGCGTGTGCCAAGGATGTACAGGAGACTAAAGAGCTGAAGGGAAAACAAAAACAGCGGACAAGTGACGATCGAGAAGCTGGCTGAGCACTGCTGGAACCATCCACGACTGGGCCTATTCAGATTCGGGATGAAACAGACTCAGAGTCTACCGCATTATCAGCCGCAAGGAGGCCATTGAGGAGAAAACGAGTTTTTTCAGCCGCGCTGCAAGAACAATATGCTGAGGCGACAGAACATGCGAAAAAGCAAACGACACTTCAGGAACGACGACTGGAATTAATGACAGAAGAACGAGAAGAAAGACGGCAAGAGAACATCGAGATGAGGAAAGACAACATCGAGATGAGGAGAGACAGCATCGGAAGAAGGAAATGGAACAACGCCAACATCAAGAGGTAGTCGACCTTATGAGAGAGCAATGGAAGAACCAAGAAAAACTTATCCAAGCAATTCTCAAACTCGCGGAAAAGCGTTGATTATTGGATTTCACTGCATGATCGCTCTATGGAGGTATTCTTCTAAAGAAGGGCTATCGACTCCGAAATGTTCATTAGCCTGGCTACCGTAGAAGCAGGTGTGGATGATTGAAAATAAAACAGCGAACTTGTAATACGATCCAACACAACTTGATAATATGCGCTGTGTCCTGACGAAATCCAAGACCGAGAAATATTTAGTAATCTTTCCAAATGCCCATTCGGCTACAACACGCTGGCTTGCCATGATTGCATCAAAGGTCCTTTCCGCCTCAGTCAGATTCGGTCCAGAATAAGGGCATAGCATATGACCATCAAAGCGGTACGCAGAATCTCCATATAGAGCCAACGGACGATTGTCTACACCATTGGCATGTTCTGTGAGGATCTCTCGAATGCCTGACTGTTGACATAATGCGTAGTCATGGGTGGTTCCTGGGTATGGTTCCCCGACATGGGCAATCATACCATCTGGTGTCACAATCCCTTGATACTTGACTCCATGGACTCGCTTGTGGCCGTTGAATATGGCCCTTTGATTATGAGAGGCCCGACAAATCTTGCGAACAGTACCATCGATGTGACCAAACACAGAATTGCATGCGTAATCACTTTTCTTGGAACATAGCTCTACTAGTTCTTCGAGTTTCTCACTTGTCAAACGGCGATGATCCCAGATCAATATTTGATTCCAATGAGGCACGACCCACTTGATAAAAGATGTAATGATTCGAGACAGAAACGGGCTACTGTATCCGAAAATCAACTCCACTCATTAAGTCTTGCAGGAAAGACATTCGATAAAGAGTTATGCAGAGAACCGTCAACGAATCGACGCTGTTGCGGTTCCGAGTGATAAACCTGTCAGGCACTTGAAGTACGTTCAGAATTCTCCTCAGCTGTATAACAGTGAATCGAAACTGTTTTCTATATTGCTGTGCGGTATAGGCGGCTATATCGAAACGGTGTACGAGATTGCCAGGTTGTGGCAGATGTCGACGTTGACCCTCAAAATCTCCCTCCTGATCTTCCTCATCTCCAAAGCCAACATGGTTATTTTATAAAAGGAGTTGATGGTGAATGTTGGTGAGCAGAAGCAAGGGAAACATGGTGCAGGTTGGTGAATAAATAACGGTGCAGATGTGAGTAACGCAAAAAGGAGAATGTCGGATTCGACGAATTGGTGGCAACACAATTCAAATTTATTGCAGCATTTTCATTTCAACCTACTTCCTTGAAACTTGCTCTGTCTATTCAGAAAAAAGTGCTACAAGTTTGCTCCACAAGTATTTAGGTTGCGACAGTGGATATAAAATATGAGCGCAGTGTTTAATGGTCCCCTACATCCTTCCCTTCATGGTCCTAGTCCAGCTTCTTGATACCTTCTACATTAATCGCAATTGCCTTGTTGCGGAGCATCACAAAAGCCTCCTTCAAAGACTCAATGTCCTCGCATTCGTCAAGTCGAGTCACCGAAGCTTTCAGAGACTGTAGCGGCACGATCGTGCCGTTGTACTCGGGTAGGCTGCGCACCAAAATTTGGAGTTGGTCGAGCGAAAAGTTGCTACCACTAAAGCTAAGGCTCTCCAATGAAGTAAAATCCATTTTTTCTATCATATCCTTCCAGTCCTCATTCTCAAATTGAACATTTTCAATAGAGACGTTCTTGAGCGACCACCACTCTTGGTGTGAATCTGATGTTGAAGCAGATTGGACGGTTATTGACGTACTAAGTGAGGATGATGCAGCTTGCTGGGAAGGCCCTGACACCATCGCTACCAGCCAGCGAGCGGACACTTCTAGGACCCTCGCGCTGCCTCGGCAGATGATCCTAAATGTGTCGAGCTTGGGAAGACTGAGACGTGTTGGGAGCTCTGTCGCCAGGGTCGGCATCCAGGACTCTGTTGCATCGCCTTGAAGAGTTAGCGAATGAAGCCTTCCTCCGTGCCGGCGAAGCAACTGTACTGCCTTCTCCATATTATCGCTCTCCTCGAGTCGGTCCAAATGTAGCTCCAGGCGTCCCAAATCCGATGAACGCTCAATGACCCGATTTACACAATCGAGGCCGACTAATGTCAGCATTGCGGGGTTCAGGGTCAGGTGCACTAAAGAAGAGCCCTTGGTCTTGGTGCCATTATCCAGAAAAGTAGCGAGGTCATCGTAGAATGCATGGTTCGTATGTAGCTGCTCGATAGTCGAGCCGTAGTCCTTGAATAAAGCAAGGAGATATCTGGATTCGGCGCTTGGAAAGGAGGCCCTCATCCTGATGTTGGTGGATATGTTGCACGTCGGCAATGCGGAGTCCGGAAAGCTGAGGGCCATGTGAAGAATATCGTCACTCTTGCCGTTGTCGCCTGGACACCCTTTGTCCTCACATAGATTGAATTGGCGAAGCGCGCACGAGCTTCGTCGAAACATGATGTCCGTTCTTTTCTCAGTGATTAGCTTGATTGTGTCAAGCGCCTGTTCCGGACGACATCCAACACAAATCTCGGAAAGATCTGGGTTCATATCTAGAACCTTGAGTAACTCAACCCTGGTACCTTGACTTGGAGTGCGTGTAACGTGAAGCGCCTTGAGATGGCCGGCGGTAAGGAACCTCTCCTCTTCTGACTTGAGGTCATCGAGCCGGTCGATGGTTGCCTTGGAGTGCTTGATCTTGCCCTGAGAGCTGCTCACGGTCAAGATGAGTCTTCCGCTGCCTATATTGACAGTTTCGAGTCTCTCGAGGCCGCTGATGTTGTCTCTGAGGAGGTCGAAAATGAAATTCCAGTTGCCAGAGTTCAGATCGAGCTCCGTCAGATAGGGACACATTTTGAAAATTCTCGTAACAAAAGCGCTGGAAACCTTTGTCTTGGATGGTAGTACCGAACTGATCGCTAGAGCACGAAGTTGGGGGGCGTTCATTATGGCAGAGTTGCTGACGCGATTGAAAAACTTCTCAAAGTCCTTTAACCTCAACGACTTGAGCCGCCCATTACACATAATTTCCATGATAGGATTGTATCGACGGCTACTGTTGAAAAAATCCAGGAAAGGGATCTTAGACTTCTCGCCGTCCATGGTTAGGTGTACAATATTGGCGCTCCAAACAGCCTCGGCGAACACGCGAAGATCCTCGTGGGTGACTTTCCACTGCAAAGCGATATCCAGCTCTTGGATCATGCCCGTCTTCCTTATTGCATTATAAAACAGCTCCGCCTTAGTCCTAGACGCAATAGTGATCTCAATCCTGCCCTTCGCTTTGATGAAAGTTCCGCTATTGCTCTGGATGACCTCTTCCAGCTCCTGCATGTCGGATGCACGGAAGTTCTCGCTAAAATGGTGCTCGCAAACCCATTTGACGTACCCTTCTTTGGTTACAATCCGGCTAAGGTTGCCAAAATCGTAGGCCTGGTCGTTGACATGAAGGAACGTCTCCAGTCGTCTGAGATCAGCACCTTTTAAGCTCTTGATCTCATCGTACAGATTCTGGCTTGAGCCCGCATCGATTCCACCACTAGGGTTGGTTTGACTCTGCATAAACGCGATCGCTTCGTCCACCAAGGTGACAAAGTGCCTGTCGGTTGCAAGGTCGAGGTACTTCTGAATCCCTTCTATCCCATCCAGGATACCTGAGTAGCCCACGGCCGAGTTAGCAAGGCTTGCCACAGAGAGTAAACGCTTGACCCACTTCAGAGTTGTCAGGAGATGTTGACTGTACTTGGTAAAGAATGCGGCGGGTAGCTTGATGTCGTATCCGTCATGCTTCGCGAGATGGACATCATGGGGAATCTCGCTTCCAGCGCTCTTTGTGTGGTCGTCGCACTCGCACAGGAAATACAGCCGATAGTGGTCTTCGAGCAGATTACCCACACGAAAACGCCTTGCCTTGGGCAGAATGATGAAGAGACCTGGAATTGTGCTTTCGTGGAGCTCCCTGTTCTGAGTAATCGCAACTTCCACCCGATCTCTGATGCCCTCCAAAAGGCTGATTTCAGTTTGCTGCACAGTCTCGAACTTCCTTTGATTTTGCAGTATCTCGAAGGAGAGGGCTCTGTCGTCCAAGATTGCCTGGTACAGTTCCTGGAACGCCTTGTTGACGGCTGCGTTAATGGTTGTGTTTATGGTTGTGTTCATGGCTGTGTTCATGGCTGTGCTGATGGCTGTGTTGATTGCTGTATTAATAGCTGTGCTCATAGCTTCGGTCATCGTAACTTGGTTCGTGAGTATAGCCTGAGCTCTTGGAGAGTTTGGATTACTGGGGCGATCGAGAACTAGCAATGCCTCCGTCATCGTATCCGCAGACTGAGCAAGGTGATTGCTGTCGAATGAGGTGCGGCTGATAGAAAGAGTTTCTAGTGCTTGTGAAACTGAGTTGGTGCTGGCGGTGGCTATGTTGATGGAAGTCGCCCTAGTTATAGTCGCTCTACTGTACTTTGAAGATGCAGCTGGTATATTGGGAAAGACCTGAGCTGCAGAGATTGGCACCTCCGGATGGCCTTGCATGACCACCTCGAGCACCGTGTTATGGCAGTATCGGATTCTTTTGGGCTCGAGACTACGACGGAAAGCCATAATGTGTAAGGCTAGAACATCAGCATCCTTACAAAAGCAACTCAAAACTGATATACCATGTTATCAGATCTTTCCACCATGAACTTACTAATTTAAATCTGAATCGACAAGCAATTCTTTCACATCATTGCCGTATCTAACAGAGGCAGCGTGCTCGAATTTATCTTGGATATCGCTCCAGCGGACGGAGAACTCTCCAGTATCTTCATCCCATCGAGCTGGAACGCGAGTTGTAGACGAGGATGAACTGGCCTTTATCTCCTGCCAGCACTGTTGGTCAAAATTTGTACTCGGCATGGCCTGATTCCTTGTGTGATGGAGTGGGAGCAATTGCTATCGGTGGAAAGAGCTGAGGAGCGCTGAGGGTACAATTGACGATTGGGATTTTACGGGGAGCAGTCGCTGTCGAGTACTGGTATCTGTGTATTTGCAGGGGAAGCTTTTACTATTGATGAATGGTTAGGAAGTGAGCAAGTGTAGAGAAATTTATCGCCAGAAACGGCGAGCATTGAGAATCGTCCAGGAAGTAGAGAATGAGAAGAGAATTTGAGAAATAGAGGCGAGGTTGAGCAAAAATGAAGGCGAGGGTGGAAAAAGTTGGCGAAGGCGAGGGAGCGTCGTGCAACGCCGAGGCTCTGTTCATCCCGTGGTTCGAATATCATTTCCCGTTTGTTTAAAATTCTCCCGCCTTTGCAGTGTCTCTTTGTCGTTGTACCTGAGGTAGCGACCAGGGTTATCAGCTTGTCTGTCATGGGCAGGGATCCAAAGCGCATCAGAAAGCATTCCTCATCATGGATATACTTTGCTTCTACGTCTTGGGGTTGACCAGAGTTTCCAATCGAAGGATATGCAGTAAAGGACCGAAAAATTAGGAAGCGGCCCACAAGCCGTCGTCCCTTGAGTTTGGCACGAGGCGAGGGCACCTTGGAGATGCGGGCGCAATGAGCCAGGTCACGGGTGGAGAGATATTGGGTGATCTTTTTCCTGAGAAGGGGGTGCCGAAGATTGATAGACTCTCCACAAAAGGAAAAGGGCTAGCACTGGGGTTCGTGCCATGGGTGGTGCCGAGGACAATGTAGCGGCTAAGATGAGAAGGGAAATGAGCCGATAAGGACGAGAAAGAAGATCATCAAGGTCAGAGTGAGGGGGGATGGTGAAGTAGAGGTGTGAATCGTGGTGGAAAGATGCGTCGTTATTTTCTCACACACACTAAAAAAGGGAACAGGCGATCTGAAACGACGCGTTCGAGGACCAATCATTCGGAATTGGTGGCGTTAAGAACTTTATTATTCTTTGTAAGCTATGTGGGCGTACTCCACCTACGGCTTCTGTCCATACGCCAGATACACCCTCGAGAACGTATGGTACTGATCCATCTCCGCCCACACCTGCGCCATCATCTCGTCCCACTCCTCGCTCGTCGTCATCTCTGCCCCACACACCGCGATATCCTGCCCCCGTGCCACTGCATTCTCCAGCTCCGCCTGCAACACCACCGGTTTCAACGCCTCCATCTCCGCCTTCAGCACGTCCCGCCAGAGCAACCCAATCTTCCCACCCCAGGGCCCGATCGGGATTTCGACCATCATCATCTTCACGTTCTCACACCCAACGTCCTTGAGCACTTGATCCAGCCGCTGAGGCAACAACACATCCACGTGGCGATTCTGCGCAGTTTCGTACAGCATTTTCAGGAACGATCGAGAGATCGGTCCGGGTCTTGACCAGATAGGATCGACCTCCGACAGCTGGAGCCAGCCCTGTCCACCCGAGATCACACATCGGTATAGATCTTGGACGACTCCCGGCCAGGCATCGTGCGTGAGACCGAGCAACATGTTGCGTTGATGGACGAGCGCGAACGATTCAGAGACGAACGGTATTTCGGGATCCAGGATATTGCCCATCGAGAAGTGTGCGTTTTTCGGATGGATAGCAGATGGGTACATTGGCGAAATGTCAAAACCGTAAAAATCCAAATCTTCGTACTCTGTGGCCATTTCCTACAGGGACAATTATCGAGAGATAAGGGTGTTTATCTATCAGGCCTGATTTTTGTTCGCTAAAAAAAAAAAAAAAAGGAGACGTACCATGACCCAAGTGCCAGGCCCACATCCACAGTCGAGAACTTTGCCAGCAATGTTGACGTCGATTGGAGGGATGATATTGGAACCGAATGCATACCGGATCACATAATGCTGAAGCAGAAGCCTACACGCGGCACGCCAAGGTTCGCAACAGTCAGATGCATAGATAGGGGAGGAATTAATAACATCGCAAAACTATGCAGCCTTAGATCGTTAGGTCGGCTCTCCTTTTCCAAACCAGGCAAGCAGTAAAAAAGGAAAGCAGAGAGCCTCATTACCTTTCACCCTCTTGTTCATCGCATGGCAAGAGATACGGCAGCGTCTTGTCTGGATAGTATTCCCGTCCCCCAAGCATTCGCCTCGGTGGAAGAACCTTGGCCGCAAGCTCCTCAAGTAATAGTCCCAACTTGTTCGCTTTCGGTGCCGCTGATGCAGCAGAGGTCGGCACGACTGCCGCATTGGATGGCTGGTTATGAGAGTAGTGATTCTGACCTGTTCCGTTCTCAACTCCAGATGTAGATAATGAAGATGACGAGGATGAGGGCGGAGAGGCACTGGTCATAGCCAGTATGTTCTGATAATGTGATCCTGTGCTCGAGAACGAGGATGCTACGCCGTTATGACTGGAACTGAGGGATACTGTTGGGGAGGTGCCATAGTGGTGAGTGGGCGTGTTGGCGAGTGTGGGCGACCGGTGTATGTTATGCCGTGCTGATGGAGACGACGGCACATGCGGTTGGCGCAGCAGCGAGGAGGACGAGGTCGAGGGAATAGCGATGGATTGACTAATGTTGCGGTTGTGGCTATTACTATTGGGGATTCGATCCGGATGACGAGCAGGTCGTCGAGTTTTTGTCTGGAGAGCCACCCCCATAATCTGTTGCGATACATGATCTTGTGAAGGGTGCGACGTTGCTGTACTGTATTGCTGCTGTTGGAACTGCTGCTGTAGTAAAAGCTGTTGTTGCTGCTGTTGGTACTGCTGCCTCAGCTGTTGTTGCTGTTGCTGAAGCACCAGCATCTGCTGGTATTCAAACTGCTGCTGCTCGAGGAAGTTCTGTTGCTGCTGTTGCTGATATGAAATAAAGTCTTGGACGGTATAGTTATTGTGCAGGTACATGGGAGCTGGTTTCTGGGATAGTTGGCTGCCATGAAATCCCACCTCGACCATCTTGCCGTTCACATATGTTGCTCTGCCCAGACCGGAGCCGACAGAGTGTGCAAGATCAAAGGATTCAGAGCCGATAGAATAGCCGCTGTTGGTGCGGGAGCCGGTTCCGACACTGCCGACTCCAACGCCTGCCCCGTTAACCATAATAGGCAGTGGTGCACTGACAACACCGTTAGAATAAGGGTAGAGCGAAGGTGTAGGTGAACCGGCTGCAACCGCTGCGTTGACAATCGATAGGTTGAGTGAGGACGTGGATGAGGTGTTAGAGAGTATTGAGGGTGGGTGCGAGATGGGTCGATCCTTCCTTCCTTTGTTCAGTGACGATGACAATGATCCTGACCGGTATCTCTGCTGTTGATGATGGCTTCCATGACGCAGTTGCTGACCCTGGGCCCCGCTCCTGCCGAAGGGGAGTGAGTTGAACTCGACAGAAGATGGAGAGACGGGTACTGAAGAGTCGCTTGCGCTCTTGTTATCCTTGGAACTGAGTTTTTTCTTGTAGGCCTTGGGTGGGATTCGATATGACTGAAAGACCTCCTTGTCGTTGGACTCGTAGTCTTCTGAAGAAAGATTAGCTCCCATGACTAAATTCTGCTGTATATGTGTGTATGAATGTATAAGTGTGCGTACGGCGTGAAAGTATTCTTGGGTATATAATAAACTTTGTCTAATTGACTGAAAGGGTGGAAGGAAGAAAATAGCGGCAGGAGAGAACCGAGGATGAAAAGGAACGGCAGGAAAGGAAGGTAGGAGAAGGTCGGTCGAGAAATGGATCGTGAAAGATATCAAAAAGACAAGATGCGGCGAGCAGACAAAGACACATAAAGCCATGCGCCAGTCATTATCTCCGCCCGTATGTCTTCTTCCTACTTCTTGCGCGAGGATGGATGTCAACACGAAAATGGAAGTTAGGACTATAGGTATGGGAACCGGACAAGATAGGTACTCGAGTTGTACAAACTCCTTTAGTTCTTCTGAGCGTGCTGGCTCAGCATGGTGTATGTGGGTACTCTGCAAGATTGTTTTATTAGCCATACGGAGCAAGGGTATGTCTGTTTGGACATCTTCTATCTTAACCATCGTTTGTCCTGCATCTATGTTTTCCCTCCTCTTGGTGCCATGTGTCTGCGACTGCATTCGTGTGCGACTAATTGCCCACACATGGGAGCATTTATTTATTGATACAATACAACGGCGACTCGGACTAGAAGACTAGAACGACAAAGGGAGAGAAGGCGGGCGTAATGTATGCATGTGCTAGGTTACCACAGAAGTACAAGGTTGCATAGGACGAGAGCATGGCCTCTTCGCGTCGTCAATGGAAAAACAGATTGATTAAAGCGACCATTGCAGTGGGTTATAGGTACCAAAGTCATTGAGCGTCCATTCCATTGCGCATCGCTCATTCGTGCACTGTATGTCCACTCCTTGAAGATATATAAAGGAAGGGAGCTGCTCAACCCCCTGCAACCCTCTAGGCCCCTCATGTTGCAGGCCAGTACGGCTTGGCCAGGACATAGCCTGCTAGTCCAGAGTCAAAGGAGTAAAAAAACATCAGTTAAAGGAGAGGAAGACAAGGCCTGACCTTCGACTGACTCCTGACCCGCCCAGCTTGTTCACAACTCCATTTTTTTTTATTTATTTTTCGGTTGTAAACAACGTGTTTGCAAGAAATAGCGCACGAGTCGCCGAACACTCGTGTCTTCCTAGCCACCTACGGACGATCTTCGTCCTTATTAGAGATTGGCTGTATACAAAAAAATCTACTGGGTCAACCGGCGCATGCTACGCGATAAGGAACTGGACCCTATTTTTTTTCTTCTTGTTTTTGATAGCGTTTAGATGTTGAGACCATGAATCATCATCAGCAACAGAGGATTGGGTCCAAGAAGCCGGTCCGGAAGATTCTGAGAAGGGAACAGATCTATCCACAATTGTCCTCCGTTGACTTGTACGATATGAAGAGTAGAAGAGAGAAAGTCATTTGCGGGGTTGCCTAGCCTTGAATCCTACGCTTTGTCGAGTTTATCGAGGGGTGTATTTGATGCAGTTCATGCTATGCTGCACATCTGGAATATACGCCAAATAAGTCAAGAGAATATAGTCTATATGTCTTCCTGGCAAGTCTGTGCCACATCCATCCACCTCAAAAGTGCACAGCGACCTCCTCAATGATGATGCACATTTGTACTATTCCCCGTCCCCTGGGTTCTCGAGCTATGACGACCGGGCCAAGATGGTTCCTGGGGTTTCATGTGACAAGTGGTCTTTTCTTTCGCATGGCCTGGGGAATAGCGTGGCATGTTAACTTACCCCTCTCTCGTCTCCGTATCTCAGCCGCGCAGCTTTTCCCACAAACACGTTGTTCGCGTCCAGCCTCTGAGCGATATCGAAACAGTCACAAGCTCATGGGCAGGGGACAAGAGGAAGCGAAATCAGTGAGCAGCATCTCTTCTATGTCGGTTCCTTCCCTTCTCTTATTACCCCTTACATCATCTTCCAGCACACAGCTTTGTCGTACCTCGTCCATATCAAGGAATCTTATATCAAACTACGATTTATTGGATTGATCGACGAATTCAAGAGTTTTGGGAAGAGGCGCTGGTGATACAACTACAGGGGGAGAGATATAATAAGCAAATGAGGACCTGACTGAGTAATAGTACAAAAAATTATGGACCAAAAGAGAACAAAGAGCAGCAGCAAAAAGACAAGGAAAATGAAGCGGTAATGCTATTAAAACTACAAGCGAAAAAGCAAAATAGACCGCAAGCAGCAACAGCGGGAACAAGATAATGATCGGCCTCGAAAGAAAAAAAACAATAAGGATGAAAAAATAAAAGCGGTAGGTATGGTGCTCTCTCGTTGTACACTGAATAGATAGAACTGTATATCGGTGCCTTGGCCTTCCTCTTAGGACCCTCCTGACAGCGGTCATGTTACTCCACATAGTGTCCAAACCTCTCCTGGAAACGGACCAAATCTCCCGACAGCTTGTCCATCAGATCCAGGCTGGTCACCGGCATGATAGCAAGACCCAATTGAGCCCCATTACAACCAATGTGGGACTCGACGGTCGATTCCATGGAATCGCCACTGCCATAACCATTCAGTTGGTGTGGCGGTGTCATGGGTGCTTTGCTTTTCTCAGATCCCGTACCAGTACTCGATGATGAGCAAGGCAGGTCAACCTGCTTCAATTGGGCTTTCTGCTCCAAGAAATCACCGTGTGATAGCTCATGCACAGATTGTGGTGGCGTTGACAACCAATGCGTATCTGGAGTTTCAGTCGATCCTGTAGCCTGCTCATGCAATTGCACCTGGAGTCCAGCCTGCCGAGGTGTTGCGACAGCATCGGCAGTGGGCGAGACTGAGCTGTGATTACTGTTTTTGATCTTCAGTTCCACCATCTCTACTTGTACCCGGCTGATATAGTCCAGGAGATTTTGTGCCCGCTTGTTCATGTCCTTGAACGACATTCTGGTAGATGGGTATTTAACCTTGGCTGGCGGGGCTGGCTGCATCGGCTGTGGAGTACCAGAGGGCGTAGGAGAGTCCGAATTGGCCTTATAGTGATGGTGGTAATGGCCGGCATTCTTGCGAGAACCTGTCCTCTTGTTCGTCGCCGTAGTTGGTGATGACAATGCTGTATCGTTATTAATACAGCCGTTATTGGTGACGCTATTGCCGGAACCAGGCACAGAATTCGCGGAGGCATCTATTGAACCACACACACGTTAGACCTTGTCGTGTCAAGTATAATGGCGAAATAAAGAACTTTGGGTATCACATACCATGCGAGTCCGCAATGGATTCATTACCAACCGCTCGATGCGGTTCATTGTCGTGATCGACAGCAGACGAGGATGCCTCTGGTGAGGGTGTCTCTGATTTGGCTAGCTTTCTCCTCTTGCTTGATGCGCTGACGGTGGATCTGTTGTCCGCAATGGGTTCATCCTCCGAGGGGCGACTGTTCTTCTTCCCACCGGTCCGTCGGCCAGCAGGATGTGCCTGCTGTGGGGAAGGTGCTCGAGACGGCTCTGCGCCTTGCTCGTCGTTAGGATGGCTCGACTCCTCGTCCTTGGCTTGAGGTGAGTCTGGCGGGGAATGAGCTATCGACGGTTTGGTAGAACCCGCTTTCTTGGACTTTGAAGAGCCCTTACCCTTTGTTACTCTCTTTAATGAGGCGGCTGTGGAGTTTAATGGTGTCTCCGAGTCCTTGTCTGTTGCCTCCGAACTTTGATCATCATGATGATATCCATTCAACCCATGGGTGGCATCCTCGTTCGTATCTTCGCTGTCGTCAATGTTGCTCACATTCTTCCTCCGACGTTTCGAAGATCGTGTATGGCCATTGGACTTGTTGGTAGTGTTTATGCTATCATCGTCGGTGTCATTGCTTCGTTTGCTTGCAGAGACATTCGTGTCCTCTTCGCTCTTGTTCTTGCTGTGGTGAGAATGTGTTGTTGCGGAGTCTGCTGAGAACAAGGCGTCTTTAGAGTTCATGGTACTTCTCTTTTTGGACGACTTTGCTTTCGGACCAGTTGCAGCCGGAGTTGAGATTCTATGGGACAAAGCCAAAAGGCGGTAAGTATAATCTGAAGCGGAGGAACCAATGGATTAAATTGAACATTGGCCAGACTCCTTTTTGAATACTTTTATGCCATGGCCCCGGATGAAAGGTCTCGTACATAGACAATATCCCTTAAGCTGTTTGAGCAATTGCGCCTCCTCGGTCGCCTATATCATTCCAGGCTTCTTATCAAAGGATCCAACCCATACTCCACGCAGGACCACGAGCTTGCTGTGTCCATAAAAGCAACTACAGCCGCAGAGAATCGCGGACAACCTTTTCACAGCGATTCCATATTATTTCATGTGTTTTTGAATGATAATGGTCAATGAATTGGAGTGATGAGGAGAGAAAGCTTTCAAAGGACGTTAAAAAAAACCGGTGAACATGTCTGCGCAGCTTGATAGCCTTGCACGATACCCACCCACAAAAATGATTAAGGGTTTTTGTATCAGAAATGTTCAAATCGTCCATGAGCAATTGAGAGCCAGTGTTAAAAAGGCTGTGGTGACTGGACTTTGCCCACATGTTTTAGGATGTACGAGACCATGCACCAGCTCTCCGGAGTCATTGGCAGCTTGAAAATATCAAAGCACATTAAAGAAAGGTAAAAGCAAGCCAGTACAGCGTGGGTGAAAGGGGAAGTGCAATAGAGGCTCTCTCTCTCTTGTCCAGAAGAAATACTTACAGCTGGCCGTCTTGGACCCTGTACGGATGGTTCTCGGGGCGGCAAGAGTCGCAGTAATACTTGTCCGGAGTCACTTCGCCGTCGCCCAGTCCCACACAGGGACAGTGCTGCCACACCTTGCAGGTCTCGCATTGGATCATAACACCCTCATGATCTATTCAAAAAAAAAACAGCATTCATGTCAGCCAGTCAAAGCAGAATCTCTGCAGCACCTAAATCGAATTCAACATCCATTCAGGTTGGAATGCTCTCATGCGCAATACAGCAGGCAGTGCACGCGCTGGAAGGGAACAGTGTGCAGTAGCACGGCAGAATGCCACTGTTTCAGTGTGCAATTGATACAGTTCCAAATAATCGACACCAACAAAGGGAATGGTAGACTCTTACGTTGCTGATTGCACACGCAGCGTGTTTGGCCGCCATCGTCCTCCTCGACGACCTTCTTGCTCTTGTGGTAGCCGCCACGATGGCTTCTCCTAGGGGATGCTATAGACCGGTGGCGGAATCAAGGGAACGAGATCAAGAAAGAGTAGACTGTTAGTCACTATTGTAGCGGTCGTCAATAAGGAACAACGAATGTACATTCTAAGGGTCGATTCTTACAAGGAATGCCACGAGCTGCATCGGTTAGAAGCAAAGGATGGCAAGCAACAGTCGGGGCGAGTGAGAACGTGTGCAAAACAGATAAAAGAAGAAGCTTGTTAGTCGATCGGCAACTGAGACAGAGTGAACAATCTACTTGGTGAACCAAATCAGTGTCGAGCGTAACGCATACCCATGCGGAATTGTGTCTGCAATCACTTTCTGGTTGAGCTGCGGGAATAATAAAGCCGGAGTGTAGAGGGATCGATCGAATCTGTCGGGATGAGAATCTCTTCCCCGCGTGAGAACTGAGGGATCTGAAGTGCGCTTTTTTTTCTGTTGCAAGAGTATAGGTTCGGAGTGTACAGGTGTGTGAAAATGAGTGGGTTCAAGAAGAGATAATACGAACGAGGGCGTATCGGTGTGAAGTGGATCGCAAGATGCAGTTGATGGTATATCACTGAAGGAGTAGTAAGAGAGTGAATGGAGGAAGAGGTACGGGTGGGTGGGAAGAAAAGAATGGGACAAAGAGTCGCGCACAGTGTGAGTCGCAGGCGAATCAGCAAGGACAAGCAAGGACCAGGGATGGAGGAGAGAGGAAGAGAGAAAGAGGAGGGGAGTGGAAGTGGGGAACGGTGCTGTAGGGTGAGATTCGGTTGAGAACAACAGTGGAATGAGTTCGACAGAAAAGAAAAGAGAGTCGGGAGGAATGTGAATCAGCGGAACGGGTGAGAAAAAAAAAAGGGAGTGCAGCAGAGGACTTATCGAAGCAAAGACGTACGAGGGCAGTCCGCTTGCTTCCTTCTCTCAACTGCTTCTGCTGCGACACGAGAGTGAGTGAGAAAGCGAGGTGGGAATGGAAATGGGAAAGGGAACCAAATCAGTGGCAAAGAAGGAAGCGAGGTCACGTGAGTACTTTTCTCAGCACCCTGCTTGGATACAATGTTCCCATTGGCCAATTGCATGAACCAGGTCAAACGAAGCATGTACATGGGTGGAGCGTGTATTCAGGAACAGAAAGAACAAAAAACATTCCGGAGCTTTACAGCAACCCTGGACGTGTTTGGATCCTATGCTGAGACACTGATCAGCACTCAGAGTTGTCTTATCCGTCTGTGAGGACACATTTCTTTCCATTGCTGGAACAAGGTTGGCCATGGTATCACAGCTTCCTTGATGTCTGTAGGACAGTACTATGAATAGCTGAGATGCTTACAAGGACTTCTCTTCTATGGTCATCATAATACTGGATGATTGGCACAGCAAACTCTTTCTTTTCGAAAGAGGCAGCTGTCCGGAACTTGGTAGACCGAATGGTCGCCAGTTCACTTTTGCCCCTCTGGCGCCTCCTTGGCCATTCCAACCAGCGAATCAGAACTTCTGCAACCTTATTTTGAGACATTGACCACAGCAGGACCTTCCCTGACCCAAACACACATGCATCCTTCTGATCGGCCTCACTCCCTAAATCTCAATCCCATTCCAATGGCACAACTGTCCCTCTTTGACATTCAACTTCTAAAAGACGAGATCACACAGTACCTCTCCGAGCACGACTTGGTCCAATGCACCCTGGTCTCCAAGGATTGGTTGGCCTGGTTCAGCCCAGCACTCTGGCGCACCCTTAACTTCGCACGCAGCACACCTCACATCTCCGCTCTCATAACCAACCAACATTATGTCCTATCTGTCACTGCATTCCACAAGTATCTGGCCTCGATCTCACTTGCCTCGGTCCCATTCCCGAATCTGCAGTCACTGGACCATACACCAGATTACGGCACGCCTTGCAACGAAGATCAAGTCTTGCGTTTTATCAAGGCAACCCCATCTCTCCGATGCGTCAAATTAACGCTCTCTCTCAGTCAAGAAAGTGTTCTCCAGCAATTGATTGATACGCTGCGATCGCACCCTGCCCTGATGAACCTCGACCTGTCTTGCCGCGAATTCACCGATCCTAACTCTATCCAGCAAATTATCGAGGCCTGCCAGTATTACGATTCTCTCCATCTTAAGTTTGGAGACGACATGCCTTCTCATGTCGGGCACTACCATAACTATGGGGATGGAATTGCACATCAAATTGAGAGTTGTCGGACCGCCAAGGTTGCCATGGACCAGATGCAAGATATGCGCATCCGTGCGTTGTCCATACGCATCTCTAACGCGAATCAAGAGCCTGCTATCATCGTGCCCCTCCTGAGGCGATGCCCGAACCTGGAGATGCTGCATTTGATCAGAATCCATCATGAGGATACCCTGCCCCAGGTTGTGAGTCTCTTCAGCGAGGACAGGTACTGCACAAAACTGAAGGATGTGCGCATGGGATACATTCGGAGAAATGACAACACAGCAGCGCTACAGGCGGACTTTCTACGGCTACTCGGACATGACAGTGGCAATGGCTGCAGCGACAATGGATTTAGGCACGGTCTTGAGAAACTGACGTTGAGTCGCGCGGTGGAATTCAACGAACAGTCTATCCTTGCCCTCAGCAATCATCATGTAGGGTCGCTGACGACCGTCGATTTCTCGAAACTATGCATGTCGACAACGAATTTCATTCACCTAATGACCAGTCTTCCAAAATTACGATCGCTGTATGCGGTCTTGGAGTACACGCGCACCGATACCCAGGCTGTGCTCCTTCAAAAACAGTGGATTTGTCTAGAGTTGAGAATCCTGGAGCTGAATATAGATCTGATATGCGACGACAATCAGTTCCGCGCCCCTGCTTGGAAGGGCTCTCCCGCAGACAGTTGCATGACCTACTTGTTCTCTCAGATTGGCATACTGACCAAGCTGCAGCAGTGGAGGCTGCAGACTTCCGATGTGGATCTTTGGCAGTTGGAGGGCGGCTATCTTGGTTTACTGGCGGGATTAAAGCAGCTAAGGGCATGTTACTTTGAGCGTCTATTCCCTATCAGGTTCCAAATCGGGACAAGGGTGGCAGAGTGGATGATTGAACACTGGCCAAGGCTGATCCATGTCGGGATGCTTAACGGGTTCGCGAAGGAAAGGCTTGAGGCATCTGATAGGCATGCACTTCACGCATTTACGGAGACTTTGCTGGCAAACCGGCCATGGTTGCAAGTCGACTAGCAATGATAGCCATTTTCACAGTAATTAACGTTACTCGCTCTTCTGCTGGAACAAGCGCTGTTCCTATGTACCGCTTCTCCATGCCCTCGTTCCCGTCGTGATCTTCGTCCCCATCCTCATTCTCATGCTATTTTTTTGGCCACTGACTCACGTTCTTAGCCGCACCGATATAGTGAAGTTAACAATCTTTGACATTCCACTTCTCAAGAACATGATCACCCAACGCCTTTCGAACTATGGTTTGGTACAGCGCGACCTCGTCTCGCGGGGATGTTTCGATGACCTATACCTATACTCTAGCGTATTTTTAGGTGGCGAAAACTTCCCGCCATCGAGTCTTCAGCCCTAGTAAGGCACCACGATCTCATTCAAAAACTTCTCAGCTGGGATGGTAAACAGACGGCAGAGGAAACCATCTGGCCTCTTCCCAATCTCCGGTACTTGGACCTAACGGATTCAAAACGCTCAAATTGCTCCTGAGAACCATGCCGAACGGTTTTCAAACCCTCAGAACTGATTTCTCGTTCGGCCATTAGCAAGTTTACAATCAACTTCTCCAGACGCTTTCGCACCCTCTTAAACTCCAGATTCTCGCCTTCAAATGTAACGAATTCGCCACTATGGCCTACATCCAGGAACTTATCTAGCTTTGTGGCGACTTCAACAGATTGAACCCTACATTTTCAAAGACCGCGACGCTTCCAGTGCTATGGACGAAGAGTGATGGCAGGGTAGGAAATAGAGAGGTGTGGGGCCGCCACATTTGCAATGGAGCAGATGTCAAAGGCTCGAGTGTAAGAACCGGCGTCGCCGTGTCGCGTCCAGATCATCAATTGGCCTTTTTATCTTCGTTTCTGCCGTGCAGTCCTCGACTTGGAGCGCCCAGATTCCTTCGACTGTATAGTCGAAGGATAGTAGAGACTGCATCCATTCTCGAGGGGGCTACTGTCCACGCCTGAGGAATTTTAATTGCGGTGCGCTCATTGAGCATCACCCATCGGAACTCGCTGTGCGACTGGTGCGCCTGCTTAGACGCAAAGAAGCGGCGGCGGCTGCATCTGCAGCGGAGCACACGATGGGAAGAGACGCTACGTGCTCGTGCCTTTGGCATACTCAAGCCGCTCATTCAAAAGCACATTGCCGATCTCCATCCAGGAACATTCGCGAACCACTTGGCACAAGCAATAGACCTTGCGGACCCTTTGAGCAACCTTCGAATACTGCATTCCCTGAGGGCAATCGCTGACTCTGTAGAACGATTCGATCATAGCTCAGAGATAGATCAGGCGGCGCCGAAGCAGCGAGTCTGCCATGGACTAAAACAATTGCCATTTCATTGATATCCCTATAGAGATTTCAAAAGCGCTCATTGAATGCATCCGAGTACGGACATAATGAGTCGCTTTATGCATTATGGCTCACCTGAGATCGGACAACTGACTAGGTTGGGAGAATGAAATCTCTAATCCAACTTCGAGAAAATGTTCCTCTCCGATGGGCCCCTGAAGTAACTGTCTAAGTTGAAGAAACCGAGGTTGCTAAGATACATGGACTTTGTGCAAAATCTCGTTGATAAGCAGAGATAGCGTATATCTAAGTTATTTCATCGATTTGCGGTGTTATGAATCGGATGAATCGGATGAGAACCGGCTGGCATATGAGTGCTTCGTGATCAGACTCAAAGAGAAAAGGTCGTGGATGCCAATCTCCTGTGAACATAGCAGTAGAGGGCAAAAAGCAGAACGAGAGCCGTTAAAACAATGGCGTCCTCGAATGTATACCGAAACAAAAGGCGATAATGAGACTTGATAGCTATGCTAGCAACAGGTGCCATTTTCTTGCACCTGCAAGAGACACCCTCTCTCTCTCTCTCTTTTTTTTTTTTTTTTTTTTTATTGCTGCGCCCAAACCGTAACAATCAACAACGCCAAGTAATAGTTTATTTTGCAGTGAGAAGAAGTGGAGTGGCGATCCAGCTTTGCTATCATACATGAGAAAAATCCGCCAGGGGGTTTTTTCGCCAGCCTTACGGATTGTAACCATCGGTCCCACAGGATCAAGAAAACGTACAACAGGCAGCACCTCCTACCAGGCTCTCGATAACGACGGACATATATCACGGACTCGTACCAAAGTTCCCGATAACGGATTGGGCGCTGCTCTTGAAGACGTCGAAAATATCACGGCTTACCTGGTTGGACATTTTGTAAAACAAGTTGAGGCTTTTGACCGAGAGGAGCTATGGAAGGAGCGATGTAGTGCCACAGTGGCATGAGAAAAGTCCGAGGGCATATGCGCGAGGATGAAGAAAGCCGGAGTCCAGGAAGGAGGTGAGACCCAGGGCTTTGTGAGACAACAGCCCCAAGAGAAGGTTACGGCGGCGGCGAGGAGGAGAGCAGACAGCCACCTAGTAGATCATCTCTAGGGAAAGGTGGTGTTGAACGAGATGGGGAGAGGGAGGAGGATAAAACTCATATTGGCCCGTAATCTTGACTAGAAGAGGACCCATCGAACCCGACAGGTTGCGTAGCGGTCTTGGGCCCCGGCTCAAGTGTTAGAAACCATGCAACTCAGAATGTGCATAATAGGTATTTGGTTCCTCATTTTTACATTAGATTAGTTTAGTGGGGGCCTTTCGTTAGCTATCTTTAGGTAGCTACTGTACTTCTATCTCGAATGGTTATTCTATCGCAGCAAGTACTCGTCAGAGGAAACGGAGCACTGAGTTTATCTTAAGCATCCTCGGATATCCCTCCGACTACTGTTTATGATGGGGGATATTGTTTCTATGCAAGAACTCGGTGTGTGCATGCTTTAGGTCCACCAGCTCGAAAGATGTCCGAGCGGCTGGACCAGAGAGCATCCCCGTTGATGCCCTGATAGACGACCAAGTTGCCGTCGTTCTGCAGGGTCATCCTGTACCTGTCCATTCCACCACTGGGTTGGGTGCAATAGGCGTTCTCGTTGCTGTTATCGAGGCGGATGAGACAGACTTGTCCGCTAGCGTTGAGAAAGACACCAAAGTTCTTGCCTGACCAGTCCAGACCATGGTTCTAGCACCAGTAGTTGACAGGATCTGGCTTATAATAGTAGAGACACAGGTTGCCGCCCTTCTCCACATAGAGACGTGCGCCCAGTTCGGAGTAGAGGCTCTGACCAGGACCGAGTATAGTCCCAGAGACAATGGTGTCTGAGCCTTTACAGGCCGCCCAGACGTTATCGGCACGCGAGCAGAGCTGTTGACCATTGGTCTTTGGTGCTCTGGGGAGGAGATCGTCCCTGGCCAAGTTAGTGAGGACTAGGGGAGGGAAACCGCCGGAGAGGACACCGGTCTTGTTCCTGTTCGCGCGGTGAACATTGTTGGACCACAGAGGGGGAAGGGATCGGTTGTCCTGATAGATGTCATAGAAGAGGCCTCCCAGGGCACAACTGTTGTCTGATTCGTATCCTATAGCCCCATAAGGATACATTGTCTTCCCCTTTCTTAGATCTTCCATCCATTTCACCAGTTCGAGCGCGGATTGGGCAACGTCGGCCGCAGTGAGTTGGCCGCCTATGTAGGACCTAGAGGTCATGTTGTCCATGATTGGGTTAAGATGCATCGATACGACATATCCCACTGAACCGACACGGAAGTAGACCCTCTCATCGAAGAAGCCGGTGAAGTAAGGCGCGCCTGTCAACTGAAAAAGCTGGTTGCCAAGTTGGAGCGCCGTTTTCGCGGCCACTCCGACCACGACTTCGGGCAATGAACCAACGCTGTTGAAGGTTTCTCGGTGGAGTTTGACAGAGAGGGCTTGAGAGATGAGCAAGACCAAAGCGAGCAGAGCTCGGAGCGATTTCAGAGTCGGAGGTTTCATGGGTTTGTTGGGCCTCAACTAAGGCCAAGGATGCTGAGGATGGAAGATACAAAATAGAAGATAGTGTTAGAGTCCATTTCACAAGATCGATAATTACAAGGGAGGGGGGGAGGGAACATCGAATGATGCATGTATTTACGCGTCGTAAGGTAGGGACAGAACTGGCAAAAGACCAGTTGAGGGAGGGGATGGATTGTCGGTTTGGTGGATCCTGTAGTTCAATAAGGGCTCCGTTTTATATGATTTTGATTCTGGAAGGGGCTATCCATGGTGCATTGCAACGCGACTAAGGAAATCACTCGTGGAGCGATCCTTGCAAGTCCTCGGACCAGCGATCTTGGTTAAGAAATGTCGAGTGGAGTGACTACGCCGAGAGACAATGCGAAAATCGATGATGGAGTCCATGTTTTTTTTTGTCTAAAATGATGAAGCTCATGCATGGTACAGTTCGGCTATGAAATGCACGCTCACAGCAACTGTCCTAGGCAGGAAGCGTTGAGCGGAGTCATCACAGTGGGCGCCAATGCAAAGACAGATGATAGAGCCCATGCATGGTACAGTGCAACTATAGAATTCGCGCCCGCTGTGATGGTCCCAGGCAAGATGCGTTGAGCGGAATCACCGCGGTGGTCACTAATGCAAAGACTGGAAATGGAGTTCATGGATGGTATTAGTACAGCACAGTATATTTCCTATTGGGGTCCTAAAAAATTTTTGGATGGGGGAACTGTGCCAGTATCCCAAATTCGAAAGAAATACTTGGGGGATATTACTCTGGATTCCCCCTAGTGTAGTATTAGGATCCCAATACAATGCACTCACTTTTTTCTACTGTCTGTAGGTCTGTAGAATAAAAAAAAAAAAAAAAAAAAAAAGGCTGGCTGCACCATCTCATCTCCATTCTCATGTCGCATGTTGCACGTCTTAATGGTCATAATGGCAAGCTTTTTTTATTCACTTTCTATCTCTCTACGTCAAGTGTTTTCACGTACCGGTTCATAGACATCGTTTGGAGCTGCTCTTCTACTGATTGTAGAGCTGCTTCAACCCTCAACTCCAATGTGGACCCAGGCATCCGCAAGGAGGTTTTCAACACCGAGCGGATCAGACGCCTCTTGTAGTAGAATTGCTTTGACCGCGTGTTAGCTTTCTGGTCGCTCCCCTTCCGCCACTTGGACTTGTAGTGCTTGTTGAGTTGCCAAAGTGATGGTTGCCCATTCAGTCCAAAGAACCACTCCTTCCATTGGTCTCGAAGAGGATCGTCGCGTCCAAGCATGATGTGGTCAGCAATAAAAGGTGGTTGATATCTAGGGTACGCCAGCGCTTCTTCCATTTGGTCCATTTGGTCCTCTATGTCATGCTCTTCAGGCTGTGGTTGATGCTCTGGCGGTTGAAGCGCCTGTTCCTGGTCCGGTAGATGCAAGGTGGCTTCCTGATGGATTTCCGATTGCTGTTCCTGCTCATCTTCTTGTTCCACCACCGCTTGCTCCTGCTCCGCCGCTGTTTCTTGTTCTTCACCCGGCAGTTGTCGTTCTACTTGAGAACGTTGAACACGAACATGCGGCTGGAGCGTATGCAATAGCTGATGTCCTTGGGGCTGAATTAGCTGTTGCGTTTTCTCTATAAGCTGGATGTACAGCTCTTGCGCTTGCGCTAGTTGCGGGCTGGGTCCCAGATTTCGGAGTAGCTGCAACCCCTGCATTTGATCCTGTTGAAGTTGTCGTAAGCCATTCAAGTTCTGTTGACTCTGTGGTTGACGCCCTTGATCTGCTCCCTGCTGCTCCCTCTGAGATAAATTGGTTATCGCTTGAGTGAGGCCAGATGATATGTCGAAGGCAAAGCTGACGAGAGCGCTGAATCGATCGTCGATTCGAGCCTTAATGGTGGAGGTAGCCTCCATGAGGTCTTCTCTCTGCTCGTTTCTTACAGCAGATGTGGTCTTGAGGAGCTCGTTGAGTACGCGGTTATTCTGCTCATCTCGCATGTGCAGCGAGCGGAATTCGTGGTTGATGGCTGGAGCGTTTGCGGCAAGGCTGTCCGATACCGGGGAGCGTGTAGTTTCTATGCTGTGAAGTAAGCGTTCCTGGAACCTCAAGAATAGAGTGCTGCCAAATAAACGATCTCTGAAGATGTGGTGCTCGCCGTAACGAAATTCGGAAGTTCGAAGATTGATGAGAACCGCAGCGTCTTGAAGAAGGACTTTGCGCAGATGTGTCAATAGAAGAAGGATGCGCAGCTTGGGGATGTCCTGGCTCAGAATTTTCATCCTGGTGTTGGAAGGCCGATCCTCGAATATATCGCGATCCATCATGATATTGGAAGTCCATACGAGCCAATCCTCGGAATCCGTGAAGTAGTGTTCGATAAATGGGAAGACTTGTCGCTGAAGGTCAATAGGCGGGATGAGAGTATTTCGCGCGAGCCATAGACGCTCCCCTGGCAATGTGCACCCGGCCATTTTCAGAGCCACCTGCGCAGAATGTCGGTCCAGATAATGTGTCGCCACGCGATCAACGCTCCAGTGTCCAGCTTGCGCAATTGAGGCGATGTCCGCCCCGGCCGCGAGAGCATGGCGCGCTTCAGAACCTCGATGCGCATGAGTGGGCTTGTTCGTTGGGTTGGCCGATTTATTCCACATTGTGGCGGCATGCCTGTACTGTGCACTGTGTGACAACTGCTTCAACGGATCCCCTCCTGCATATAGGATGAAGATCTCGCTCCAGGAGTGTTCGTTGAAATCCGGAGGGCTTCTTGGATGCTACAAAGGAAGAAATGAAAAGGCGATTGTTATGAGCGCGAAAAAAAAAAAAATTAAAAAAAATTAAAAAAAAAAATTAAAAAAAAAAATTAAGGAAAAAAATTAAAAAAAAATAGAGGAATAGAGGAGAGAGATCATACCATCCACAGTTCATAGAGGTAGAGTACGAAGGCACCGACGGGGCAGACCTCAACATCCTTGCTTCGCACTATAACTCCTTTATTCTCCTTGCCCTCGCGGTTCGTTTTCCCTCGTAGCATCGAAAGAGAGATACCAACAACACTTTGTCCTCCAGAGTTTCCTTGATTGACGGTGTGAGTGGCGAGGTCAGCCAATGTAGCCATCCTCATGTTTTCACCGCGCATTACCATATAGTGGGACCATACAGCGTTAAGCCGAGTGCGGAGGCCAACGACATCGTGCTTCCTTCCACCGCCTAGATGCCGGTACTTGTGGGTCCAAGCTGTCTTCATCGTCTGCCTCAACACCTCCAAGTCGTTTCCCTCGTCAAAGGTCAGATCGGTCGAGACCATAGATTTCTTCAGCGCGGCCACTCTTAGCTGATACTTCTTCATGAGCGTCCGGACATGAGCGGAGCGTGGGTGGGGCTCGTTTTGCATGGCCTTGTTTGAGGAGTCGGATTTCTGGCTGACATAAAGATCGATGGCGGCCTTGATATACGCATCCACCGTTTCGTAGGAAGGCAGGGGCAGGTTTGGATCGTACGCCAGCCGTTGCTGAGATCGGACCTTTGGGTTGGCGCGTAAAGGTTCGATACCTTTCATAGGGTCTGGCTCCTCAGCAACATTCTCAGCCATATATCGCTGAAACTTCTTGCAGTAAACGTTGATATCTGGGTATCCTTTTCGACGGCACCACTCCTGGAGAGATAGAAGTCAAGCATTAGGTCAGGTTCATTAGGTTTTACGCGTGCTTGTTGCGAGTATAAGGTATTAGAGGCAGTGCGAACCTCACACTTACCACCCAATGCCGCTGGTATCGTTCGTACATTGATACGGTCGATTTGGTCAAAAGTGCCTGGCGTTCTTGCTGGATCATAAGGTCGATTTCTTGTTCTGCCAGCGTGTTCATCATCATTCCTAATCTCTGTCCTGAAACCTGTCCATCCGCAAGCTCCATTTCTACTCCTGCCTCGGCCAGAGAGTTCTCCACAGCTCGTCGACGTTGTTCTCGCAGACCCTCCTGGACCTGGGATATTGTTTGCCGGCTTCGCGTGCGGGACGACAGGCTGGTCACCAATGTAGAGGAGGACGCCTCGCTGGAACCGCTGGAAAGCAAGGCCGAGGGCCGAGGATACATCTCACGGTGAACAGATTTCTCTAGAGCTCTTGGTGACAGGTGTTGCTGGGTTGCATGTTGTTGAGAGAATTGCGGTTGCATGGAAGGGCCATGACCCATGTCGACAACCTCATCACAGGAGGGAGTAATGAGGCCTTCGAAAAGAGTCTCGGGTACCATCTCTTGCTCCACCTCTTCCAGCTCCTCCAGCTCCTCTCCTCTGTCGGAACCGCCGACGGACAACGCTGCTATGCAGACATGTAGGCGAAAGGAGAGCGAACCGTTGAGCGCCAGTCTGCCATGGACGTGCTCCGTCTAGACGAATGTCGCGTCGATTGTCATTGAAGATGAGCGTGCATTTACCATTAGGAATTGGGTTTTGGGAAGAAGAGCCAGCTCGGCTGCTGGGGCCGTGGGTATATGGGGTGTGTGGGTGCTCCATTGCTGTAGACTTTGTCGAGAATGATGGTGGATGGAGTGGGTGGAGTGTCTGAGTGTGCCTGAGTGCGACGCGTTTGTTCAGTAAACAACATCTGGGTCCTGGTTTCCCAATCCTTATAGTGGTCTCTATTGTAAAGCACTAGGATTCAATTCAATTCGCACTGATTTAATGTAAATTAGGATCTTTTTTTGCAAAATATCGTCACAGTACATGTACACTCCCCTCTCAGTTGGAGAGGCAAAATGGGACACTAAGTGAATTTTCTATATTTCTGAGCATATGATTGGCTGTAATTCAATTTAGTATTCAATAAGGGGCGAAGTTTACTTAAGTCCAAGCTTGAAGTTAAGTGAACAAAAGATTATACGTCACCCTTTCGCTCTGTCTTTTTCCCCATCACCATCATCATGACTATACTCCATGACCCATAACACACCAAACAAGTGCAAGCAAGGGTAACCGTCGATTATATTCTGCCTGTCAAGCTCTTGCCTTCAGAGTCTTATAAGTCTCAGCTCTCATCATAGCGCGCATGCACACGTCAAGTCTTTACCTGGAGCTCTTGTCCACGAAACAGCTCGATCTCATGCGCCGCCGACTGCGGCTAGAGATCGAGTTGTTTGCGGTTGCCTCTGAAGTTTGCCACCCTCTGGCCACAGCCCTCTTGAGCAAACGAGATTAGAGCGTCTGCAGCGAGGCCCTTTGAGGTAGCTCCGGACGTTTCGGTCTACGTTCTGTAGAGAGTTTGGTCGCCTCGCCTAGGCGGCCAGGATTATGGTTCACTAGGGGTGGTGCCGCTGCCTTGAACAATATTAGCCAAGGTCTCCTACTCTTTTCAGAGATAAGCTGATGCTTGCATTGTTTGCAGCGGTCTCCGGAGCAATCAGTGGCCGTGGATGAGAGCTCATCATCGCTTCGACTCCCAGATGCTACAAGCTGTGCGTCTTGACCTGCCGTCCAAGTTTCGGCTCCTACCTGCTTTGGCCGTAAGTATCATTGTTCTTGCTCAATCTGCTCTGGTCTGTTCTTCAATGACTGTAGGCTTTGTCCAATTGCCTCGCTTCCCAACCGACTCCATGACTAAGAAATATATGGAGCAGCGTGCTTCGTCTTTGCCACCCGCTTCGTCCTTGTCTAGCTCATTACAGGATTTCATGGCTGCCTCTCCCAGCTAGTTCACGTTGCCTTTAGGATCTTCAAGCCTCGTCTTCGTCGTCCGTCTCTCATTCGCAGTCTGTAACTCCGAGCCATCATGGACAAGGAAACGGCTTTTTGAATGCAACAACCATACTACATCTGCGACGAGGTAGACCGCCATACCTAACGCCCATCAATTAAATACAGTTGGATATGCTGTGGCACTCTCAATTATTAAATGCGGTTAGATATGCAAACCATTTTTCCTTGCTGATGATTTTAACCTGGCCACATAAATGTACACGCATAAATTGAGCAACCACACTTCGACCACTGTTTCGACCACGTTTCCTCCCTCTTTCCCACTCTTTCTCACTCTTCCCCACTCTTCCTCGAGAGGCTATATCTGTGCACCAGTAGCGCAAGGTAGGTATTCAAGAGTTAGTCAAGAATGATCTGTGGAGCGCTGAGACAGCTACTGACGGTCATATCACAGCTACCGGTATCCCTTTGCATCCAGATACTCTTTCATCGAAGCATCGGTCCTATTCATCCAACAAAATGCCTCCATCTCCACGCTTGAAAATTGTACCCACCGCCCGGCTCCGTCCTATTCATTCAAAACCCTCCGTCACGACCAAGAAACCGCAGGGTCAGCAATTGACATGGAAAGAACAATTAGCCCTTCTCGACAAATACGATCGATGGAGGAAAACTGTATATCGTTGGGGGTGAACCCTAGCGTCAGGAGGTTCGAGGCAGGGCACGCGAAGCCGAAGCAAGTCAGTCGTTTGCTGAAAAACCGGGAAAAACTTCAGGGTCTCAAGTCAGTGATGCCAGCGGTGACTACAGATCGCCGGACGAGGGTGCAATCACGGCCATTTGCTCCACTGGAATATCTGCTTCGGGAATGGCTTATCTATTTTCGGGAGCGGTTCATTCCAGTCAATACTAAAGTGTTGCGCCTGCTGGCACAGGAGGTTTACAGGGCGTGGCGGGTCGATCATCCGCCCTTGAAGGATGGTCGGGGTAATGAACCCACTTGGTCTGAGGGTTGGCTAAACAAGTTCATCGAATGCTGGGACCTCAAGTATCATAAGATGAAAGGCGAAGCTGCGTCTGTTTCTTGGGATAAGATCAAGGATGAAGTGGAGAAGATTACAGAGGAGCTGGACAAGTACGACCTGGAAGACATTTACAACTGTGATGAGACGGGGGTGTACTTGAAGTGGTTGTCTAGTTGGACGCTAGACATCATCAAGGTATCCGGTGTTAAGCCGGCAAAGTGCGATCGCATCTCCATTTTGTTCTGCGCGAACGCAGCTGGTACTGATAAACGCAGGTTATTCATCCTGAGTAAGTACATGGGGCATTAAAAACATGGTCCCCTACTTCTTGCAAAACGACCTTAATTCTTACTATAATACAACAAACATAGGTCTACACAGGCCACTCGGATTATCTGAGCTCACAAAGATGCAGATAGAAGTGCAGCCTGATGGCGAGCCGCGTGTTGGTTACATGCGGAAGCCTGTCTTTGCAGGCTGGTTGCGACGCTTTCAGGCAGATATCGTGGCTCGCACACCTGGCCGCAAGGTTCTGTTGCTTCTGGATAACGCCCCAGGCCACCTCATTATCACCGACCCAACGTTTTTGGCCGAGATTCCGAACATCAGGATTGTTACTTTACCCAAAAACTCGACATCAATGACGCAGCCTCTGGATGCCGGAATGATCGCTGTATTCAAGCATTACTATCAAGACTTCCTGGCACTATCGACGTTGGTGCTCCGCCATAAGGGCCAAAAAGGCAAATGGAACATCGACAACAAAACTGCTTGGAAACATGTTGTTCAGGCTTGGAATCTTGTAACGCCAGAAACGATTCGCCACTGTTTTGGGCATGTTCCTTTGTTCAACGAGCGACAAAAGGCCCTTCTTTCCACATCCTTTGAGGGGAGTCGGGCAGTTAAGCGAGCTTTAAAGGTCATTCAGCTTAGTATCGAGCAGGGGAACATCAAGCGCAAGTCTGAGGACATGTCCAATCTGAGCAATTCTCAGATTTTCGACGTGATTGAGGAGGACCAGTCCTTAGTACTTTTCACCCGAGATTCTATTGCCCATTGGTCAGTCGCTGTCTCCGAAGAGGACATGGATTCCCTCAGAACCCGCTCAACGCCGCTCCCTTTTCTCCCTGAAATGGACAACCTTGACCATTCATCTATGAGGAACCCTTTTGAGGATGACACCGCATCATTGGATCGGAAGCCGCCATTAGTGGCAGCGTCGCTGTTTGTGATGGAGGATTTTGCAAGCCTCCCACGCGATCGACAAACCGAACTCCTTTCTCACGCCGACACGCGTGAGATGCACTTTGGCCGGTTGAGCCGTGAGCTGCATTGTGGTTCAATTATTGAGGCAGGAATGGAATCACTAAAGGCCAATCCAGCGTTTGCTCACTTCTTTAAGCCTGTCTCTGTCCCAATTGGGGGTAGTCCACGAGCTCGGAGAATTGCTATGGATCACGGAAACGGCAGCGACTTTGACAACGACGACTTAGACGACGACGACCTTGACGACGTGGATTATCACTATCCCCGGCCTAATGACCTTCCGACCATGACTTATATACGGAGGGTTGGTCGCCAAAACGAGGCCAGGTTTATAAACTATGGAGTAGATGAGGCTCCATCGTCGGGATGCTCAGCTTCGTCTGTCAACACAGATCTCACATGCAACGATGTGTCCCCTGCGGCTCCACCAACAGTCATCGAACCAGAGGAGCGGGGTGAACTTTTGAGGCAGGCCGCTGAGGCGCTGGATCCAAGAATTTTTAGTTACGAGACTTACAAAACTATACGCGAGGGATTGGAATTGGGCTATGACCGTACAATGACGGGCAAGACGTCTTATGCGAATTATATCAAGGAACGAAAGGCCTGTTTACTCAAAATGACTGCAGAGCTTGAGAACTTCGAGTCGTTTGAGGGCTGCAAGACTCCTTATCCCAGAGTTTCTCCGGATAGCCCTATCTAATATGTTTCTGCAGGCCCATGCGCTTTGCCTCCCGTTCTTGGTCTATTGCGTTGAAAAAACCAATTTCACCGTGCGTGCATAATGCAGAGTAGCTCTTGTATAAATACCATAAAATCCCACGAACCTCAATGTCAACGCATCAATCCCAATCCTAACGAAATCAACAGCACCACTCTACTTCTAATTCCACGATACCAAAATGATCAACGTCAAGGGCATCTTTAGTACTCGAACCGGCATTCGAAGCAGTGAGAGGATCCGGCGTCAAAAGAGTACCAGCGATAATGCAAGCGCCCACACCCACACTTCCTTGGACCATCGCATTACTTTATCGGAATTTCAAGAAAAGTGTAAGGACCAAGAGTTGACCACATTCGCCAATGTATTTTCAATCATCAGAGAGAAAAAAATGAGAGGAGCGTACTTGGCTGTTGCGACCGAAGCCTTCGACATGGGCCACGTCGAACTTGCAAGCGATATGCGGCGAATGTGGGGCAGCGAAGAGCAACAAAAATTGCTTAAAAAATATTTAAAGGTATTTCTGATATTCTGTGCCCTAGCTTTTGCTGAAGACAAGTGAGATACGCGTCCAAAGCATCTTATATGTGAACTTCAGGCTGAGGCCTATAAGCCTTCAAAACGTAGGTTTTTCAAGAATCTGAAGCAGACCCACCGACGACCTGAGCAGGTCACCCAGTCTGATCTAAGCTCTGAATCCGACGATCAAGAATACTTGCCTCGGAAGAAGGAAGAAGAAATTCCTTGCTGGCGGTGGACCAACCTCGAAGGACCGGGACCGACTTCCAGTAAAGTCAATGGACCTCATTTTGTCCTTGATGATATTGATATCACGAGCACATTAATGGCTAAACGCGAGCAGTTAATTCCGCTGGAAAGCGACCTCATACATGTCCATGATCTACTGTAAGTTTTGTCCGTTGGTGATTAGAGTGAGTTGAAGAAATACTACTAACACATCTTTTGTTCTAGGGCACTCAATTTTATATTCATTGAGGACTTCATGCTTACGTGCCTTCCAAAAGACGTCGTAGCAAAAATTCTCAGAGTGAATATGTCCCCTCCTGTTATGCAAGACAGGGTTCTTCTTGACGAATGCTCAACTTCTGCTCTCAACGGCAAGAACCAGCTTGATGAAACTCTCGCAGACATCACAAGACGGGGAGGGTGGGAAAGCCCAATGTTTTTGGCCATCCAGTTGCTTAGTGCTTCGGGCGCTCTTTGGAATCGTAGCAATGGAGGCAGTGAGAACGAGGGCACTTACCAGAAACATTTTGTGGATCCTATTTTCACTGCGTTTTTCAGTAATGTTAACCTAACCACAGGGTGGTGAGTGCATGTGTTGTAGTAGTGATATTTTGGTAATGAATGTTCATATTCGCTGAAAGTTGAACACCAGTATTTTATTCTTCTGATTTAGGAATCAATATCGCCTATCAACACCTCCCGACCACATAGAGGACCTTTCTCCAGATTTCCTCGCGATGAAATCAAACCTGCCTTTGGTTGTAGCAGAAGTCAAAAGACCCGGAGCCAGCTTGAAAAAGATGGCGAAGGATAGGCAGAGGCTTGGCATGATGAAGCTCTCGCTGAACATGATGCTGAGAAAAAGGGTCGAGGATCCCGTTGTCATCGGCGTGGTCGTTCAAGGTACGGTTCAAAATCATGTCATGAATCGCCCGAGCAATTAAATATCCATTTGTCTGGAGGCTAACCGCTGTAACCATCATCGTTTGCAAGACTCCTTCTTCGAGATCATGGCAATGGGCCTGACGCATGAAGCCTTATATATTCCAAAGGTTTTGGGAAGCTTCCAGGTGCCCACTTGCCCGGGAGGGCTCGCGGCGTTACATTCAGCGTTGCCTGCATTGGCTGCGGCAAAGGTATTATTCACATAAGCTCTATGGTACTGTAGTCGACAAGTCATATCTTTATTCTAATAGCTCATCCCTTGTAGGACTATATGGAGAAACCCCAGGCATCCATCAGCAGCGACCACCCCATGGTCGTCACTGACTTCGACGACGTCAGGACGCGCGACTCATTTTACCTCCGTCGCGCCAAAATTCCAGTTGGAAATGGAAAGTGATTTTTAATGTACATTTGGATTCGGGAGCTGACGAGAAAGAAAGATGTTTATTTTTCTAGATCTTCCGCGAGAAAAAGTGAGAAATTGCGGTTACCGCCACAGAAAACTCATTGACCATTTGACTCTAGCCATTTCAGTATCAGCCGTACGTTTCCAGTAGTTGGACGCAACAATTTTGCGTACCATGTCTCCATAAAAAAGAGGGGGGACAGGGCCGGGAATGCTTTGAGAACGCGGATGCTGATCAGCACCGTAAAAATATAAAGAACACATCGATCCAAGGAAACAGCTGCGTCGCATTTTGTCACCTCTGATTGGAGCGCCACGTCCAAACTTTAACGCGCCGACCATAACTTCACGCGTTGAATGCGGAGTAGCTCGTGAGAACGAGAGGAGAGTGCTTCTGAACCTGAGCTATGAGACTTTCAGCGAGGATAGATTGCAGCATTTTGGTGACGTTTACGCGACAGGTGGCAAGGCTTTTCTCAGCGCACAATTGTTTGCATATCTAACCGCATTTAATAATTGAGAGTGCCACAGCATATCCAACTGTATTTAATTGATGGGCGTTAGGTATGGCGGTCTACCTCGTCGCAGATGTAGTATGGTTGTTGCATTCAAAAAGCCGTTTCCTTGTCCATGATGGCTCGGAGTTACAGACTGCGAATGAGAGACGGACGACGAAGACGAGGCTTGAAGATCCTAAAGGCAACGTGAACTAGCTGGGAGAGGCAGCCATGAAATCCTGTAATGAGCTAGACAAGGACGAAGCGGGTGGCAAAGACGAAGCACGCTGCTCCATATATTTCTTAGTCATGGAGTCGGTTGGGAAGCGAGGCAATTGGACAAAGCCTACAGTCATTGAAGAACAGACCAGAGCAGATTGAGCAAGAACAATGATACTTACGGCCAAAGCAGGTAGGAGCCGAAACTTGGACGGCAGGTCAAGACGCACAGCTTGTAGCATCTGGGAGTCGAAGCGATGATGAGCTCTCATCCACGGCCACTGATTGCTCCGGAGACCGCTGCAAACAATGCAAGCATCAGCTTATCTCTGAAAAGAGTAGGAGACCTTGGCTAATATTGTTCAAGGCAGCGGCACCACCCCTAGTGAACCATAATCCTGGCCGCCTAGGCGAGGCGACCAAACTCTCTACAGAACGTAGACCGAAACGTCCGGAGCTACCTCAAAGGGCCTCGCTGCAGACGCTCTAATCTCGTTTGCTCAAGAGGGCTGTGGCCAGAGGGTGGCAAACTTCAGAGGCAACCGCAAACAACTCGATCTCTAGCCGCAGTCGGCGGCGCATGAGATCGAGCTGTTTCGTGGACAAGAGCTCCAGGTAAAGACTTGACGTGTGCATGCGCGCTATGATGAGAGCTGAGACTTATAAGACTCTGAAGGCAAGAGCTTGACAGGCAGAATATAATCGACGGTTACCCTTGCTTGCACTTGTTTGGTGTGTTATGGGTCATGGAGTATAGTCATGATGATGGTGATGGGGAAAAAGACAGAGCGAAAGGGTGACGTATAATCTTTTGTTCACTTAACTTCAAGCTTGGACTTAAGTAAACTTCGCCCCTTATTGAATACTAAATTGAATTACGGCCAATCATATGCTCAGAAATATAGAAAATTCACTTAGTGTCCCATTTTGCCTCTCCAACTGAGAGGGGAGTGTACAGTACGGCTATGTATTTCACGCGCACAGCGATTACCCAGGTAGGCAGCAATGAGCTAAGTGACTGAGAGTGGAGCCCATCCATGGCACATGTACGACAATGAGATTCAACCACACAGTAAGTGTCCCAGGCAGGAAACATTGGACATTACAAATAACAAGACTTACGCCACGGCCGGCGACTCTCTAGGAGAAATCAAGTCCTGGTAGGGAAGGACGTCTGATAGCGGCTCCATCGTTTGCAAACCTGAGCAGCATTCCATAAAACGTGGAGCAGCAAAGGTCTCAGGGCTGATCAGCGCGGCTGTGCTGGGCCTCAGGGTTGATCAACGCGGTTATACTGGGTCTCAGTATCACTCGTTTCTGCAGAATAAAAATCGCTCTGTACAGCCTCAGCAACTCCGTTTTCTGGGTTGTCTGGAGGGGAAGTCGAAGCTGAAGGATCGTCATTATCGTCCTCCCCCTCATCGACCATAATGTCGACACTCCCCTATGGCAAGAGGGAGCCACTGAGAAGGACCATTGCGCTCGCAGGACCTCAGATTCACCAGTAAGTCAAACTCAGCCTGCATTTCGGTGGACATTGTGTGCTCTGCGCTGCATGTACTGTACACATGAAGGCCTAAAATCCCTCATGGTATTCATGCCTTTGTGCCAACCCAACGTCCATCGATTCTCTGTGATACATCCGGTGCTTTGTACCTCCGACCAGTTCACAGACTTCTTGGCCTTCCCAATACATGCACTTTTACTATAAAGTCAACCGTTGTCTACCTGATGGCTTACATCGATTTGATCCTCTGTGAAAGATTATATGCATCAACCTGTGTTGCTCTCACGTCAGTGCTCCAAAAGTGGCCTTGTAACCACGATCATTTCTGCTCTCTGACTGTTGATGGAGATACTTGAAACCCCAATCAGGCCCACGCTCTTGTTGGGATAAGTGCTCGCAGGGTAGTTTTGTCATTGAGAATGGGTAAAGTTCTTCCTATTGAAGGCGACGCCATGCTTACATAGTGCTTCATGGATTGGGTGGGGTTGAAAGTTGTGGATAAAGCAGGGTGCAGGGTCAGTATATGAGAAGAGCGGAGCGGAAGAAAACGTCTTCGCGTTTGAGGAGACGGAGCACAAACGGAATTGATATGGTGCGTTTACATGTGTCTTCACGTTCACTCTCGTCATGTATGATTCATTGGTATCGTTCACATCTATGGGTCAGTTTATTTCGTCTGAAGCGCCTTCGACCCATGTGCTTTCCTGCAAATTCGAATCCTGAATGGCCGATGTGCCGGTCAACCAAGTGCGTATTAGATGCTGGGGCCGGGTTAGACAACAATGATCCTCTCTCCGAAGATCTATTTCCGAACAAAGATCAATCAATCTGGAGGCAACAACAGTGAAGAGGCCGTGACAATGCCTCTTCTAAATGGTTGTTGGCTCTCTACCTTCTTGTGAAACTCTGGGGTATTATCGTCTGCCTGCTTCAAGACCTTGGCATGGTCACTCTTGACCTTGGCCTTGTAAATCAACTCGGCTTTCAACTTTTTGACATGACCCTTGTACGCGTTCGATACCATATGTGTCTTGGCCATGGGGTTGAACCCTCTTTTCTTGGGTTGCTGCTGTTGACTTGACTTTGATCCATCGCCGGCGTGTCATTTGGAATGGCTGTCGTAGTCGAAGAATCCCTCAATGGCTGGAGTTACGCGAAAAATGTTCTGGCTTAGTGTTGTATTCTCGTCAGGACTATTTCAAGCTAATAAAGGGCAAGTGTATAATCGGGACAGAAGCATGGTAGAGATTTATTGCACAGAACTGTGCTATAAAGACTCTATAACCAAACTACTCTACTAGTCTGTCTATATCGTATGCAGTAAATAAACATATAGATAGCTCAGAAACCGCCTGTTAAATATCTCACTATGTTGTATACAGTGTATACAACACCTAGCCCTTCACGAACCATAAGGCCCTCAAGATTCAACTCTTTCGGAACACTGCTTCGGATGTACTCGGTCTGACTGATGCTGACCCATCTCAGCTCCGGCATTCCCTGCACATGCTAGAACAGTCGTCGCGCAAAGAACGCGTGTTGCCAAGTCGCATATACACCCATCTTTTGCCGATGCATGTACCATCCAAAGCCAAGGTAAACCGGCGATGGCGGAGTAAACGAGATGAATGGCTGTTCGATGATCTCAACTTCTCATAATGGCAATGAAATCTGCAAATAAGGCAGACAGAGCTCCTTCAAGCCAATACACAGCCAGGGCTGCCGAAAGATCCTCTCGAGCAACTCTTCCTCTGGGATATTGCAAGAGCAGTCATCGATATGCAGGCTCTCCAGCTCAGGAAGCGACTCTAGCAAGATGGCGCAAGACTCGATGCAGAATCTCTCTCCCGAAAACATTTTTAGATGGATCCTCCTTAGAGTGCGAGCATGACAACTCACCAAGGTTCTGGCAATGGCGACACTCATGGCAGAAACCTCGCATTTGAAAGAGGCGAGTGTTGGAATACTCTGTATCGCCTCCAGGACTTCTGTCTCTGTCCTGAGATTGGTGAACTCCAGCGACGTCAACGAGGGAGGAGCACTTGCCCTTAGCCAGGTGGATGGCCATGTCGGCTGCTGATAAAGTTGGATCCAAATAAGCATATCGAGAGACGCTTCCAGGCTGAGCAAGTTGGGACACCGACGAACCAATTCCCAAAGACCTTGACTTGGCGCGCTGGTGGGCATGCTGGTGAGAGTTATGTCGAGGTTTGTCACGAGCGGCAAACACACGTTCTCGAGGCCCGTGTCCTCCACACCATGGACATGGTCTAGCTGCAGACTGATCAATGTAGCGGCTACTGCGTCGAGGACACGCTTCAGTGCGCCGCCAGAACCTTGCCATTGGTAGAGTCGCAAATGGGTCAGCCAAGAGAGCTGCGTGAGGGGTTCTGTCCGAAGAGGCTGGAGATCCAGGGGTCCTTCCCAAGTCAGCTTGCGGATATGTGAGTTCAGGGCCAGCATATTACATCTGGCAGTGTCTTCCTCAGATGTAGAGTCGTCTCTGTTGGGGGTCCAGAAGGAGAGCTCAACAAGGTTCGGGAGGCAGTGTGCGGCGCCGAAGACTGGAGGGTTTCCGATAAAAATGCGGACATGGCGAGCGTTCTTGGAGAAAGTGTCGGCTGAGATCCTAGCATATCGAGATTCTTCTTGGTTGGTGTCGAGGACGTGCCACAGAAGAGGATGAAGAGCTGTATTCCATGCGCGGCAGACAAGCAGACAGGCCAGTAAGGTTTTCGGCCTGAAATTCCTAACGAGTCCTTTATGTAGAGGAGTAGTCCACGAGGGAATAAGTCGGCGGAGGTGGAGAAGGATCTCTGGTAGTAGGAGGGGGTTCATAGGGAATGGGAGAGAGAGAATGAGGGGGAGATGTAAAATGAGAGAATGAGTTGAAGAGTCGGGATATGAGCGCCTTATAAGAGGAAGGAGAGCGCGTCGGGGGTACGGCGGGATGGTGGGGACATGTTCTAAGGCGTATGCACGCTAGTGGGAAGGCGGCATACACATCCATGTACCTCCATTGGATGCACAACAGGCAGCAACAGAGAGCCCTCCTCAAGAAAAGCGATGGTCGCCAGGAGAGCCGACAGAATCCTGCATCGTCGGCCCTTGATCTCTGCACCGCCCAGTCCAGATCGAATAGAGAGAATCAATGTAGATGATGTGATGACGAAGAATCATTCTCACTCATGCATAGGAATTTTTGAATCGCCAGCACTATTTTAAAAAATATATAGTTCACGACTTCCTGAGCTGGACTCCAGCAGTACGAACTCTCCACCAGAAATGAGGGGACTTTCGCAGCCTACACTGTGTAACTCATGAGAATTGTGTGAGTTGCGAAAAACCTGTAGGAAAACCCCAGTTGTGATTCAAGGGGAGAGTATAAAAAGAACCCCCTATGTCATGCTCCTCTATTTCCTGCTTGCTGTGTCATTTCGCGTCTTACCGCTTCCTCTTTTGCGGGGTAGCTCTCAATCAATATTATGACAGAGGGATAATATCTGGCTTGTGGAAGCCGAGCATTCATAGTGACGTTACTTTTTGGTCCTTCGATGTCGGCTCTTCCTATCATACTGAAGCAGCATTCAGTAAGCGTTGGATTGTTCATCCAGTGATAGGGAACGTGAGCTGGGTTTAGACCGTCGTGAGACAGGTTAGGTTTACCCTACTGATGAAATGTTGCAGTAATAGTACGAGAGGAACTGTTCATTCAGTCATTCAGATAGTTAATATTTGGGCCTGCCTGAGCAGGCAATGGCCCGAAGCTATCATCCGTTGGGTTATGGCTGAACTCTTCTAAGTCAGAATCCGTGCTAGAACGCGATGATTATCGACTTTTCCGATTTTCAGTTGAATATGAATAAACCTTCGGGTCCTGAGTAAATACTACGTGGGGTGACCTTGTGGAGTGGAAAGGCTTCATGAGGTTCCTGCTAATGTTAATTTCAAATATTGGAAGAATAAGTCCATTGCAGATGAGTCCTATTGAACGGGGTATTGTAAGCAGCAGAATAGCCTTGTTGCTACGATATGCTGAGATTAAGCCCATTGTTTTATAGATTTGTTCGTAAGAACAACGTCTCCTCTCTCTCTTTTCTCTTACCGATCGTACATTAAGAAGCTTACGTTAGTATAGAAGAGACACTTACTCATGAGTCTCGCACGGGTTTACGGGTTTTAAAAACGCGCAGGGAACCGCCACAGTACATGGTTAAGGCATCTGTCGACACAGATACGGTGGTTGTGGCTGTGGTGGCGCAGCAGGTAAAGCTTAATTTCAATTTCATCACACGTAGGCCTCTTCCCCCTCCCTTCCAACGCACGACAACTCCTTACCGCCCATGTCAATTGCCTCCCCGCGCCCACCTGCCCTGCCACACACAATACCTCAGTTGGACCCCCCCTTTACAGTCTGTTGTAACCCGTTCCATTGCGTTCTCAGCTATCCTTGCAGCTCCCAACGCATCAAGACGCGTAGATTCGTGGAGCGTGGAGCATAGAGCAGGCATAAAATTGCGTTTGAAGCACATGGAGGAACATGGTTGCTTGCATGGTACCGTGTCACGCACAATGAGCCCGCTTCATGGAGGAATATGAACGCTTGGATAGAGTCGTGTAACGCGTAAGGAGCCCACGGATGGATATGCAGAAGTACCATCGCCGGCTTTAGCTCGCATGCATCTCGATAACCACAGGTCCCAGTACAATGATTCCTAGGACCAATCTCAACTCTGAACTACGCTCTTTTCGACCGTGTAATGTCCTCGAGTCATGATAGTGATCACTCCACTCTGGGTTCGAGCCTCATCCACTCATACTAGACATTGCCACCAAAATGTCATCACCGGCTTCAGCTCGCTTGTATCTCGGTAACCATGGGCCACAGCACCATGGTTCCTTTTCAACCATGCGAAGTCCTAGAATTATGTTAATGATCCCCGGCCGCAGTACAACACACCACCATTTTACACTTTTTTATTTTCAAGATATGACTGGATTTACTAATAAAGCCAGGGCAGCATAAATCACAGAGGCAGGCAGCGAAGACAATCGACTTCTATTAACTTTTATTACTGATGTACAAGCAGTTGCCCGTAGGCTTCTGCCACGGCTTTGGTGTACAGCTATGTTAGTGTCCAGGTGCCCGCATGCCCCTGTGGATGGAAGGGGGGGATAGGGGTAGGGGTAGGGAGGAGACCAGAGTCAGATACGGTGAGTAGCCACAACGGTCCTCATATGATTCCGTGAAAGAGCCCTTCGCCATCAATCTTATCAGAAGAGCTGGCTCGTGCTGTCGTTGGATGTGCGAGCTTCGATCACTCTGTCCTCCACTACTAACTTTGATTTTTTCAGGCGTTCCTATAAATTATACAACATGACTATAGTTTCTTGCCAGATATGCCATAATGTCCATAACCAATTCATGCGACAGTGTAAAGAACAATACTTACCACATAATTATACAGCGTGGCAACCGTATGGCCTTTTAAAAATACCCTCCAGGTAGCCTCATCATGTGGAATGCGAGGAGCATGGTTCGTTACAAGGTTGCTTATAAAGACTCCGTCAAGCTGCTTCAGGCAAAAAACTTTGGCAATCCATCCTAGAGTACATATATTCAAGTAAAGGTTAGCACACAAGCATGTATTACCAAAAAAAAAAAAAAAAAGAGGCAGGGAGGTAGCAAAAAAGCACATGTTACCGTGTCCATCAGAGCTAATATATCAAATTCCTCGAGCGAAACAGCAAGCTTGGACTGCAGGTAAAGAAGCATCGCTTGATTGGTTCTCAGATTCTTCCTGAATTGGATGTCGACCTGTCGGTGTGATGAATCGCAGCGTTTGAACTCACTATTGCTGAGCTCGATATTGCCCACCCGACATTGTAAATCCACCTTACGGCCATAGACCAAAGTCCCCATATCTGATTCCATTCCCGAATGCAGAATATTCCTCTGCCACTTCGTGGCATGGCTGGCCAACTCGCCACTAGAAACGAGATAGATTAGTACTAAGCAAAATAGAGCACATCAAAACAAATCCATGATCCTTAAATACTTACGACTCGAAATTCAAGCCAACGAGTTTAGGACATATTCCCAAACGGCGACAATTTTGGCCTCACTCATTCTTTCACTAAGGTTCACTTTGAAGCTGTGCAGAATGTGTTACAGTGATGTGACCATGGCCATGCGATTTCAATCAGTGGAGGGTATTCAACATACATGTGGCGCACGACGTCAAGAGTTGCGAGTCGGATTGAAGGAGTGGACGTATTTCCCATCCTTGATTTGGCGCCTTGACCAATCATCATTTTTACCTGATCAATAAGACCGCTCGTTCTCCTGTTTGCGTACGCATCCTGCAATGGTTGTAGTGTCTCTTCAAGACCTGGAATGAATACCGGATCACTGAAATTGTCTCAACGACATTCGCCTCTGGTTTTCTTTAAAAGATCCGCTTCAAAATGATCCTGGGTCCTATGCATACGACCATTTATAATCCCGGATAGAGCAACACTACAATCCAACGAGTTAGATCAAGCGATGGTACATAAAGCCATAGCAAGATGGATCAAATCTTTCTAAATCCATGGCGCTTTGCTCATGTACTTACTGCACGTCTTTCTCCTGCACCTTGGCGAGTGGGACTTGTTGTGTCAGGAGCACGAACATGAATTCGTAGAGCATTTTGTGGTACCTGCTTAATGGTCCTTTCCATTAAACAATTTCCGCCCCTGAGGTTTCTTTCAGCTGGCACGAATTGGTGATCGAATGATCCTCAGTAACATAGATATTCGCCTTATTAGTTTGAGTTTGCTTGAAAGACTCCCTGCTACTTACTCGATTGCGGGCATGCAAGAGTAGCCCATACCAAGGTTGACAAACGCTTTGGCTGCGTCCCTCAGTTAATGATATCTCTTTCAAAATAAGTGCAGCATCCCAATTAAATGAGAATTGTGTTTTTGGTTAGCATACCCTGGCTTGCACCACGCAAAGTAAGATCGACAAGCAGAATAGCAGTCAAAAATGGTATGTCTACCTTTCGTAATGAAAAGATGCTTCTCGATACTTCCCAGCCATGTCTTGCTCCTGAGTGATTGATAGATAACGTCCACAGCATCGAAACACAAAGGTTGCACCTGTTACAAACCCTCGGGGGAGGAGTCACCTTGATCTTCCTCTAGAAAATTGCTGAAGGTCGAAAGACTTGGATCTTCTTAGCTGGCGGTCATGACCGATTAAAATGGACACCAGTTTAGTAGGCATAGACAAAACTGGCGTGAAAAGAGACGCGTCAAAAAACAAGAATAATTTATCCTTGCCATCGAGCCTCCTTTGGTGAAATTTAATTTGGTCCTTGTTTGCGTGCCTTGGTATAGCTGTGGAGCCTTCCGATTGCATGCCGCCGGACGGTTTGCTACCACTTGAGAATTACAGACGTAGCAACAAAAGGTGAGAAACGAAGCTTTGTCCTTATTAACCTCGTAATCTATTTAGAATTGTGAAATCCTTCAACTCGCCTCTTGCACCATCCTTTTTTGTTGTTGTTGAGGTTTGCTCCTTAGGCACTGTCTCTTTGATGAGATTGAATGTTTTCCACGTTTTCATCCGAGTTCACAGAATCGCCATCCTATGGACCGAGCCAAAGGCACCGTTAGATAAAAGTATTGAGAGTGTCAGGACCCTTTCTTCCACGATCACATCGATCATGGCCATAACGGTCCTAGTGCTCACCAACACAGGATTGGGCGGGGTTTGCACCTCAAGCACCTCCGATTCATGCGACACTGATGTCACTCGTGGCTCTTTAAGGTCGTTGGTAGAGTGGAGATCTGAGAGAAACTGGATGGTGCCTATTTGGATCATACACCGTTGGCGCACAGGAAAGATGTTAAAACAAACCCACACGCGTAAGATACATGGACTTCTAGCCATCATTCCAACAATCGACAGCCTCAATTATCAAAGAGCACTGAACTCACCGCTTTCTCAGTCAAGCCAGAAGTTCCTTTGTTGGAGTGAGTAACCGGAATCTGCTCCTCTGCATCATGATCTGTCGAAATCGCTAAATCCAAGCCTTCAAATGAGCGAAGAAAATGTGGTTAGATAGCCCTCGATTGATTAAAGCCAATGCATTTTAGTCACTTCGTCATACATTCAACAGCCACTACATGATGAAAAATTAATGATCGAACCAAGAGAAAAAGAGCAACAACAGCGTCCGAGTTTTCTTACGCGTTCTATGGCGTTTCATCGATTTCCTGATAATCGAAACTGCGGAATTGTTCGAAAGTCCCATGGTTCCCTGTACCAACAAGCTATCGTAGTCCTTTTGGCACTGTTCCTTATCGAGCTTGTAAGAAAGTGGTGTCTTTCCTTGTCATTTCCACTCCCGGCCGATATATGATGCATAGCATGAGAAGAGCCTATCGAACGTGTTGTGTCCGTGGGCGTGGGCTGCGGCGATTCGTAAAAGGATTGCATTCTAAGGAAATACTGCACCTCAAGTATGTCTAGGAAACTTTGGTGAGTCCAGTCGCTTTTTATCGTTTGAAGCTGAAGACCAGAATGCAGTTTAGCTAAAACTAAGTGCAGGACTAAGAAGAACTAGGAGCAGATTGGCGCGATAGGATTGAACTGATAAAGGTTGTTGTGTGTGGTGTATTCCAAACGCTATTCAAGAGCTGGCCGGTCCGGGTCGAAATTGTCCTTTGTATCCTGAAGCTTCAATCCATTTAAGTGTAATTTTATCTCTTCGTCCCTCCTCCACATCTTCCCGCAAAAAAACAATCTCCCCTATATCCTTCACGTCGTATGGGTCATCGCTGTCCAACCATTCGACGTTGCCCCTAAAATACAAATTCATTCCTCCGAATAACTGTGGTTCACCCTTTTATTCCTCCCTCCCTTTTCTTCACTACTACCAACCATACCACTGCTGGACAGTAACAGGATGCCGACAGCGATTGCTCAACACGCCCTCTCGTCATCAGAGAGCAACATTCTTTTCGAGACCACAACTACAGACATGGCCTGGTCATCCCACTCGACATCCACAGTAGCAGTGTCTTCTTCCACTACATCCGGAGCAGCAACATCAACAGCGCCTGTTGCAGCTGACACCACATCCAGCGCTCTTTTCTCGTCCTTGAGTGCATCTTCGATACCACATGGGATTGATGCCCTTGTCGTACAGAAGGAAAATCAATTAATATGCATTCAGAAGCAGCAGCGATTGCAACAGCAACAGCAGCGTCAACTATTATTTCGCCATCAGCAGCAGTATCAGCAGAGACAACAAAAGTCGCTACCATGTCATTCAAGTCAATTTGGGTTTCAGCAGTTGCGAAACTCGGCTTCAGTTGGAGCAGCTGCACCAGGGGCGAGCCCGCATGCCGATAGCTGTATTGTTTTAAATGGATCAGATACTACATCGACTAGTGGTCTATCGCTCCATTCATCCAGTAGGGCAAAGAATAGTGGTGGCCTCACAATGCGTGTTGATCTGGTAGATGATGTCTGGAGGATTATCTTTTACATCCTTGCACGGAATTGTAAGGATTTGGGTCGATCGATGCAGGTCAACCGGCGGTTCTACAGGTGAGTCTTCATGAGAACATCTAAAGATGATAAACAGAAAATACCATATTGCGCCTACCTGGCGTTTTTACAAATTCAATTCCTGAACGTCTTTATTTCCCACGCAGTTGAAATTTAACATGAGGTCTACCTTGGTATTACTTTCTAGTCTCATAGCTAATGATGCAGTGCTGTGGAAGTTAACCTACAATCTAACAGTCTCCGGGTCGGTATTTGCTATCCAAAAACATTTGCCTTCACCACCAACATCGATCAGCACAAACTGTCAACCACAGGAAGGGCAGCATCATCGTCAGCATCGTCAGTTCCTCATTGGAGAGGAATCGCAGCCAAGACTGCCACTCCTATCGAGATCACAGAATCCTACGAGGACTGAAGACAACAATGAAGAGGGACCTCTTTTTCTGCATGCGAATGGAATGGAGCCAAAACATGCAAGGAGTGCGAGCTTAGAGGACATCTCTTTGTTAAATTCAAGAACTGAGACATTCGGGTCTGCTGAGTCGAAGCGAAAATTATCAACAATTACACCGGGATTACAGATGCCTTCGCCATTGGTTCTGCCACACCACCGCCGGATCGTACAGAAAATGGCTACAACACACAGCATCATTTACAATGACGGCAGCAATGTCAATATGAATATCAGTCCTGGTGCTGGTAACACCGTGCAACCCATTCCCATTGTCGACCGATCCATTGTGCCAGAACTTCACTCCAATCCACAAGCGAGTTCAACTCATACATCACCCACCGGAAATGAGACATTGTTCACGGCAATGATGAGAACCCCTGCTTCGACTCCTTCAATATCCAATGTGTCATCGTTCCAGTCAACGATACCACCATCGGTCTCTCAGGTCATATCCTCATCGACAACGCCACTGACCATGATCCAACATCATATCCCAACAACGACGTTGATGCATCATCCGCCAGCTGTATATTGGAAGCACCAGGTTGTGGAGTGGTTGGAACAGGAAAAGTTGCGCTGCTTGAGGCTAGGACTTTTCTGGCGATTTAATGCAGCAGCCGCAAGCGCGCACGCGGAACGAAAGTTGCGTGGTACTCATTGAGCGGACTTGGATCAAGCCATTGCTATGATAAACCGAGACGCACGTAAAAATATAGTACTATAGTTATTTGTGAGGGAAGGCATTATGTCATTTGGAAGCGACCAGAAACCATAGATTCTAGGAGAAAAAAAAAGAAAAAAAAAAGACGCGTCGCGTCGCGCGTAGATTGAAACGCGTTTAAGGGGTCGTCTGCATTTGTTTTGACCGTGGCTTTTTGTGTTGCTCTCAAACGCGTCTTTCTTTTCAAGGTCTGCCTACCATTCGCTTTCAAGTTCACGCCATAGCCGCCTTCATACTCATTCATTCAATCATTCTTGGTCTCTCTGCAACGGGTGCATGTCCTCGAACTCACCATGGACCACGATTCTTCAGCATATCGAGACATAACCCCACCAACGTACGCGCGGCCATCACCGGTCCAGACCCTCAGTTCGAGCCAAACTATCGAGGTCGAAATTGGTGGCAAACACCATTATGTCCACTCATCAGACTCAATCTTACATGAGGAGCTTGCTACCGCAGTGTCCTCGACCCAACATCAATTCATGGACCAGGACAACCCTTTTCTGACCCAGCCAGCAAAGACCACAATGCAGGACTCGTCCCCAGCCTCATATCGGCAGCGGGAGCGCCGGTCTGTTGCACAGATCGCACGCGCGTTCGAGGAGGACGACGATAACCCATTCTTAATCAGCAATAAGCCGATAGCGACCAAGAAACGGCCATATGTTGTACAGGAGGAGCGCTCATATAGCGATATAACCACCGCTCCGACCGCCTCAACTGCCCCATCCCAAGGATCGTCATCTTCAACGTACATCGATTCATCACGACCGTCAGAACCCACGGCAAAGACGCCACCACCACAGCCAAGGCATTTCCAGTCTCGCACCTCAAAATCCAAGCGATCAGGGGACACGCTCGATTACAGCAGTGTTACTGTGGAAGACTTAAAGCGATCTCGCAAGGAGTTGAAGGCATGGGAAGCCAATTTCAAGAACACGCACCAGCGCACAGCAACACAGGATGATATTACAAAAGATGAGGCCATGGGTAAGCGTTAATCATCTTTTCAACCCACTTCATGGTCTTCAAACAATGTCAACACAAGCTAATCCACTACCCATAATATCTGCATGACCTTCATAGTGCGAAAATATAGGACCTACGCGAAAATAAAAAAGGCACTTGCAGCAAAAGAGGAGAAGGAACAGAAGGAGCCGAAGGAGCGAGAAGTCATCGTGAAACCACCTGCTGAAGCTGTTGGGTTCACTGACCTCTCGAGTGGCAGTAGTTCTATCCCAAGGACACCAACCAAGCAATATCGGACACACCATGCCTCAGCAGTGACGAGGACGCCGACAGGGACACCAGGAAGGAATCATGAGGTCGAGTTTGTTTCCCCACGAACGGTGGTCAATGGCGCTGGGATGATGTCCCCGAGCAGAATCAATAGGAATGGGGAAGACCGGCATCAATTCCTCGCGTCCGCTGGCTCAACAACACCAAAGGGCCAACGTACCAGACACAGCCTCCTCTCGCCGTCTATGGGTGCTGCTCGGAGATCATTGCTTAGTTCACCATCGTTCAAATCGCCGACGTCGTCGCTGTTTGTCATCAATGAGCAAATGAAGGAGAGCATGCAGGCAATGGCGCAGGAATTGGTCGCTGAGAGTCATTCACCAACGATACACATAACTCAGCGCGACGATGACCTTCTGCATCGACCGACGACTCCTTCGCAGCTGCTCCGGACACCATCCAAAAAGATATCATCTCTGTATCTACCAAACCCACTCCAGTCGCCTTCTCGTTCGAGGACTTCGCCAGCATTCGGGGGAATGAACAACCGAAGAATCAGGCGACCCATTCGCTCGACAACTGCACCAGTTGCGCAGGATCTGGAGCCATCATCAGGAGGGACGCTTCAATTGGCCAACGCTTCGCTAACACCCGGCAACACTGACCTTGCGCCGGACGTCCTATTCATGACGAGCCCCCTACTTTCGACTCCTCATAAATCGGGCGCCGCCAAAATGGCGCGTTCATTATTTCGACGGTCGAGCGTATCGCATCCATCATCGCCTTCTATTCGGCGTCCAACGTTGGATTTACAGAGTTCTCACGCTGCATATGCAAACCAACACTCGCCAACATTACACCGTAGAGAAGATGAATACAAAGACAGCGCGATTGAACCGGTCAACCCATTTAACATCTCTTCAGGAAGATCTCCGATACTAAAGGCAGGATTGCATCAGAATAGTGTCCATGAAGCCATGGATACGATGTCAATAGCCGATGACAGAGAGTCCAATCGCGACAGCTCTCTTTTAGACGGGTGTATGGTTCAGGGATTCGACTTGCATGATCCGTGGGAGGATGCAAATGGTTCACAACAGCGGCAGCAGGAATCGCTCCGACGCACGCCTTTGGCAAACATGGCATTCCCTAGCTCTGGTAGCTCTCCTGGGTCCATGACTCCCTCTGGCCGGAGATCTATGTTTTTGACGTCAACTCCACGGACACCCAGCCAGCAGCCCAGCTTGACATTTTCACAAACGACGCCTGGAAGTGCAAAGTCCGATATTAGCACCTTTGTTGTCCCACCGGGATTTCACTCTCATTATCGACGCCGACAGGTACGTTCTACACTCTTCATGCCGAGTCAGGAGGATGACGAACAGTTCGAGCGGGAATTTCTTGGACAGAAGCAGAAGAAGCAATCTGGTGATGCGTTCAGAATTCCTCCTGCTAATCACCAGTCTGTCAAGGACACCATCATCATCGACTCCGGTGGTGGTGCTTTGGTCGGTGAGCTTGATCCTATGGATGAAAATAACTGGGAGGACCAGGAGAACGAAGCGGAAGACGACCAACAGACGGACCCATTTGGACCTGTAAGGAAGCCGCTGCCTAAAAAGAAATATACCCAAAAGAGGTCGACGCGCCTCCATCGCAGTACGTGCACATATCACATTTGTTGAATGCTAAAAAAGTTACTGCTCTTCGCATTGTTCTATTGCTGATCATCGCAACTTCTCTCTTTTTATGATGTTCAGTTGCTGTTGCTCCTTCGGAGAAGGTTGAGGCAGCCCGTCCTGTGAAGACACCTCGTAAGCGCAGACCTGTCAAGACCGATGAATTAGAGTCAACTACGAACCAGAATAAGAACGAGCCTGCGGTCAATCAGGAGGAGAATTCAAACACCACTGAAGCACCTGCTGTATCTGCAAATGAGCCTGGGGTGAGCGGTATTACTAGCAAGGCCAAACCAAGCAACACAGAGGAGTCAGTTCCGTTCGGATGGGCCAACTCTAATAGACCAATGGTGAAGAGCGATAGGCGGGCGCCAGGTGTTGGACAAGGACGAGCAGGACCTAAACGGGCTGTACCCAGCAAGTATGGCGGATCTGGCAGTGATGGCAATTTTGTGGCCTATAATCTGCAAAGAGGAGGGTTTAGGAAAGGCGGTGCTCGTGGTCGACCACGGTTTGGCGGCTCCAAGTTTGGAAGTTATGGTGCAGGAGGTCCCGGAAGCGGACGGACGTTGTTTGATAACGAAAGCTGGAGAACCGAATTCGACAATGATTTCAACGATGCTACGCTGGCGATGAATATTGTGGATGGTGATATGGAAATCGAGGGTGATGATGACCACCTTGGCGACATGCCATGGTACGGCAATGTAAATGATATTACGGACCCATATGTTGTTACTGTATCGTCGAGATATCTGAAGGCACAGGTCGGAGATGTGGACGATCCCGAGGAATACGTCAAGGCCCTGGAGTTACAGAGTCACGGAGATAGTAATGATGCGGGGTGGGGGGAGGAAACTGAGGCAGTCAGAGTGAATCTGGAGCACATTTTGAAGAAGGTGTGGGGGTACCCCTCTTTCAGAGATGGGCAACTGGACTCGATCAAGAGGGCCCTGAACTACAAGTCATCTCTGCTTGTTCTGCCAACAGGTTTGTTGAATTACCTTGGCCGAAGCGGCCTGAATTCAGTGGCGTGGTATGCGTGCGCTTTGTTAACAAAGTCATGTTCTGAATAATTAGGCAGCGGCAAGTCGCTTTCGTATCAGCTCCCTGCTTACATTTTTTCCAAGCTGGGCATTCCAAGTTTGACACTGGTTATCTCACCCATGATTTCGCTCATGTACGATCAAGTCAGGTGCCTACCACCTGGACTCATCGGTGCTTGTTGGACGAGCGTGGAGCAGTCTGTAGGTTGCGAGCAATCTTGCTGCAATGTTTCTCAGTAGATGATCTCCTTCGCTCCAGACATCTAACCGACGCTCTAATCCTTTTGATATTGCATCCCACAGGCAAGCCAGTTTAAAGACTTTATGGAAAAGCTGACGTCAAACACGATCAAGATTCTATTCATCTCACCGGAGAAGTTGCAAAGTCAATCGTTTTTAAGCCTGATTAGGGCAAGGAGGATTCCGCGCATCTCCTTTTTCTGCGTGGATGAGGTACATTGTCTTTCGGAGTGGTCGCATAATTTTAGACCTGCCTATCTGCTCCTGAACCACGTCCTCAAAACCGATCTCAAGTCGCCGTGCGTCCTTGGGCTGACTGGAACTGCGACTGAGGGGACCAAGGACTCGATTTGCGCTATGTTGGATATCGATCGAGCGACAGGCGTCCTTTCAGGACCGGTGATCCGTGAAAATCTTGCCATGACGGTGTCGCTCGAGACGGATCGTGAGACGGCATTGCTTCACCTTCTTCAGTCGCCTCGCTTTGCATCCATGGGCTCAATCCTGATATATGTTATGAAGCAGATACAGGCGGATGCATTGGCAGCATTCTTGCGGGTGCGAAATTTCAGCACGGAGAGCTATCATGCTGGTAAATCCTCCCAGGATAGGCAAAGGATTCAGCAGCGGTTTATGAATGAAGGTCCACAGAAGGGAGTCATTGCTGGTGGGACACTGGGATCCAACACGGCTTCGGGCGCCTCACCAAGCGGCATCAGGATTTTGGTCGCCACTATTGCGTTCGGACTGGGCCTTAACAAGTCGAATATCCGCAGTGTGATTCATTATTGCATGCCCAAGTCACTCGAAAACTATGTTCAGGAGATTGGGCGATCGGGTCGTGATGGCGAAAAGGCTTACTGTCATATGTTTTTGAATCAGGACGACTATCTCCGCCTGCGGAGTTTGGCCTATGCGGATGGCATGGACTGGGGCACTGTCTTGCGCCTAGTCAAGAAGTTATTCTCAAGGAAGGGCATCGCGGATCCCTTGTCAATGCAGTCAGGAAAAGGAAGCTCGACCAAAGCAGTTAGTAAGAAACGACGGGGTATTGGCAACAAAGGAGCTGACGGGAATCGCCCAGGCAACGATGAGAATGGATCCGAGGACGGAGCACTCTCTCCAGGCGCTAAGAAGAGGAAGCAGAATGATCGGCAACCCCTGAGCGTCAAGATGGGAAAGGCAGGCAACAAGGCCGAATCCAAGCAGCAGAGTCTTATCTTGTCTACAGCGAGTATCCTGGTCATCCCACCTGCTGCAGGCATGGTTTTACCGGACAAGAGCAATGTACTCCATCCCAGGCGCGTTGTGGTGGTGCGCGAGGAGTTGGCTGAAGAAGAATTTGATATCAAGAAGGAGGTCCTTGCAACTTTACTAAGCTACATCGAGCTGGATCCATCTCGTCCCATCAAAGTTGTGGGCTCGATTTCCGCCAAATGTACGGTCAAGTTCCTTCAGACGTCCGAGGCACTCTCAGAGCTAGCTGACAAGATTCCTCTTGTCGACATCATTTTAAAGCAAGGCGTGCTCACAGGACATAATTCAAACAGCGGATCATCATATGGAAAGGGTCGCAGGGGTAACATGACGGGGCTCGCAGGAACGACACTTTCGATGGCATATTGCTGTGACACGATGTCCCTGTGTCAGCAGAGCGATATGAACTATTCGGAGCTGCTTCAGGAATTGCAACTGTGGAAGCGCAAGAAGTGGGCTGTTTTTGAGATGACGGACCCAGGGTTGTGCGTCGAGATTTTGAAGGAGGCTGGGGATTGCATGGTGGAGTATCGACAGCAGAAGCGGGAGCAGCAACGGCGAGAAGCCCAACGAAGACGCAAGGGTCATCGTCGTTCAGGACCAGATATGGATATGGATGTCGACGAGGCCCAGGGTCGATATTCCATCTCGCCAACTGGCAGCGAGGATGAACAGGAGCGTGATGCGAACGCATACGAGAAGGATCATGACGACTTTATTGTTGCCTTGGCAGATCGGCTGTATCAGAAGTTGTGCGCGGTCGAACGAGTAGGTGTTGCAAAGGTGGATCAAGTATACACGTTGTTCCAATCTGTGGCGACTCCGACTTGGCAGCAGCAGGAGGTTTACAGGCCGAAGATCCAGGACATTGGTAACGATGATCAGAACGAGGAAGCAAGCGAGGACGCAAACGAGGGTGATGAGAGCAGCGAATATGACGAGGACGTGGATCCGGAGTATATTCAGATGAGAGCCAGGATGAAAGCGCGAGCCCGATCAAGTCAGAACGGAGTCAGCAAGTCAGAGATAATCCTACGCCAAGGTATCCAGGACTACTTTGCGAAACATTCGGGCGAGGGAATCGGCGGGCCATCTGCGGCGGAGGACTTTTTCTCGCATATTAAGGATTCCACCACCACTTTGTCTTCTGTGGCGGATAAGACAATGCGATTGTACAGCTACGAGAATGCGATCGTGACGAACCTGCAGCGCAAGTGGAAATCTGCAGTTGAGGTCGATCTGAAGGTGTTTTTGAGCCAGCAATGGCAACTTCAACAGCAGCAGAACCAAACTATGTCCGAATATGGCGGTGCTGCAGGAAAAACAAATGAGTTGTCTCCGAGGGCGGTCAGTCGCATTTTCCATGGAATCTCGAGTCCATGTTACCCTGCACTGGAGTGGTCGCGGCACCGATATTGGGCAAAGTATGTGCACTTTGATTTCGCGCAGTTGATGCAAATGGCAGATCGGATCACGAAGGAACAGCGACAGCAGCGTCTTGTCTCTCAGCAAAGGCGAGACGAGTAATACAGGACAAGACTACATAAACAATCTAACCTCGTCATGTACATAATTTAATAAATAAGCATGTCAAGGATTAAACTCTTCAATGACCTGCTCCATGGCCTCGTTTTCTGGGTCAGCAAGGATTGCAGCCCCGCAAAGAATCTTTATCATTCAGTTTGGTATTCGCTGCCCTTGACACTACTGGTCTTGACCATGTAGACCAACAGCCGCCGTTTGATACCTTCATCGTCGATGGCCAGAAAGACATCAGTCAGATTCATATCGCAATCTCCTCTGATCCATCAATTTCTTTAAGGCCCTTATGTCCCAGTCATGGAAGACCTGCGGCTCACCAATGAAATCCGTGTTATTCAATCTCAAGAACTTGACCTTCCCGACCCCACTGGTCTCAGCCATGTGAGCAAACAGTCTCCGCCTTATATCCTGATCTCAAGTTGCGTCGTCGAAGTCTGTGTGCGCCATGTCCTATCTCACGAACCAACCCTGCCTCAAATCTCATAATATGTCCTTCCGTGACGCGTTGCCTGTTTGCTTCGGGACTTCTTCGAGTAGTATCCGTTATTAACCGGATATTCGAGGAAGGCACATACGCAAGCTTGTGTGCATACCCGATCCAAGGAATCAGCAAAGCAGTTTGTCCGTGTGAGAATAACGGGCTTCAGGCTACGGCAGGTGGCGAGAAGAAGATCGACTTGAGACATGCCCAGGACGCTGGGTACATGCTGTTGGTGGTAGGATACCCGGCTCGAAGCTCCAATACCTCAAGAGTCGCGGTGTGGGCCAGCAAATTGTCCAACGTGGAGGCGTTCAAGCTCCGAGGCAGGCCCAAAGAGACGGACCTTAGACCATTGCTGCTACTGTTTTTGAAAAAAAAAAAAAAAAAAAAAAAAAAAAAACGCGTAGGTTTCGGGATCGGGGAAGCAGCCGTTTTCGTACGGTGCCGTACGACTTTCTTTATGGTGCAGAGTGTGGAGCCTCGAGTAGTGGATGCGGAAGTCCTTGGAGAGCCAGACTAGATCAAAGGCTAAGACTTCGACGCTTAAGGCCAGAATTTCGAGGGCGGGATAGATGTAGGGAAAAAAAACCGAAGCCAGGATTGGGCTTCGTGCAGGAGCATGCCGAAGGAAGATAATTGGGTCATGAGGAATCTTGATGCCCTAAGATTGAGGGCGACATTGCTGTCAATGTGGTTATTAGCTTCATCGTAGTCGTTCCTGCGCTCAAGGAAGACGTCTTCATCGAGACCAGGAATTGACTCAACTCTCAGATACCTCAGCGAGCTGCTGCAGAAGCTCAATATCCCAGATATCAATTTGTTGAATGCGATCCACCTCACCATGACTAATTCTTGCAGACTTGGCATGTCATCAGTGCATTTGGAACGGCTTCGTCATCTGTCCGGAGGACCAGTCTCTGAAGTACAAAAGCTCCTTCAAGATAAAAAACTCCAAGGTCGTGTTGTTCGGATGTCGCAGCGACAGGCCAAGGAGATTTCGAGGTGGAGATATTGGGTTATAAAGGAGTTATTGAGATTGTGGTTATTGTATGGTATATAACGTCTAAATAGATGTGAATGTTTGCGAAAGATGGAGAGATATTCAGGACCAATGTCAATTCGGTATTCATTGTAGATGATGTGGTACAGGTATGGAGTGAAGTAAGCATGCCAGGAAGATGGTCGCAGGGGTCGAAAGTACGGTCGTCGTCTTCGTCTGAGGCGAAGGAGAAGTGCGAAGGTGGGTCGAAGGTAGGAGTGACGCGAGCAACGGAGTGGAGGATCTCGGGGAGCTGGAGGGCTTTTTAGACAGAGCTGAACAGAGTGTGAATGAATGAGGATGAGGATGGAGATGGAGAGGATGAGCAAACAGGAAGTGTGATGGCGATGAGTCAGGGACGCATTTTCTTGGGGCATGGGCCACCGTCACCATCGATGGTTGTAATCTATCGTGACATGTAGGGCAAAGTTCCGCACAGCCCAGATCCCACGGCGGTCTGACATGGTCTGACAGGTCAAGACGCCATTAATCGCGTCCAAAAACGCGTCAGGTCTCAACACTTCCCTGGGAATCTGGCCCGTGCATCCAATGAAAAAGTGTTGTATTCGCAGTCTACTGTAAACACTCTCCCATGTTCTTATCCAACTTAATTTCTCCAGACGCCACGGTCTTGACAGAAACAACGGGTCGATGATCCCTATCCATGGGGATGACTTCAATCACTTTTACCACTCCCTTCTCATCGACGGCTGATCCAAACAGAACCATGCGTCCGTCCAGGGAGGATGTCCCCGAGGTCGGCTGAGTGTTCCAGATCAAAGTTTTCGTTCTTAAACGCACCTTGGATTCATTCCCGTAGTTGCCTCGGACAGGGCGATGTTGTGGAGGTATCGGAGCCTCCGTCGCCTTGAATTATGAAGTCTGGCACGGTGTGGTCGAATGATGATGATCCAGAACAGCTGCATCAGTAAAACTGGCTGACGTCTTGGGTATGGCATTACCAAGGAGCCTAATAACCATGTATCCGATTGGTGGTCCCTCTGAGGTAAGCGACTGGGTCAAGAAAGACCCTGGTGGGATTAGGGCCAATGCGAGAAGAATCAACTATCAAGTGAATGAAGCATAGGCCGAGTGATGATCGTTTGATGAGAAGCATATGTGTGATGCCACTGCCATTGCTGTTGCCATTCTCATTACCACTGATTTATGTATGTATACCTTTTGGTTTCCGCGTATTACGTGTTTGAATACGGACCGGAAGTATTCTTTTAAAGTTTGTGTTCTCCACGCCATGACGATTCATACACCTCTATGACGGCTATGAAAGACCAACACTTCTTTCATTCCCTCCTTGTCTTCATCACAATCAACCACAGCTACCATGGACACTCTCTCCAACCTCATTGAATCCACGGGAGTAGCCCTCAGTAATGCTGCCACTCTTCTGACAAGCCCGCTTCGGCAGCAGGACCAAGGCCTCGAGTTCATGAGGATAGACGAGACTGGGACCGGTTCCACCACAAAAACCACCCTGGACACCGACAGAAGGAAGTCGACGGTAGCCTCGACAGTACCTCCGGAAATCATCCATCTAATCGTCAACTACCTTGACAACCGCGATCTAGTCAAGGTACTAACCCTGAACTGGACATGGGCCCATATCGTCGCCGCGAAACTGTGGCAAGAGGTCCATTTCACATCCAGTGCCAATAGGGTCGTCTTCCTGATCACACGCAGTGTCCCTGCGCCGTCTGCTCTTGACTATTCAATCGATGCAAGGCTTACAGGGGCAGCAGGACCATCAAGCGGGAAAGAAGCGCTTATTAACTCGACAACATCATCGAATAACATTGAAGATCCAGCTGTTAACCGAGTATCATCCGACCAGGAACAACCTACGAATACCAGGAGGAGAAACTCGTACCCATGGCCAACCCTCCTCCCATACCACTCGATGGTCCACTCTCTTCACGTCTCGCTCTCGAACCCTGACATGATCCAGGACCTCTTGAATATGATCCCCTGCTGTACCGAACTCCAGTCCTTCAGTCTCCACTCTGTCATCCCGACTGAAGACCTGCTCCTCCGTGGCGTCGTCGCATCTGCTTATAACGACCAATTCAACCCAATGGGCTGCGATGCCCTGCCCAGGGCTCTATCATCCTCCCCGCCGACCATGACTGCAGCCCCACACGCTATTCATACCTCGGCGTCAGCAACGTCCATATCCTCGATGGCATCATCCACTCGATCCTACGCTTCAACATATACGACCATGTCGGCACCCATACCATCGTATCGCCACCCACATTCGCACAAGAACTCGCTCAGTCTCGACCCATTCAATCGCACGACAACCCCAAGGGCAACGCTACAGGAAGCTGATGACGAAACTATCATGGCCTCATCGTCATCACAGAGCGGGATGTTGCTCAGCCTTTTAGCAAATTCCTGTCCGAGGTTGTGCAAATTATGGTTCTCGGGGTTCCACCCGGTCTCGGTATTGGGTGCACCCATGGATTTGAGACCTCGGCCGCCGAAATTTGACGCGAGGGGGTTCTTTGAACACGAGCGTAAAATTCCACAGATTGAGAGAGAAAAGCAAAAGATGGAGACCCATGGATTGGATGTCGAACCACCCGTCGCAGAGGGTTCCCGCGCGGATGTTCTGATGGCAGGCAAGTCTAAGGATTGGATTGATCCGGCGCAATTGCCGCCACTTCCGCCTATCCCACCTGTACCTGGTATCAACAGAGCCGCCGCTGCAGCTGTGCCGATTGTGACAAACGCAACGAGGACGATTATTCCACCGGCTCCGGTAGTGAGCCACCACATCCAGTCCAAGATCCACTCGATCCAGTTTGTGAATTGCACGCTGCCGCCACAATATCTTCTCACCATGATCCAATACTCGCTGCCACAGCTCACATCCTTGCACTTGACGCAGTGCTGGCAAGCACAACCGCTCAACGCCATGTTTCTGAGCACATTAGGAAAGATCTGTCCGGGACTCAAGGAGATTACGCTGCATGCGACGCAGTCGCATCGGGGACTTGTCGGCTCGAAAGATGTGTTGTTCTTGTTAAAGAGTTTGGAGGATCCAGAGGCGGATGAGATGAAGGGCCGGCGCACTTACGAAAACACGATGGTGGGCTCATTAGCGGATTTCCCGCTGGGAACATTTAGTAGCGGAAAGCACGAGTATGGAAGAGCCGCTTCTGCGGCATCGTCTTTGGCGCCGTCGATCTCATCCATCACTGCGACCGTAGGATCATCATCTTCGGTGTCCCCATCAAATTCCAGCTCGGGTCCTTTATCGGCCTTGGCCACACTACCGTCTTCGGCGTCATCGAATTCGGACTGGAATACTAGCAGCGGATTGAATAATATGGATCACCAGTATCAGCAGGACCTGGGCTCGGTGGCACAGGAGACCCCTCCTCGGTCCGCCTCTGCGCTGGAATCGATTTCTGTATGGTTCACACACTCGATCCTGGACCAGGCTATCACAGCAGAGCTGGCGAGCCGTGAGCGACACCCGAAGCTGAAGAGGGTAGATTTCGGGAGCGAGAGCAGCTTTGACGTGGGGGCGGAATGTATTCGCCAGCTATCAGAGCAGAGGCCAGAATTGATCGTGTGTACTTGGGTTGGGTGCGGCGATACTGGTGACGACCGCGATGATTAGAACATAGGGTGTTTAAAGTAAAATTAAAACTAAAATCCAAGGGACATCCTTGCTTTCATCTCTTCAGCCAACCCATATCGATGCGTGTTAAACAAATGAACAAAATGATGGTGTGTTTATAGTGAGAATAAAGATTCTATGCGGATTACTTGGTTTTGAATGCTACGATGGGGTTGCTCCACCCTCTCATTTTATGATGATAATGACTCGACGTATGCAAGAGCCCTCCTCTTCACCTCCTCGACGTGTTCCTCGTCGCCATTGTCTTTCTCATAGGCGAGCCACTTCTTGAAGAAGAATTTCATCTTCTTGGACGACAACTTCAGCGATACCACACGGGCAAACAGGCGGCTACAAAAATGAAACAAAATAAAGCGGATCAATAGTGTTAGTCAGTTGAATTTACACAGCCCCACATAGAAACAAACAGAGAAGATACGTACCGAACTGCATCCTGCTCGCCGTTTCGGACCTCCATGTCGATGTATACCGACCACAGATCAACGCGCTTGGGATAATTGCTCATGACACCCTCAAAGATCGTGCGACCACGTTCTGGTTCTCCGTACTTGAACTCGAGCTGTGCGAATTTCGAGATCGTCTTGATATGCTTGCGCTTCGGCAACGACTTCAAGCTGCGTTGCAACAAGTCGCGTCCAGCCTCAATATTACCATGGTGCAGCTGGAAGTGTCCAAATCCTGTCCAGACCTTCGAGCTCTGTCCGAATTTCTTGGTCATGGTGTTGTACAGTTCCGTGGCCTGATTGATCTTGTTGGACCGCTCATAGATTTTGACAAGCTGGAGATAGATCTTCTTGGGTTCGCAGGTCTGGACAGCGTTCCTGAATACCTCCTCCAAAGTATCCGCGCTGCCAAACGTGTTCTCCAAGTTCATCAAGGCCACCCACACGTTCATCTTCTCTTGCTCCTCACGGAACGAAATCGACTTCAGTGCACGTTGACCGATTTCGCGGGCCTTCTGGATCTCGGAGAGCTGCAGCTGGAAGGCCATGTAGTTGATCCAGAGGTACGAGGAGTTGGGTGATCCGAGCAACAGACGCTCGTAGTCGGCGGCAACCTGAGGTGCTTGTGATTGGAGATCCTCGGTTTCGTCCGTGACTACTGCAGCGGCCTGCTTCTTCGCCTTCTTCTTCTTGCTGGAGGAGCGCTCGTCATCCTCAGGGTCAGATTCAGAGTCTGAGCCGGCGCTCTTGTTATCATCATCCTCCGCATCATCCTTACCACCCCAGTTGAATCCAGAAGAAACGGGTAGAGGCGTTGCCTCGGCCATTTCAACATCACTATCATCGCCATCGACTTCCTTATGTCCTTCCTCATCCGAGTCCTCGTCTTTGTCAGAGTCGTCGTCGTCATGTCCTGCAAAGATGTTGTCGACCTCCTCGTCATCCTCATCCTCCTCACCATCCTCGTCAATATCAGAGTCACCCTCGCCCATATCAATCTCAACATCGCTGATACCTTCTATCTCCTCATCTGAATCCGCCGCCTCCATCTCCTCATCCTCGTCGGACTCTTCCGCTTCAGCGTCACCCTCCTCAAAGTACGACGACTTGAGACCGAAAGAAATGCGCTTCTTCTCAGGATCAATATCCAAAATCTTGGCCTTGACAGGGTCGCCGACCGAGTACAACTTGGACACATCAGGAACATGGTTCTCCGAGATCTCCGAGATATGGCAAAGACCACTAACAGCGCTGTTGTCGATCTTGATGAACACACCGATATCCTTGACGGCTTTAATCGTTCCCTTGACCTTCTGTCCCTTTGTGAAATCCGCCAATACCTGAACAGCCTTCACAGTGGGATCGATCTGGCTGGCCTTGAGGGTCAGCTCGATCTGGTTATGGTCCGCATTCACGCTCAAAACCTTCGCCTTGACAAGCTGGCCGACCGTGAACTGTGACTTCCAGTCCTTGACGTAGTCATCTGAGATCTCCGCAATCTTGACACGCCCACTCAGCTTATGGTTCAGGGCCACGAAAAGACCCTTATCCGCCACGTTGCTGACGAAACCTTGCATGATACCACCAGACGCGAGGTCTGAAACGGTCTTGACCTCAGGATCGTTGACAACGGTATGCTGCTCGGGCGCGAGGCGTGAGGCGCGAAGCGACAGGTCAATCTTCTTATTGCTGCTATCCACATGGAGGACATAAACTTTGACCATTTGACCCTTCTTGAAGTCTTTCATCAATGTTTCGGAGTTGGCATAGCTGTCTGAAATGTTGGAGAGATGAACGCGGCCAAAGACCTTTCCGCCAAGATGGATATCGAGACCCATGTGCTGCGAACCGGCAACACGGCCCATGGTGATGACGCCCTCCTTGATGTCCTCAAACTTCTCGACAGTATTTCCAGCCTTCCTGTTCTCTTTTGCAGTGCCGTTGCGAGCGTTCGAGGAAGCAACGGCGTTCTGTTCGATCACAAGGATAACACGCTCGGCGGTTTGGCCTTTGGCTTGAGTCTTGGGAGCGTAGGCGACAACGGTCTTGATCTTCTCTCCAACCTTGTAGCCGATGAATCGGTCCTTGCGGTTGTTGAACGAACGGATGGCAGCGAAAGCGATAATGTTGTTAAGCTGAGGGACCGTCAACACAAGGTAGTCATCCTTGACGAGCTCAATTACGGCCTCCACGGCCTCCTGCGACTTTTGGAGAGCAGCAAGGCTAGCCAGTTCCTTGGACTGGTTGGCGGTCAAGGTCTTGCCAGCCTTCGCCTCCTTGGTTTCTTCAGCAGTGATAAGCGAGTCCTTCAGGGTGAAGTCAACGGCCTCCTTCTCAAAGTCAACATCCAACACTTTGCCGACTAGCTTCAGTCCAGTCTTGCCCTTGGCGCCCTTGGTGTGCTCTACAGCGACGACGCCAGTGTTGCTGTTGGCGCCATAGGCGACAGTCCACTGATCGGCTTCCATCTTCTTGACCTCGACCATCGTGCGTGCGCCAACCGAAAGCGCAGAGTCGTTCTTCTTGGCGAGACGCTCGAGCTGCTTGAAATATGACGCCAAGAACTCGCCCTGGAAGAGAATCGAATCTGAAGAGGCATTGACTTGCGAAGGTTTCAAGGTCACTTCGATCTTTCCATCCTCTACATCGATCTTGGTCACTTTTGCCAAGACCGACTGGCCTTTGACGAACTCAACATCTGACCTATCCGACAGCGCATTTCTGAATGCCAACGCAATAATGCCATTACTGAACTCTACAAAGACACCAAACTTGGCGACCTGGCGGACAAAGGCGGGGTAGATTTCGTCCTGCTTCAGTTCAGAGCGCTCAGTGATCAGTTTTTTCTGCTTGGCTGCCAAGACCAAGAGGGGCTTCTTGCTCACAAAGACAGTGCCACGGGATTCGTCCTTGTTGATGACGACCAAGTCCGACAGAATCATACCCTCCTTTAGACTGTTAAAAATGCGCTGGGGCTGCTCGCCGAGATGATCAGAGATGTGTGTGATGTGGAGAACGGCCTTGGTCTCAGAGGGCTTGAGAGTGAGGTGGACAAGATCCTTCTTGACGGTAACAATCTTGCCCTTCTGGATTGAGCCAACTGCCACGGAGGTCATATCGACATCAGACGATTTCTATTATATGTTGTCAATGCCATATTAGTTGTCCGTCCTTGACAGAACAAGAGTGCATTGAATGATTTAAAGCAAGATTGTTTACCTTGAAGGAAACCTTCATACGCTGTTCATCTGCGTCAACCTCCAAAATCCTGCAGGTCTTGACCTGACCAGGCTGGAAGATATCGAGATTGGTGACATGAGCCTCCTGGAGCTCCGAGATATGCGCAAACGCCTTGACGTTGTTGTAAAACTGAACAATGCATCCGTGAGCATTGGTCTTCGAGATCACGCCATCTGCAAAGGTGCCGAGCTCGACGCCCTCCAGCGATGTGATGATGGGCAGCTTGCTGTTAATCAAATGGTCCTTGCAAGTCAAAATGATCTTGCCATTGCTGGCGTCCGTTGAGAGAACCCTGCACTTGACAACCTTGCCCTCCTTAAACTTCTCATCGACGTGTTTCTTGGTGCTGTTGGTAACTACGGAGTCGACACAGTGCACAAGAGGGACAAACCCCTTGATACCCTTGGAAAGGCTGACAACTACTCCCTTATCGCTGACCTTAGTAACCGTACCCTTCACCACCGATCCAATCTCAATGTCCTCCACACGAAGGAAAGGTTGGTCCAAGACTGAACCCTGGAAGCTGAGCTGAAAGAGTCCGTCCACAGGGTCATATCCGAGCACAATACCGCGATGTGTCGAGTCCACGCGGTACTTTCCCGTGGCAGTAATTGTCGCCAAATGCTCATCCGCCACTCGTGAAATATGGACGTATCCAGGAATATCGATTCCCTCAATCTCGCACAGGAGACCGTGGCGTGGGTCGATGCGCTTCACAGTGACAGTTTCAAATGCGCGACCGACGGGCACGGCGTTTCCGGGGTAGATCTTTGATCCGATCTCTGTCTCTGTAGTGTTAGGCTGAGTCAAGCCCATGACATGTTTGGCGGTTGAGAGTCCAATCCTGGTAGGGTGGCTGGCCAAGTCTACATACAAAATTCTGGCGCGGATCTTGCTGTTGACTGTGAATGCCTCCTCAAGTTGTTTTTTGGAGGTGATGATACCAGCGGCGGTGTGGAAATAGTCAATAGTGGCGTCGAAGTGACCCATGAACTTGCACAGCACGCCAACATCCTGAATCTCTGTAACGTGGGCCTCGATCACATCACCAGGCATGACAGATGCAATCTCTGAGAAGGAAAAATTGTCGCCAATCTATTCAGTCGAGACAGGTCACATTAGCGTTGGTGAACGTTTTGGGAAGTCGGAAACCAGGCTGATACACGGATCACGAACAAAATACGTACAATTGCCCTAGACACCTTCAAGGAATCGACGGTCAACTGAACAGTCTTCTTGTTACCCTCAACCAAAAGGACGTTGAAGGCGAGAACTTGGCCGACAGCCAAGGGCTTGTTGTTGTTCTTGATACGCTGATACATTTTTGCCTCTGAATTTTTGAGAAATCCGTGCATGCCGTGGATTCCCAGCGACACGATGTACCCATGGTCCTCCACGCTCTGAATCGCACCTGAAATGAGCTGTGTACATAAACAGCGGCAGAGACAGCTTAACATTAGTATATACGTCATATCTAACGATAGCTCTGTGTGCTAAAAAATGAATTTCCATAAACGCTTCGTACCGTTCCAGCAGCAAGATCAACGGGCTTAACCCCGGCATTTGCAATGAATGGCTTCATGCTCAAGAAGACCTTGCGTCTGTGTTTATCGCTCCCAGATGCTGCTGCACCGCCCGAAGCGCCCTGTTGTAATCCAATAATGACACACTGAACCCATTGACCAACAAAGAAGAGCTCCTTCAAGTTGGGAAGGCTGTCCCCGGCTTCCTGGATTAATTCGTCCGAGATCTCTGAAATGTTGACATATCCGGTAAGGTTGTTGGGAAGAGAAATGACTAGCTCGGGCAGATTATCGCGTCCAGTGGTGATGTTGCTGATGCATCCAAAAACCTTGGTACCCTCCGTGAGACGCTATATCAAGATTCGATTCATGAGAACAAAAGGTGGCAGTTAGGACCGGATTATCGTGATAGGCTGGCGCAATATTTTGTATTGAACGGTTGATAGCATTCATGACTCACTTTGAAGGAGAGAATATCGGCCTTGAGTTTCTTGTCATCAAAGGTGTTCTCAAAGTTAGCTGTGCTGTTGAGGGTCTTTTTGGTGGGCTTGCGTTTCTTCTTGGCAGGCTCCGATCCAGACGCAGTCGAACTCTTTACCCCGGGTTCCTTTGAGCGCAAAAACGATATAAGTAAATAGGTTACAAGGAATGAGTTGCATGGCTCTTTCAGTACCGCCTTGTTGGCATTTGATATCTCCTTGACTATTGTTTGAGGGACTTACTGAGAAAAGCGAGTTGTCAGCCTGGTGGGCGATTTCTTTGAACTCGAGCGGCGTAAGGCCGGTTGCTCCACCACGAGGAAAGTCCTCTTCCTCCTTTTGCTTTCTCTTTGTTACAGGTGCCTTGAACTCTTTTGATGACATATTGTTGAAGTAGTATGATATAACGATGCTGAGATATGGTAGGTTGAATGGGTGGGTTGTGATATGCAAAAGTGAATATGGTGGAAAAAAGGAAGAAAAGTTACAGTTCTGTCGGATAGCTGTCGATGGAGGATATCGAGAATAGCCGCAGAGACCGATGGAGAGAGAGAGGTGGAGGAGAGTGGGGGGAGGAAGAAGGGGGAAAAGCAGCGAGGACGCTTCATTTTTCTTTTTTTTTTTTTGCGTGGCGCATGTTTACATTCGAATATATATTGTGACTGTTGATTCCACACTTCCCCTGTACTCTCGTCGCAGCGCGTTCAGAAGCACAGCTCTATCAGAATGGCTGGCCGAAACATACGATATGTCAGTGAGACTATCTGAATACCTGGATATGGTGGAGAAAACTCGTACATTGTATGGTAAGAATAAACACAATTATTACCAAATGAATACACAGCCTTCTTGGATTCTCAATCTGCCTTGACTGATAATGCTTCGAAGTAGCCAAACTCTGGAGTCTTCATCGATCACTCATACAAATATGCGAGTTGTTTTTAAGGGCATGGTTATATTCAAACGTTTGCCGCGGACGCGATTTCAAGGTTGCTTGCACTGTTGTCGAAGTTCTATTTTTTTCAAGTGATCTGCCCCTGCTGCACAGACTCGAAGGAAATAAATTGGAGGCACATGGTGGACCAATGGGAACGCCCTTTGGCCATTACGGTGACGTGTTCCCGCACGTTGGAGAAAACTGCTTCCACCTCATCATCCTTCTTTGTTCTTTTCCCCCCACAACAACAATCTGTCAACAGAAACAACTCCATCCGTTTTCTCATTCAGCCTCACCTTTATCGTCTTATCCTTCTCAGCTGAAGGTACGCTTATCAGCTCAGCTCATTGTAACATCCCAACACCACTTTCGCTTTGAATCGAGCTCACATACACGTTCGTTGGAGACGCCACTACACAGCCCTCGTTTTCCTTGTCTATTTTACTGTCATCAAACTGTTGCCACCAACTTTTCCGCTGCTCTTTATGCATCACTACTCATTCCACAATTCAAAAAGCTTCTTTATTTTATTCTTGCCACCGTTTTTATTTTTCAGCAAATGCACTTTGTGGATACTCTTGGGTGCTACCGTGGAATATGCGGCTGTATTTCGCGTATTTGTTTGCATATTCATGTCTCTGAGTTGTCCCGAGGTGCAGTAGGGTTGCTTTGTTATGCGATTGTGCAAATGCATCAAACAAAAGCGCCTCGGCTGTCAATGGTGTAGGAATCAAAGTGCACCCCCTGTCATCCCATCCTTGGTGCTGTAGTTCAATAGGTTGACATCTACATCATCGCTTCGTTCCCAATGGACCTTGTTCACTGTCTTCCCCATACACATATACCCCTCGTTCTCATTCAGCTGGATCCGAGATATTTTTAACTCATCACCCATGTTCAATCGGTCATGCTGAATGACGATCAGGTGATCTGTTGCGCTCTCTCTTTCACCCCCCTCTTTCTCCCTACTGACACTTCCCCCTCCATGCCCTCCCCATTATCCATTATCCGCACTTTTGGCCTTCTTTCATTCCCTTGGAACTCTCGTATGTATATTATGACCATGTTCTGGGGACATTCTTCATGGACATCTGCCTTACATGGTAGATCAGAGTGCATATGTTTCAGATATAGCACTCAATTGATGCCTTCCCGTTGGAAAGAGGGAATGTGTGCTTTGGCATGCTCTGCCACATTAAATTGAATGACATTATGGCATTATGTCGGCGCTATTTGGCGCTCCAAACGTGATCTCAGCCCTTCGATCTCGATTACTATCAATCAAACAAAGCGATATAGAGATACATATGCTCTTGAAGCTGCTACTTACTCTTCTGGAAGAGGAGAGAAGGAAGCATGAGTTCCACGGCTTCTTGCCAATACCAATATAATTGTCAATTGGATGCTTATTTTTGAGCATTTGTATCTCTGCAATTGGGAGTGGGATGGACGGGACGGGACTGACCTGTGGGCTTTGGATGCGTGGGGCGGGTGGTTTTGTTCCTTTGTACTGCTTTGCTTCACTTGCGCGTCTCCTTTTTTTCTGCTTTCCTTTTTCTTTTTGCCCTCTTCGTCCTTTTCTTCATCCTTTTGTCATCTCCCTTTCCTTTTCATCATTATTTCAACTAATCATCCCTGCTCGGTTCCCTTGTTCCCTCTCTTTCTCTCACTCACTCATTCACTCGCTCTTCGCTCCTCACATTTCATTTTTTACTAATCATCATTTTGGCCTGCACGTCCGTGCTACCCCTCAAACAATAGCAGTGCAGTAACTGAGCAGCGTCAAATCCGTCCGTCAGCTCATACATTCCATCCTGCGCCCTACCCTCTAACGTCTGATTCGATGACCATGGAACTGCGAGTGGGCAACAAGTACAGAATCGGCCGCAAAATCGGCTCTGGCTCCTTTGGCGACATCTACCTTGGTAAGCAAATCTTGATCGCATCTTGCGCTTTCATTACTTTTCATCAGTTGTCTTTTTTGTCGATATACCTCATTCTTGGCAACGTGCTGCCTTTCTGGGCCCATTTTGTGCTCCTATCCCCAGCACTACCGAAGCCTTCATTTTTCGACTTATCTGCCCACTTGATTGATATGCAGGTTTTAATGAAGCCCTCATGGCTCATTATAGCTCAAAATTATAAACCCCCAAAGAGTCCCCTACTGTGTCATATGTCCGACACCTGGCTCCCATATTTCTTCAACCAATTTATCAAAGAATGGGTAATGGCTGTGTGGAGCCTGGACTCACACCATGAGACATGAAGCTCGGAATAGTGCGGTATCATCGTGGAAACAGTCAGAGCATGGGAACAAGAGCGTATGGGTGTCTGTGGCGGGGCTCGGTGGTCAATGTTTCGCTCTCGATTGCGCTCTTTTTTTTTTTCTTAATTTTTTTTCGAGCTATTACGCTGAACGAAAGATACCTCCTGAACGCAAAAAACCAACCATACTCCTCTCTGCCTTCTCTGCCTTCTCTGCCACTTTTTCACTTTTTTTTTTTTTTTTTTTTTTTTGTTGCGCATGACACTCAAAAACAGCAGCACACGCCTCCTGGCTCTCACTATTGCTTCTTTTTTCATGATCTCGATTGTGCCCATTTCTTTTGGAGCATCATTGGGCTGCCCTTTGTATGTCTCACTAGGATTTGCTAATTGCCAACCTCGATGCATACTATTGTCGCTGGACTAATGAAAATTGGCGTGCGCCTTACTAACCTTGTCGGGTATACTCTTGTGGTTTTTTCTTTTCTTTTCCAGGCACGAGTATTGTCAATGGCGAAGAAGTGGCTATCAAACTGGAGTCCATCAAAGCAAAGCATCCACAGCTGGAATATGAGGCACGAGTATACAAGACGTTGGCAGGCGGAATCGGCATCCCCTTTATTCGCTGGTTTGGAACGGAATGCGACTACAATGCCATGGTCATGGATCTCCTCGGACCAAGTTTGGAGGACCTATTCAACTTCTGCAGCAGAAAGTTCTCTCTGAAGACAGTTCTTTTGCTGGCGGATCAACTGGTATGTGCTATCTTATCTTGTCTTGTCCATCTGCTCTTTTCCTCGTCTTCCTCATTGCGCCGCTCCACTCCTGCCGCACTGCAATCCCTTTTGTCTCCGCCTTTTCTTTTATTTTTTATTCAGCCCATGAGGGCAGTTTGAACAGTGTTGGATTTCCCAGCCCCTTTGTTTCAGTCACGGTAACTAACCAAGGTTTTTGGTTGTGTCCGTGTCTCAACATCATTTTAGATTTCACGCATCGAATACATCCATTCCAAGAACTTTATTCACCGTGACATCAAACCCGACAACTTCTTGATGGGTATTGGCAAGCGTGGAAACCAGGTGTATGTCATCGACTTTGGGCTGGCCAAAAAGTACCGCGACCCCAAGAGCCACCTGCACATTCCTTACAGAGAGAACAAGAACCTGACGGGAACAGCCCGTTATGCCAGTATCAATACCCATCTGGGAGTTGGTATGTAACCGTGCCAAATCATATTGAGTTCAATGGGTGTTGAATCTACCATTACAATGCAATTGAACAACAACTCACTACTGCACTCTTTGCATTGGAAAATAGAACAATCACGTCGAGATGATTTGGAGTCGTTGTCATACGTGATGATGTACTTTTGCAGAGGATCACTTCCATGGCAGGGACTGAAGGCGGCGACTAAGAAACAAAAGTACGACCGTATCATGGAGAAGAAGATGACGACATCAACGGACATACTCTGCCGCGGTTTCCCTCAAGAGTTTGCCATCTACCTGAACTATGTCCGCTCGCTCCGCTTTGACGACAAGCCTGACTACTCGTACTTACGCAAGCTGTTCCGCGACCTCTTTGTTCGCGAGGGTTTCCAATATGACTATGTCTTTGACTGGACCATCTACAAATACGTACGTACCATGAAGCAGTATGATCGATCTATGGCTCTATCTATGTGTTTGCCGATGGCCACTATCTCATCCTTATTTATATATCAATTTTCTTTAATCATTGAAATAGGAGAAAGAAAGCACCCGTAGCCAGCAGATGGCCATGCAGCAGCCTCAGGTTCAGCAGCAGCCACTACCACCACAACAGGACGAGGTAAACGACATGTCAATTGTGACTTCTTGAAACGGAACTCAGTTGATGTATTTTATTTTCCTTATATGGCTCTTGTTTTTCATACGTGGTCCATGTTTACTTGTCTAATCAATCAATCAATCAATCAATAGCAGAAATACCAGCAGTACTACCAGCAGCCGGTGAGGACAGTGAGGAACGAACAGCCGATGATGCAGCCGATGGGGGCGCACGTAGAGCCTCGTCGCCGCCTGCAAGTGCCGCCTCCGAACCAATCGATGCCTCAGGGACAGGACCAGGGCAACGATCCACGCGTAAATCCTTCAGACCGAATGTAAGCTTCTCGCAAGTGCTGTCTTTTTTTCACTTTGCCATTGGCGCTTTTTGGGCAATGGAAGAAATCAGTTTTATTCTCAGGACAACGCCAACTTGACATAACAACGTAAACAACAATAATTGGAGCGGACTGCCTAAAGAAGAAACAACCTCGTTAAGTCCGCGTAGCCGAGGAGGGACGAGAATGAATACAAGATCAACGGAGCAACAGGAGCAGCACTTTCACATTGCACCAGTAACTAGTGTGAAATCGTGATAGTGCTATTAAGGGCTCCTCCTATTGAGTCTACCAACGACTCGTTTGGCTCATTGGCAAGCAACAACGACTCGACCGATATGTGCACCAACACCTATACAAACATACAGTTGCCTACCAACCAACAGACTAGGCATTTTACGGACAAAGATTGACCTTGAACACAGCGCAGCTTCGTTTGACTTGATTCCTTTTTTCCTCGAATTTTCGCTCTGAAAAATGCACTGTTTACTGGTTGTACTTACATGCTTAACCTTTTTGTTCGCATACGATTTGGCTTTGTTAGGTATCAACCCTGAGTTGACGGATGACGGACAGGGACTATCTTTTTGTTTTTGGTACCGACGATAATTCTTAGGCAGCGGACTTCTTCCTGTTTATGGTGGTTTTCATGAGTAGAAGGCAACGAAGATCGCCGTAATAGGGTCAAGGATGGCAGCGTACTCAGACAAGCACACAAACACAAACACAAACATACAGACAAACGCAAACCCTTTCTTTTTTCCTTTCGACAACTTTATTAAGAGAAAGAGAAAGAGAAAGAGAAAAAGAAGGTGGAAGAATAATGGCAGAAAACACATTTACTCAATTATAAAAAAAAAAAATCAGCCCATCAGGCTATTCAACGAAGAGCAATAACAACATCAGCTTTGGTCTTTGCTGCGATCGATGCGATGCTTGGGCCGATAAGGATATGAAGGATGAAGGAGCGAGCAATCGAAAGGAGCCCTTTGGTCAACGATGTCTATGCGTATAACAAGCTTTGTCTACTGTTGCTGTTTGTAAGGCATACAGATTGATAATATGGGCCATTGAAATTGAAAGGGAAGAAATTAGAAAACTAGAATCCAGTTTAATCTGATACAGAATGATAGACGAAGAGGGTTATCTATCGCTAAATGAAATCGGTCAAGTAGGGTCAATATCTTTAATACCCTGATTGTGAGTGCGTGCATAAGTGCGTTTGTGTAGGGACAGGATGTGTGCAGGAGGGTATGTCGCATGGCATGGCTCTTATGGCTTTGCATGGGGTTGGTGTGACATACGATTTGTGTGATGGGAAAAAAAAAAGCAACAGCGAACAGGGCTCTGTCTGGCCCTTTGTGCTTCCATGACCGTTTCCTCTTTTTTCTCATTTGTTCATTCATTCCGCTTGGACCTGTGTCAACTCGACTCATTCCTTTCTTCCTTCCCTCGGCAAGTGAAGCAAGATGTGCGCCACGCATTTATCTTGGTCTTTCGTTATCCATGGTGGACAGCCTTGGTATCTCACTATATTAAGCTCGTTGTTTTGCTCACTCCTTTTTTCTCTTTGCCGATGCATCGTTTTGGTGGCAACTCCGATCGTTCCTTGGTTGCTTCTACAGGTATCCGCATCTTCTGTGAATTGCATTAAATAAGGTCTGTAACAGCATCTACCAGTATCGGTGCGTATCGAACGTGTTGCGCTCTTGTCCTACTGTTGATCGAACTATAAGGCTTTTTTATCTGACGCTGTCTTTTTTTCTATGTGATAATGTGATAATGTGATAATGCAATAGGAGCGCCAAAGAGGAGTAAGCTTCTTTTGTGGTTCTGTAAGCAAGCATGAACATAAGTATATGAGTAAAACGTGAGCATACAACGATACGACCGAGTGCAAGCCCTGTGCAACAACGACACACCCTAAACAAGAGTAACAAACAACAATAAGAACAGAGGTACAAACACGGCATGAACAGGAGCCCAAGGCAGGAGAAATACACACACGTCCCAGGACCAGGACCAGGACTAGGACTAGGACCAGGAACAGGAACAGGAACAGCAACAGGAACAGGAACAGCAACAGGAACAGGAACAGGTCCAGTATTTGGCATAAGAGTCAAACGGGAAACACCACGAAAGATCAAAGCACGATATCATCGCAATAAGCACATGGAAGATTCGTCTCCCCTTTGCCTTTTCCCCTCTTTCCTTTTCCTCTTCCTCACCGCCGTAACTCGTCCCGCTGCCTCGACTTTTCCCATCTGCTCTAACTCGTCTCCTCTTCCTCTTCTTCTTCCTCTTCTTCTTCTTCCTCCTCTTCTTCTTCTCCTCCCACATTGTGAATCCTTCTTCTGCCTCTCTTACCTCTCCTTCTCTCACCCTTCCTTTTCCTTATCTTACCCCTGATTCTTTCTTTGTGCCAACCTCTTTATCCATCCGACACTTCGCGTACCATCTGCTCAGGGCAACTGTACCGGCAACGCTACTGCGAATAACAACATTTACCGATAACGGCCAGACACACAACCTTAACATCCTCAAGGACGAGGGCAAGAACGCCATCTGCTTTAGTTTCTACGCCCTGCCCTCACTGTTTTGAGCTCCCTCCTCTCCGTGCGACATCGGCAACCGTACGACTTAACACAAACGTCCGCTCAGGCAACACAAGAGCCGCTCAAGCAAGCAACAACCCTCGTCATCGTCCCTCCGCTCCAGTAGCGTTATCTAGTCCAAATTCTCAACCATCAATCAACCTTGCTCTCGCCCAACTGCCGGGGCAATCCCAAGTACCCTTTGCATCTTCCTCTCACTCTTTCTTCTTTAGCCCCAGCTCTATACATTCGTATAGCCTGCACCATCTGCATCCACCGCTTTCGCCGCCTCCACTACCACAATTTCATCCCTCGAGCATGATTCCGTACTATCCTGCTGTATATATCGGGCCCAACGGCGAACAGTTTCCCGTGGGATATCATCCACCGCCCATGGCTCTGCCCTATGAACAACACCAGCAGCAGCAGCACGCTTCACCTCAAAACTCGCGTCAATACCGCCCAACTGCACACCAGCACCAGCACCAGCATCATCCTCAGCATCATCCACGCGCGCAACAGCATGCCCTACACCAGCATTCTCAGCAGCAACATTCACAGCACTTTCAAGGACACCAGAACGGTCCATTTCCAATCCATGGGCCAACGAGTACGCCCCTATCTTTTGTGGGTACAACCATCAAGCCAACCAGCTTCTCTGGACAATCCACGCTCGAAAGCATCTCTACGCCCAATATGCACCAGCTCAAATCTTCTGCGTCACTCGGGAGCATAGGGTCCAGCTCTTCTGGATCCTCGGGCGATAAGGGCGATTCCGAGGGAGGCGATACATTCAACAGCCACGAAGACAGCAGCTCAACCAACCTTTCTCCCGCGGTTTCACTACCCGCCCTCCGTGCACCTGCCCCAGATTACCCCTCTCCGGCACAACCATCGGCCAAAACCTCCTTTCCGTCGTCTTTGACGGCCGCTGCTTGTACAGGGTCACAGCAGACACAAACGTCACACCACTCAAATCCTCCCAGCAGTTCCGCCTCTTCCGCCATGGGAACGATATCGCCAGCAGCGGTAGCGGATACAGGCACACAGGGAAATGCTGCTGTCTCTGATACCGGCAAAGCCAGCGCTCATATGACCCCTGCTACTGCTGGCGGCGGCAGCGGCAATGAAAACTACCCTTCTACGACTGATCCTGCGGCTAATACGTATGAAACGGCTGCTGTTCAGGGGCAGCAAGCAGAGGAAGAAGTTGTAGGCGAACGTGATGGGCTGCAGGAGCAACCGAAACAACAGGAAGCTGTATCTCCACCCTCTTCTTCACAGCACCAACATCAACAACAGCAACAACACTTACAGCAGCCATTCGGACAATACCCCAGCCCTTACTCTGCCCCACACTCAGTTGGTCCACACTCTGGCTCACACCAATCGCCATATCCTCAGCCCTCCCATCGATCTGCTCCTGCATCCCCTTACTATCCTTCGCGTCAAAATCCTAACCACTCCAAGCCGCTCTCAGGCCAGCAAGGTCAAGGGCCCGGTATTCATGGTGCAATGGCCCTCCCTCAGGGCCCTGCCCCCAGTCAGCAAGCTTATGGAGCACCTCCCCCCTTCTTTGGTCCTACCGTCCCTCCAATGCCGCCCTCACCGGGGTCACGTCGTACAGCTGTATACCCGGGCCAGGCACCGGTCCCTCCCGGATCACATCCATTTTCGATGCCAACTGGCGGTCGGCCTGGTCAGCAGTTTCATTCCCCATCAGGCTATAAGCAGCCCTTTACGAACCAAGGATACCCGCAGGATTTTCAACATTCGGGATACTACGCGACACCCGAAGGCTGGCATCAAATTCCCACGCCCGCATTACAAAAGAAACCGAAGGAGCTGGACAAGGCGATGTGGGTGGGTAACGTTCTAAACGATACAACTCTCGCCGAGCTGCAAGCGATCTTTGAGGCTGAACCGACAGAGGCTGAGGGAGATATTCAGCACGACATACCAGAGGTAAAAATCATCTATCTCAATTAATCCATACTGTGCTCTGAGGCGATATTATACAGTTAGCATGAAATCTCATGTCGGTTTGTCCTTCTATGCATTTAATCCTACAGAGCATATTTATTTTGTCGAAATCCAATTGCGCGTTCGTCAATTACTCAAGCCACGAGGCGGTCGATCGTGCTGTCCAACGATTTCACGATAGAGAGTTCAAAAACACTCGGCTTGTCTGCCGGCCTCGAAAGGACCCGGGTTCAGATCCATACTCGAACAAGATCGCGTCTCTTGGCCGATTTCAGCACCAGCAGCGCCACCCACAGCATCAGCAGCAACATGAGCAACCGCCATACATACCGGATTCCATGGGATACTATGGCAGTGACCAGCCTTTGTTAACGCAACGCTTGGAGACTGGCGATAGCCACCGCGACATCTCTGAGGTGCAAAGCAGGATGGAGAGGATGCGCCTGGAAGGCGGCAGCCCGATGCTGGATAGCTCTTCGAGCGGAGGAGAAGGCTCGACCTTAGGTCCATCTCAACACAAAGAGAGAGGAAGCTCGAAAAAGTCGCGATCCACCACATCTCTGGAGTACGCGGAGTCACGGTTCTTTATTCTAAAGAGTTTGAATGAGGAGGATCTTAAGCTGAGTGTTCAATATGGAATCTGGGCTACACAGGACCACCTTGTACCCATCCTCAACGAGGCGTTTTCGGTATATCATAACGGTTTCTCATGCGTGAAAATCGTCGGTGTGTACATCCGGTCTTGTATTGTAAATGGTTTGCTAACCTTTAGTGTTTGATCCCTTTTCTTGTGTTCCCGTGCGCCTTTTTTTTTTAGAACACGAAGAACGTGTACCTTGTATTCAGTGCAAACAAGAGCGGCGAATTCTTTGGCTATGCTCGGTAATACCTTTGGAGCCCTCTACCATGACGCCTATCCTTGTTATTTTCATTCTTGAGGCGAGTTCTGCGAGTGTTACATCCGTGACGCTGACTATGACCTACATTTGGGATCTTCGTGTGTCTATAGAATGCTAGACCACATCTCCACAGAGAATGAGCGCGCAATTACAACAGGCAGAGAGAACGAGATATGGCAGCCAGCGACGGAAGATCTTCCATTGTCGCCTGAGATGAAGGCTGCCATGCTGGCGGAGATCGAGCAGGCAGCCAAAGAGGGTCGACAGATCACAAACGAGGAAGCAGCGGTCATTGCCCGCAACTCGACGACCACAAAGTCCTGGGGAATTCGATTTCCTATTCAGTGGATGCACGTGTAAGTGTATGGACGAAGCAGATGTGCACGTTCCCCGACCACGTTTATGGCAAATGTTCAAAGTGCAATAATTGATTACGTGAGGGTGGTTGTTGATATGTGCATTTTGTTATTTATGTTCAATTAGTCATAAGGTCCCGTTCTCAAAGACGACGCACATGTTGAACCCGCTGTACGAGAATAGAGAGATCAAAGTTTCGAAGGATGGGACGGAAGTCGACCCAGCCATTGGGGAGCGGCTTTTGGAACTGTTCAAGAAACCAAATTGCAGCAACCGACGGGGACGGAGTAGCGTGAGCGGACAGGGTAGCAGGTCTGACTCCGATGGTAGCCGCCGATCCAGTGTGGCAGAAGAATTATCGTCGCTTGCACCTCCGCAGTCTCATAGAAGCGCATCATCACGACGGTCTAGTATCATGAGCACCCGATCGGCGGGATCCGGAGGCGGTGACAGACGCACATCCATCGATCCATCGCGGGCACCGGGCTCCAGCTACAAAAACACGCATTCGTCTATGCATATGACGAACAGAGGTCATTTCAGTGGCGACGTAAATCAGCCGTATTCAGGTGCAGGTGGCTATCGGGGCTCCCCTAGACATGGTCACTTTGGATCACACAGCAGCCATGGATCAAACACCTCACAGGGACCGTTCGCGGCGGATCAGTATCCGGATCAGCAAAGATCAGGCTGGGGCAACAAACCAAACTACAGAGGTGGTGGTCCTGGTGGCTACGGTACTTCATCCATGAGTGGCGCAGGAATGCAAGGAGGCTTTTACCAGCAGGATCACTCGCCAAATCATCGCAAGGGCGGCTCTGGAGGTCCCGGCGGAAAGTACGGCTCGTCATACCACCCATCGTCTCAACACGGTGGATATGAGAACCCGCCCTTTCACTTACCACATGCACCTCGGCGTCATACAGGACTTCAGCACCATTCCTATCCTGGTTCATACCGGCCTAATATGTCTTCGCCTGCTGCTGATCCGTCTCTGGGCGGAAACTCTGGATATAAACATGATGTAGGAGGCGCGCCGCCAGGATCGGGTGGCCCTGCAGGTCAACAGGATCAAAGCTATTCTGGCAGATCGAGAGGTGGACCTATCCCGCCGGGTGCACACATTCCACCGAATCAACTCGGAGGACAGCCCATTTTGACTCATCCAGGCGTATACAATGGACAAGGGCCACCTGTGGGATATCCTGCGCCATTTCCTCCTCCAGGATATCCGATGATGCCACCCTACATGGGATACCCGTATGTTCCTGGTCCCAATCCATTTATACATGGTACAATTGCGTGGCATCCGGGACAAGGGCCCCCCATGCCTGCGGGCATGATCTCTGGCGCAGGAATGGTGACCGGTCATCCGACATCAATGCCTATGATCCCTGGAGCAGGGGGCGAAGGAGGACATGGCATGGAAGGCATGGTGCCATTATTTGGATACGATGGCGTTGCGTATGGGTATGTACCAGCTGAAGAGGCATACCATCAGGTACGTGTTGAATGTATTATTGCGACTGACCTTTTACTCGTATGAATGGATTGAGATCTGGTCCTTACACATTTTTTTACATTTTTTATACTATTGGCGTTTTTCATAGTCGATGACTGGGTATGGCTACATGTCTCACGATCCTCATGCTTCTGAGCAAGCAGATGTGGAGGCGCACATAAACAGCGATGAAGAATTGACAGGAACAGGTAGTAAGGGGAATGACCAGGGAGCGGACGATGCTGGCGTCACAACGGAGAATGTCGAGGAAGGTTCTGAGAGCCATGATCAGAGGGGACGCCAGGCCCAGTCGCAATCATTTACAGACTCTGCCAAACATGATACAGAAGATCGGCAGCAAGACTATGCCTCAACGTCAGCAGCCTCCGACCAAGCAACAAGTGGTGCAGGGGATGATGTCGTCGGAAAAGAGGAACGATGACACATAACACCCGTTTGAGAGCTAGAAGCAGAGAGAGTCGCAAGCTTGATGCAGCTGCAGGGGAGGGATTGAGATGAGGTATTGACGACTTGTCAGTAGAGAGACGAGCACAAAGAGATGAAATGAATGAAGAGAATGAAGAACTTTCTTTTTCTTTTAATACTCTGCCGATGACTATACTATGTGTGCTAAATATTGATCTACGGGTAGTTAGTCTTTCAATGTTATGAAACACCACAAACTGCTTCGCCCACGTTCGTCAGCTCAAGCGTCCTATTTTTAAATTGGCAAGGGCAGTAATATCATGCTCGAAGCGAAGCCTTTGAGGTTTTTGACTCTCTACTTATTTTATTGATAGCGTCTTTGTGTATGTCTATGGATGGATGATGCTCTATAGCTCAGAGTGCGGGGGCGTGGTGCCTTCATTCTCAGTCAAGTAGTACTGAAGACAATCCTTGAAGGAAAACTTGGGCAAGTTCGCATAAAACTGATCGTACTTCTTGTTCAGCGCATCTTTCAACGACTTCACGCTCTTATGATGGTCCTTATCCTTCTTATTCGTGTCTTCTTCGCTCTTTTGGGCGTGGATCACTGACCAGGGGTCCCTGCAGGTCGGGCCTTTACAAGTCCTCAAGACATTCAACAACGCATCCAACCGGTTCAGTAGCGAGGGTTTGGTCTCCTTGTAGACGTTCTTCACCTGGAAGGGATCCTTGACGAGGTCATAATACTCCTTCTCGCCCGTGCACCAGACCGTGTACAGCAAGTTGTATCCTTGACCGATCAGCCTCACAGACTTATAAGTGTTCGTGTTAAACCTCGCAGTCGTGTTCTCCATAAAGGCCGCAGACCAGAACTCGACACTGAAAGCCTCGGTCGGCTGATCCTTCCCATAGACGGCCTTGTTCTCGAGCACGGGGATCGAATGGGCATCCAAGGCCTCGGGCAGAGAAAGTCCAGCGAGTTTGAGCACGGTCGCCGGGAAATGGGTGTGTGTGGCGACTGCGTTTGATTTCTGACCCTTGGCGACGCCAGGCCCACGGATGATGAATGGAATATTTGTATCTTCCTCATAGGCGGTCTGCTTACCCGCAAACATCCGGTGGGTACCCAGGTGATATCCGTTATCGGTGGTGTAGACAATATAGGTGTTCTCGAGCTGTCCATGTTCCTCCAGTCGCTTGATCACACGCTCGACCAGCTCATCGGTCGCTTGGAGGGACTGCAACCGTGCACGATACGTTGCATCGATCGCCTCGACCTGCTTCTCATCCAACCTCGGAAGTGTCCCGATCCAAGAGGGCTTATCGTTCTTCTCCGGATTAAAGCTCGGATGTCTCGGTGCCTTGGCTCCCTTGAAGAGCCCTTCATGTCGTTTCGCAGGCACCGGAGGCGTGAATACGGTCCCATTCGGTGTCATCCAGACCTCGTCGTGCGGGGCCGTTGGGGAGATCACAAACAGCCACGGTGTAGACTTGTTCTTGGCAAGCCCGTCCAGAATGGCGATGGACTTATCGGAGATAATGTCGGTCTGGTAGACACCCTCGTGCGCCTCGAGGGGTCCGTTGTTGGTGGCGAAGACCGGGGAGTAGAAGGTATAGATGTTTGGAGCAACGAGAGGCTCCCAATGGGCGGAATCGAATCCCTTGGGGGCTTGTTTCAACGAGGGGGAGACGCCGTTGATGAATTTCCCGATGTAGTTGTTGGAGTATCCTGCGGATTGGAGCCATGTCGGGAGCCAGTCCTGGTCAAGTTTCTGGGACACAAATTTTGTGTAGGAGCCTGTCGATCGAGAAGTTAATAGAGGAAGGTATGAATTGAGGGCTTGTTGCATCGGTAGTACTTCAGTTCGTGGACCATTCTTTTTAAAAAGGAAGTCTCGATAACGCACCATGTGGAGGCGACTCATCCGTAACGTTATGATTATGCGCAAACTGGCCCGACCACAACGACACCCGGCTCGGACAACACATTGCTGTAGTCGTATAATAGTTCGTGAACTCTGTGCCCTCGTCTCGGAGGTACTTCTTCACCAGCGGCAAATGCTCCAAAGAGTCCATCCTACGGTCCTGGTCGTCCGTCAAAAAGACCAAGAAGTTGGGTTTCTGGTGCTCATGTCCATGGTCGTGTCCATGCCCGCGGCGACGGTCGTCCTCGATGGCCTCGGCCAGTGGGTCCTGTGAGGAGGTGGAGGAAGAAGCGGTGGCGACAGAGATGAGATGAGAGAAGGAAATAATGGCGATTGGCAGAGTTGCCAGGAATGTGATCGACTTCATCGTAAGAGTGCGATAAGAAAGTCTTATTCGGTGAGGTGAGGATTCTTCTTTTTGATGGCGATGAAGAAGCTTATGTGAAAAAAAGGACGAGGATTGGTGCTCAAGTATTTATGCGTTTTAGAGCGCGTCCGAGTCGCGGGAAGCGTCCAGGTTTGGGTGCGCGAGATATCCATCAGGGACATGACCTGATGGACGGGCTTACCCGTCCCCGATGGGGCTCTGCTGTTATCTTGTTCTGGTTTCCCTAAAGAGAGCTTCATGGAACGCCACATACGCGCGATGGTGTCAACGAAGCGGTGTTTGCAACAGATCTCGCGCAAGCACGCGTTTTTTTTTGTATTTTCTCTCTTGCATGAACTCTAATTGCATATGGCATGCAGGGTCATGGATGTGGGTAAAATATAAAAGTGAGGCTCCTTGTGGTCGGTAGCGCACTCCATCCTCCGTTCGGATCGCGTCATCCTAACGGAAAATGGATATAATTTTTTGGCGAGCGACGTGCTAGAAATCCTCAGTTTCTCAAAGCGGACACGGATGTAAACCAAAAATACAAATTAAAAAAAAACCTCCCAGAAGGATAGACATGGGCTCGATAGCGCCTTGCCAACCTGGCTTCTGAGGAACAGAAGGGGGAGAGGGGAGACAGTCGGAGCGACATGGAGGAGTAGGGGAAGTGGGGCTTATTACGCGAGATCTCTCCATCCTTGGAACAGATCTCAAAAAACTTTGTGGGCATTAGAGTTCAAAATTGCTTACCAAAACCGGTTGCGTTCACTCGCACATGGCGACATTTTCTTCACACTCGACACCATTTCTTCCTTCGCAACGTCTGCAGTGCGACGTTCTCCCTTTGAGCGCGGGGAAGGAGCCATTAGGTTTGTGCATTGTATACCACATCATGCTCCCTATCGCTACTAATCGCTGATGCCTCATAGACTGCCCCTTTCATGTTGAACGACCACAAACAGCATCAAGAAAATACGGGTAACGGTTGAACCGGCCCGATCAAAATGAAATGATATCTCGTTTTCGTTCGTCATCTGGAATCATTCCCTTACCGCCTATTCCTTGCATGGCTGGGCGACACACCATCAGATAAGCACTTCTGCGAAACAAAATGTGTACGAAGATGGATACACTCAATCGATTTGCAGTGTCGGTCATGTTCTATGGTGCTACAATGCGGACGAAAATGTTCCCTGTGTTCGCATTCGGAGACGAAATAAAACGACCGACCATTTTTAAGTATGGACGAATACTGACGGTGAGAATGCTTTATTATAGGTTATCGATGGCCAAAGATGCCTGGTGTCGATAGTACTTTATCTGCTTATAAGAAGAAAATAGTTGAGCAGTCGTCTCTCTAGACACACTGTCCTAGCGACTTTTACGCCTGTTTTTAAAAAGGCTACGCGGTTTTCTTGTTCCTAACGGACAGAGCCATTGCGGACAAGCACACATCTGAAAGAGCAACTTGGGTATAACTTTGCCACTGAATTATGCCCGTTCATCTGCAGTTCTAACATCGAAAACAGGGACAACATGGTGAAAGCAATTCTAATTGGCCAGCAAACGTGCACTATCGATCGCCATAGTCGATATTTGGCAACGTGCAGCTCAGAAACGCAAGCATACGTTTAACCTGCTCAACACAACGCATGTCGTATCCATCGCAGAGAAGAAAGTTTATCTATACATGTACGGCGCGTTTTTTTTAAAAATGTATATATCCATCTATGCAGGTGAACAGCCTGGAAAACGCTTCAGTTTGTGGCCAACGATGAATTGCCTCCGCATGAACTTGCAAAAGAGTTTCTAGTTAAGGCGCCACATCAGCTCAGGGAACTAATGGATCTGGATAGCAGGAAACCGAAGCTGCGCTCATTATCGCCGCCCCAGCTACCATGCCTACTCCAGTTACAAGCTTGAGCACTGCCTCTACAGCTACGTCTTCTCGACCTGGAGCATCCTACTCTCCTGCTCTTCATCAGCCATCGGCCTTGTTGATGCAAACACAACGGGAGCCCCGTCCGGACAGGTCTGGATGGCGGCCGTGATAGGACGCCGGGGCCTCATCGTCCCATCTCCCCCACTTCTCCAGCTGGCACCATTTCCATCCCTCTCTACCTCCACATCTATCTCCCCCTTGGAATTTCTTCTACAGAAGCGTTATCTCGTAACCGTGGTATTTGCGACAAAGTATAACATCTCTCTTTCTCACCTTTTCTATCTTATCTTTCTTTCTCGCGTGTGTCTCTGTGCCAATATTTTGGAGGCAAAGGGGTAGTTTGCCGCGTTTGCTCCAATCAGACCCCTTTGAGAATGGGCCTTCTCGCACGCACGGAGCTTGAACCTGAATGGCCACCACGTTGTTCGCGGTTCTCACCCGTTGCCATGCTGTGCAACCTTCACGTTCCTGTTCCGTCCATGTCGTTCTATTTTCGCTTCTTATCTCGGACCTTCAATCCTTCTTTTACGCGTCGTTTCTGCCCTCCTTCATAGTTTCCGTCAGTTCCCCTGCGCACACAAACGAACGTGCCAAAAAAAAAAGGCGTTTTTCTTGGTCTGCAGTGATACATTCTTATAATGGGAATGGGAGGGGTGGGCACCGTGCAGAATGTCCAATTTTTAGGTGCCAGCAATATAGAAAAGAAACAAAGCACATGTACAACACGCGTTGGACGCACTATGCGTTCGTACTGAGTTCGTTACTATCGTGTTTTCCTCATACTACAAACCTGCCGGCCGAACTAAACAAGCGCGAATGTCTGCAGTGTTATTGGTCCTTGTGCATACTCTTTGAATTGGCTCTCCAGCAAGTAAATAATCTCAAACTCAAAAAGTCTGCCAACAGCTGCCTGTGTACCTGACAATCACATCAATTAGCACGTTCCCTGATGATGGACCAAGTATCAGGATCGAGGATGGCCGACATGCCACAGCGCGATGGTATGTCTGTCGTCTTCTGGCAGTTAGACATCGCCCATGGATCCCCGCTGCCACCGTTGCTGACCGCGTTGCATTCTTTTTCGTGTTGAACCTTCCCCCCTCAGACGCGAGCTCATTGACCCAAAGTTCGCAGTTCCGATTCACTACAGCAGAGCTCAAAGACTCTCTAAAACCCTCAGTCTCACAGCCAACTCCTTCTCCAGTAAGAGGAAACGCCGCCAGGCGCAGACTGCGTTCCTCTGGAACATCATCGCTATCCCAGAGTCGAAGCTATTCCGCGGGATCTCAGGGCAGCAGGCAGGCATCACAGAAGAATGTATGGATAGCGCCTCAGGAGGAGTCGACGCCTATACCCAAGATGAAGAATAAGTCTGCTGGTGAAAACCCGTACAGACCTCAGCACCAGCAGCAGTCAGCACCCCAATGGCTAACAGAGCTAAGCTCTAGTAACGCAGATGATGATGATGATGTCGAGGTTGAGGTGGACGGCAAGCGCGTAAGGAGATCGAACAGTGGAGGCAGTAAAGACGATACAGGCAGTGAAAGAAGCGATAGCGATCGTGCAACCGATCGGGATCCGATCTTTAGCGACCGTCTCAACGCGTATATTGCATCGTACGAGGAGGACGATTATCATGCCGAACCCGTTGGCTATTTTGTTCAGCGACAGGAGCGGCCATCTATACAACGATCAACAACACAGTCGACCTCTCTTTCACAAATACAGCCTGGACAGCGATTACCTTCTCATTCGCCATCTTTAGAAGTTGAGCAGGGCTCTATCGTAGATTGGACCGATGATTTGTTCGAGGAACAAGGCCGGAGCATGGACGCCGATGAGGAGCTTGGAGATGCTTTGGAAAGCGTACTTCCGCTGATTCAGGATACGAAGCCCTCAGAGGGCTCTGATCTTCTTTCTTCGCGGGGTCCGGAACGTGAGCCTTCAAAGATTTGGAAGATCAGTTCATCTTGTAGTAGCTCAAAGGTGGAGCTGCAACAGGACCAGGAACGTATACAATTGCAGGACAGTCGCATTGTTACCTCAACAAGGATCGCCACCAATGTATCCAAAGACAAGCTGGAGTTCAAAGTCCAACGCAGGGAGGATAAGACCCAATCAGGAACACCACCACGCACAGGACCCGATGCTTACTCGAGACAAACTAACCCATGGCGGACACAGTTCCTTAGCTTCACACACAACTCGTCACCCAGGGAAGGCGCCAGGGCAAAGGGACAACAATCCAAGGCGCTACCGCATCAAGCCGTGATCCAATCGAGCCAAGGATCATCGCCTGGAATGAAGGATTTCTTACAAGATAAACGTCGGTCCTCGCTGGAAGCCGTCATGATCCCTCCAGTCGCCAAAGAACCAGAACCGGTCAAGCTCAAGCCAAATACCAAAGCGACCGGTGTGACGAAGCCCAGAGCATTGATCGAGGTCCTGCAATACGTGGAGATCCCTCGTTTCACGCGTCGGCGTAAATTAGTCAAGTCGAAAGTGATGACAGAGGCGCATCAAGAATCTCAGGAAGAGAAAATGCGACCGTCCGGTGCGAAGCGGCCACGGATAACGAAGGCTTCGGACGAGGGATGGAAGCCGGAAATGAACCTGGATACACCACAGGAGACAAAGATATACCGCGAGGATGTACAGGAGGCGAGGGTGGACAATGACGAGTGGCGGGAGGATGCCGCTGCGGAAATGGACGCCAGCGATCATGAACAAGGGCAGGACCAGGAGCAGGACCAGGATGTGATAGATTCTGATGCCAGTGACGATGAGCAGATGTCTTTTTCGAATAGACGGAGGAAGAGCGCGTTATCGATAGCGTTGGAATCCCCGGATTCTCGAACTGCGTCTCACGATGATGGTCTGCCTGATATATCAGATGCAGCTCCTATCGTTGCGCGTCCAATTCCGAGCATTAGTAGCAGGCCTATATTTGTTGTGCAGGGCAAGGGTCGTAATCGGGTGGTATCAAGAGAGCCGCGCGACTATAGCTCTGGGCGGCAATTAGGGTCGATAGCCGAGGACAAGGCCATCTCCACGGAAGATGACGGTGCAAGTAATGATGACCCATGGGATGTGAAGCGGATCAGGTCCATATGGAAAGCCCATGGGTTCCGATGGCCGTTTTGGACAGGGGACGAAGGGTCTTTCGAGCCAGAGCCGTATTCGTCCAAATTCCTGTTCGGCACCGCACTTCCTTTACCCAAACAGAGACAGAACTAATTGTAATGGCCGTTCTTTCTCTCCCTCTCTCTGTCTCTGTCTCCATCCCTCTATCTCTTTTTTTTTTATTTTTTTATTTTTAATGCATACTTGTATTCTAGCTCTCAAAACAATGCATATTTCCCTCAATGTTTGATTCCATCGATGTTCTACAGCACAGCGTTTGGCGATTTATTTGCAGCATTAAGTCTAGAGCAGCGGCTGGATATCGTAAAAGAGGCAGCCATTGGTACTTGGCCCTTCCCACTCTCGGTTGCCGGATGTTGTAATCATATATTTACAGGTAGGATCAATATCTAACGTGCGAAGACAAGCATAGGTATGTTAGTAAACACTACAGAGTCGCGTTTCTCCCTGAATCGCACTGAGACAGTCGTTATCTACTCTTTCCACTTACGGACGTTGGAGATGAGTCCTCCATGGTGGCCAGCGATAATCTGGAATGGACGCAGGGAGGACTTGGAGCCAAGCTCCGTAATGTTCCATAGGCGAATATTATCCTGAGATGCACTATTAGATATGCAAAGCGGCAGTAAAAATGGGCAGATATGCCTTTGGGGTTAGAAATCGATAAAGGAAATGATGAAACTGTTTCGCTCAAAGTTTGCACGCAGTAATATATCTTCTCTTCGGTTGAGCATACCAGACAAGATGTTTGTTGTTGGGCATGCACTTGACAAAGGACACGGGTCCCGAGTTGGCGGGCATCCTGATCGACTGGATAAATCTCCCTTCAGCGAAATCCCATTCGTCCACTAATTATTCGAAAGGTCGGAGCAGGATGTTAGGCCAAAAATCGTACATCTCGGGATATACTACCGGTGAACGAGAAAAAACAGTGCCGGGGGATGAGCTGTACCTGTTCCGTTTCGTCTGCCACAGTATATCCGCTTTCCGTCCGCGCTCCAACATGCCGAGAGACACCATGGCGGCACCTTTTCCGGAGGCATCAGCTTTCTCGGGATCGAAGTCGGATCTCTCCTGTCCCATAGACAAATCATGCCATCTACACTTGTTGACATCAAGACGGCATCGTTGCTACAGTTTGCTGTAGGACTGGACATGTCCATGGTAGCCACGGGCATTTCTGTGGGCTGGAAGTTAAGGGATGAGATCTGGGAGCCGTGTCCGCCGTATGTCCGTACTACCGCGCCGTTGTTGAGGTCCCATTGCTGCAAGAAGAATGAAATGACAAAAGATGAGACGAAATAAAAAAAAAAAAGATCGTATGTCAGTTATGTCGTCCAAACTTTCGTCGAGTTCATGATGCTCTTCAAAAGCTTAGAATCATACCAGAACGCTGTGGTCCCAAGAGCCACTGATGAAACCTTGCTGATCCGGCGTCAATTTAATCGCAGACACGGGTGCTGTGTGTTGTCGGAAAACATGGTGACAAGTTCCTTCCTCATGTCTAGGTGTCCAGAGGTTGATCGATCCACTCTCCAAGCCCGAGAGTGCAAAAACGGCCTCAGAGTGGCAATCAAGACTGTATACGGCCGACATTTTGGACTCTTCGCCAAAGGGAGATGTCGCCCTGAGTGGTTGCTGTTGCGTGACTGATAATGTAGCTCGATCAGCAAAGTCTTCCTGTTTCATAGTGATATCCATATCTCCAGCAGTAGATGAGCTTGCTCCTGGCGTAGCCATTGTTAGTCCATCCTCGCCAAGGATAGGCTGCACTTTGATGGGTTGCTCCTCGTTTTCCCAGTATGAGGTCAAAATTCCTGCCTATTAGTTTTTTTCCGCAAAAACCCCCATCCGTATTAGTGGTCGATTTTCACGATTATCCTGCTCTGGTCCAGGTCCATGAAATAGGCCATCGTGAAGCAATAGTACAGTGGTACCTTTGTAACAGAGTCCACTTGTCCATGCCGTTGTCCCTGTGTGAGCATGGTCTTGCCGTTCATCGAGGCAAAGAAATCGTATTTCCGGATATATCCATCTTCTGATCCAGTAAAGACCCAGCGCATACATTGGGTTGCTGCCATGCAGTAGATGTTGCAGGGGTGTACCGCCAATACCTAACCAGCGGATGGGAAAAGATATACATATCAAATAAGCTGTCTGTGGAGTGAAGTAGGATACGGGGGGCTTTACACCCATTTGACAAGAGATAATTGCAAGGCACAGTTGCAAGATACAGTTGCAAGATACGGTTGCTTACACATGGCATGATATCGAAGGACTTGCAGTCAAGAACATTGGGCTGTAATATCAATGGCGTATGTGTCCTGACAGCTGTTGTTTCCGCTGCAGACTCGTCTGGCTGTGTCGAAGGAGCTGCATTGACCGTGGTATCTAATGATGTGTCAAAAGAGCGAAGAAAGAGACAGACGGAGCAGTATGAATTCCCTTGTTGCTGTGTTAAGGTGGCAGGTCGAAGAAGAGAATGAGGAAAGTACCATCGTCAGCCTCGCCTCGGTCGGAGCCATCGTCGGTCCTGTTGTCGTCATTCTGGGTGAATTCGTCTTCGCTCTCGTGCTCCGAGTCCATGCCAGCGTGGGTCGTGTTGTTGCGCGTTTCGTGTTTGGAGATGGGTGTGTGAGTGTGTATGTGCTGGTAGTGTGGTTCAAGAGAGAGATCGGAGAGTGCCCTTAAGAAGCAGGAGGGCTGTGTTCCTGTCGGGGTTTCGGCGCAGACAGCCACAGCGACGTGGGGGGCGAATGGAGGGGTCAGGCGGCGAGACCGGGACTGAGACTGAGACTGGGCTGAAGGGCAGCGCAGAGGATCCTCTCCATTCAATGGACACTTCACCACTCATCCTTTCACACCTGCATGCATCACCTCTATCCTCTTATCACTCGTGAACTTGACCTGACTTGACTTGACTTGATCCTTCCTCCATCATCATCTCATCCCGTATTACTATTCTCATCCTTTCACCATCAACCATCGTAAGAACACTCTAGCATATATCACTTCTCTCTCTTTCTCATTCTCTGTTTCTGGATCACTCACCACCCTCTCTCTTTCTCTTTGCTTTGCAGCCATCGTGTGTCTAGCTTGTTGAAAGGCAACGAGTGACAGCAATGCGAGGCCTCTCCACCAAAGAGTCCGATTACTCGGACATGAACATCCCGCTGACGGCTGCAGAGGAGACATACGGATTCGACCAGGGCAGCAACAGCTCGCTGCACTCACAGTATCCTCCCGACTCTTCATCCTATGCCAGTCGACCCTCGGGCCCACCATCCAACAGCCATAAACTCCACAAGGTACCCAATGCATTCGCTTCCTTCATCGCCAATTTCATGGGAGGGTCATCCGGCAACCAGGATGGGATTCGCGTCATTTACCTCAACAACTCAGAACGCAATGGCCAAGCAAAGTACCTCCACAACCGCATCTCCACGTCAAAGTACAACTATTTCACCTTCCTGCCAAAGTTCCTCTACGAGCAGTTCTCGAAATACGCCAACATCTTCTTCTTGTTCACGGCTTGTATTCAGGTAAGGGCCCATACCCCAGCTCAGTGTTCGCCCTCCACCGTCCTGCTATCATCAAAGACCTGAGCATCATATTCACGCTTCAATTGTTGCTACATCGCCGCGTAGCAAATCGAAGGTGTCTCTCCGACATCACGGTTCACCACGGCAGTGCCACTGGCCCTCGTGCTATTTGCCACAGCTGTCAAGGAGGTCATGGAGGACTTTGTAAGTGCAGTGATCAATTTTGACTTGACATTGATTTGGAGCGCCTCTCCTGGCTCATTCCAGCGCGATCCAGAATTCACACTGGCTGCCTAAAGAGGTCAAGCAAGCGCACTGCTGCTCATGAACTCCAATGACTTACTGCTAGTCTGCCCTGCATGTCCCTATCTCCTAATAACAAACAAAATATCACCTGCTCCGTCTCCATCCCCCTTTCACCATAGAAACGGCATGCCTCTGACAGCGAGACCAACGTAAGACTGACCAAGGTCCTGCACGGGAGTACCTTCGTGCCACGCCCTTGGCACGCTGTCAAGGTTGGCGATATTGTGCGTGTGGAGGGAGGTGAGTCCCTTCCCGCAGATCTGGTTTTGTTGAGCTCGTCTGAGCCCGAAGGGATGTGTTACGTCGAAACCAGCAACTTGGATGGGTAAGTTGGCATGTCTTTTCATCCGGTGAATGCATATCAGTAAGCATTTGATGCTAATATTGATCCCTTGCAATAGAGAGACCAACTTGAAGATCAAACAAGCACTACCGGAAACAGTGCACATGCTTACGCCGCACGATGTATCTCAACTCGGGGGCTGTATCCGATCGGAGCAGCCCAACAACAGCCTGTACACGTTCGAAGGAACTTTGCTTATGAATACCACTCACGGAAATCCAAAAGAGATGCCGCTAGACCCTACCCAAGTGCTTCTCCGAGTATGTCGCGATCAATTGAATGGAAGGCGTCCTTGAATTCCTGAGCAGAAACTAAACTATCGTTCGATTTTATTTTTTTTATTTTTTGGAAATGCAGGGAGCTCAACTTCGCAACACCAATTGGATCTATGGCGTGGTTATCTTTACAGGACACGAATCAAAACTCATGAGGAATGCGTCGGCAACCCCGATCAAGCGCACTTCAGTGGAAAAGATGACCAACGTCCAGATCATCTTTTTGTTTGGTATTCTCTTGGCCATGTCTGTCGCCAGTGCTATTGGCAATATGGTTCTCACTAACAGAAACATCGCCCAGCTTTCATATATCGAGGCAATGCCATCATCCTGGTCGGATTTCGGACTCAACATCCTCACCTTCCTGATTCTGTACAACAACTTGATCCCTATCAGTTTGATGGTCACCATGGAGGTCGTCAAGTTCTGGCAGGCGCAACTGATCAACTCGGATCTGGATATGTATTATGAAAAGACCGACACTCCAGCACTTGCGCGCACGTCGTCTCTGGTCGAGGAGCTTGGACAGATCGAGTACATCTTTTCGGACAAGACGGGAACGCTCACTTGTAACGAGATGGAGTTCCGTCAATGTTCAATCGCGGGATTAGCGTATTCTGACGTAGTCGAAGATGGAAAGCAGGCGCACATCGAGGACGGAGTGGAGGTTGGCGTTCACGACTTTAAGCAGTTGGACGCCAATCTTCGCAATCACCCTAGCAGCAATGTCATCAACGAATTTTTGACACTACTTGCTGTGTGCCATACTGTTATTCCTGAGCGCCAAGAGAACAACCCATCAGGTACTTGCCATCCCCCATATTTCAGCATTGTCTTTTTATTCTCCTTGTCTTTGATATGCCGACTGACGCTTTGCTCGCCTGATGCAACATAGAGATCGTATACCAGGCATCTTCACCAGATGAGGGAGCGCTTGTTTCTGGAGCTGCGACACTCGGATATCAGTTCACGACTCGCCGACCACGCTCTGTCAACATCCAGGTTGGAGGCAACGATCTGCAATATGAGATTTTGAATGTGTGCGAATTCAACTCGACCCGCAAACGCATGTCGACTATCGTCCGTGGGCCCGACAGAAAGATCAGGCTATACTGCAAAGGCGCCGATACCGTCATTCTGGAGCGCTTGGGTTCTGAAAACGAGTTCGTTGACGCCACCTTGCAGCATTTAGAGGACTACGCGACAGAGGGTCTCCGTACATTGTGTGTCGCCATGAGAGAGATTCCTGAGCATGAGTACCAGCACTGGTCCCAGATTTACGACCGCGCAGCAACGACCATTCAAAACCGATCTGATGAGCTTGACAAGGCAGCCGAGCTGATCGAGAAGAACTTGTTCTTGCTAGGGGCCACTGCTATCGAGGACAAATTGCAGGATGGAGTACCAGAGACGATCCACACATTGCAGCAGGCTGGAATCAAGGTCTGGGTCTTGACCGGTGACAGACAGGAAACTGCCATTAACATTGGATACAGTTGCAAGCTGATTCAGGAGGATATGTCGCTGATCATTTGCAACGAGCAGACGCACTGGGAAACCAAGGAGTTTTTGGAGACCAAGGTCAAGACCATCAAATCAACGTTCCAGCGTGGCGACGACATTGAGCCGTTGGCACTCATTATCGATGGCAAGTCGCTCGGATTTGCGTTGGAAAAAGACACTGAGAAGGTTTTCCTGGAATTGGCTGTGCTCTGCAAGGCAGTTGTTTGCTGTCGCGTATCCCCTCTTCAGAAGGCGTTGGTCGTCAAGTTGGTCAAGCGTAACTTAAACTCGATTCTGCTGGCTATCGGAGATGGTGCGAATGATGTGTCGATGATTCAGGCCGCTCATGTGGGTGTCGGTATCTCAGGGTTGGAGGGCCTTCAGGCTGCTCGAAGTGCTGATTTTGCCATCTCACAATTCCGATACCTGAAGAAGCTGCTTCTCGTCCACGGCGCATGGAGCTACCAGCGTCTGAGTAAGCTGATCCTGTTCAGTTTCTACAAGAACATTTGTCTCTACGTGACGCAGTTTTGGTACGCGTTCTACAACGGTTTCTCGGGGCAGACGGTCTACGAGTCTTGGACAGTTTCACTCTACAACGTCGCCTTAACGGTACTACCTCCGTTGACAATCGGTATCTTTGACCAGTATGTCAGTGCAAGGATGCTGGACCGCTATCCACAGATGTATATGCTTGGTCAGAAGAGCGAATTCGTAAGTTCGATGTTGCGTTGACGGCTGAAGCATTTGGTCTGCGTAGGAGGAGAAGGGTTGCTAACACCGCGCGTCACTTTATGTTGTTGTTTCATTCTATAGTTCAACGTGAAGACGTTCTGGGGCTGGGCATTCAATGCGATTTACCATTCCATCATCCTTTTCTTCGCCGTCGCATTCATCTTCCAGAATGACCTGATCATGGTCAACGGCACCATTGGAGGCGAATGGATTATGAGTGTTACCCTCTATACAGCAGTCTTGGCAACCGTGCTCTGGAAGGCCGCCCTGGTTACGGAGTAAGTGCACGGGATACTCTCCGATATTGAGCTTTGCTGTACATACCTCTCGATTACCAACTCAGCTTTCCCCGTTGTCCTTTATTTTAGCTTGTGGACAAAATACGCATACATCTCAATCCCCGGATCGATGATCTTCTGGATGGGCTTCTTCCCATTGTTTGCGATCATTGGCGCCCAAGTCGGTCTTACGCCAGAGTACTTTGGTATTGTTGGTCCATTGTACAGCCAGCCTGTCTTCTGGTTGACGATCATTCTGTTGCCTCTGTTCTGCAACCTCCGCGACTACACTTTTAAATAGTAAGCTCGCTTGTTTTCATCTGCTATATCTTTTGAACGAACAGCATATTCTTGCAACAGAACGTCGGCTCACCACGTATCTATTCCTTTAACGATGCAACAGCATGAAGCGTACATTCTTCCCAAGGACGTATCACTACGTACAGGAGATCCAAAAGCTCAATATCCCAGACTACCGGCCACGCATGGAGCGGTTCCGCAAGGCGGTGCACAAGGTCCGCAATATTCAGCGTCTGCGTCGCAACCGCGGTTTTGCGTTCTCTCAGAATGAATCTGGCACAGCAAGGTTAATTCGCGCATACGATACTACAGCACAAAAGCCTATGGGTTAAAGGAAACACTGGCCAGCATGCTACGCTGCTGTGCTGTTGTGTGTCGATGAATGTACTCTTGGAGTGCTGGATGAAGTGCGCTTCAGTTGTCCCAGCCTGCTCGCTTAGATTTTCTGTTGTTAATTAAACATACTACTTTTCTACTCTAAACACAATGGTTCAGTTGTTGAGCTCGACGCCCACGCGGTTCTTCCAAAAAAAAAAAAAAAAAAAAAAAATTGCTTGTGGGTGCATACTTTTCAAAGATAGCGTTGTGCCAATACCACTGTTCGTGCGCGTCTGTGTTCGTAATGATGTCATTTGCTAGCACCAATAGTCAAACGGTGTGGGGTAATGAGACACAGTCTGGCCAGTGCGCATACACGCATTGGATTATGAGAGATACAAAAAAAATATGTAAAAAAAAAAATCGCGTTATGGAAGACTAATATGGATCTAATAATATAGATCCTCAGTTAGTACAACTTGGGGGACGCATTTCGGAACCATTCTCTTTCGTCATCTTCACCGCACGCATTCTTTCCCCAACGCGCACTATCCATTCACCATTTCACACCTACCATCGCATCCTACACAGACATACATCCATTCCCACATTCATTCGCGCAATTGCTCATCTTTATCCTCCCTCCTTTACACACACGCACACATACACACATAAATACACACAAGCACACAGGCACACACATACAAACACACAAACACAAACATACGCGCACATACACGCACGTTGTTCATATCCCGGAAGGTAGAGCAATGGCACCAGCAATACCACTGGCAGAGGCAAAGCCATAAAACCCCTGCTGAAAATTAAAAAAAGAAAAACGCCTCTTTCATTGACCGAATTGTAGGATATCTGTGTAAATAGTCAACTTGTACAGACAGTAATCACCACTTCAACTCAACATGGCTAGCCGAACACAAGGTGGACGGCCCGTGGCCCGCGCTTCGTCGCGCAAGAGCACGACCGCCACTACACCGGCCCTTGGCGCCCCAAAGAGTATTTCGCCACCAATTGACCAAAGTTCCTACATGTCAACGGGCGACACAGAGCACGGTAACCACCTGAAGGATGGCATTGACCATCATATCGTTGAAAAGGATGGACGCGACCACCACCATATTTGGTACCAGGATTTCGCCGGGAACGAGGATCAGCTTCAAGCGAACATGCATGCTGCAAACCAGTTGCAGCGATCGAATCGACGCGAGGATCAGTCAAGGGGGGATAGCGGTAAGACATACAATCTGAGAGGCGGACGTCTTGTCCGACAATTGGCCACGCCTTCCGAGTCTTCGTCAGGATCTTCGGCGAATCCTCGCCAGGTCCGCCGATTCAGCCCCCTTGCAGCGCGCAGAACCTCGACTTCCTCACCCAGTGAAGAAAGCGCTACCTCGGCTGCAAAGCCAGATCACCAGCTGAGCATCCATGTCCCCCCTCGCGAGCATGAGCACCACATGCTCGATGGCCAGGATCACCATGGAACCGAGGACGATGGCCGAGACCATCATCACATCCGATTCAGTGAGAATGATCACATCCGCTTCAGCCCATCCAAGGTAGGGGAAGGGGAGGATACGGAGAAGGAGATGGATGAAGATGATATGGAGGACCAAGGCAGCGCCATGAAGGTCGACTCGGATATCGAGGGACATGATCCCGGTCTTTTTACACGCGCCACCAGTGCGATTGCCTCGATGCTCTTCCCCGGACGGACCAGCCGAAGCCCTTCATCCACGGTGAGCACCGACTCTGCTTCGTCTCTGGACCGTGGACACAGCCAAACCGTGATTGAACCGCATGGTGTTCCTTTGCTAAGCGTGAATACGAACGTCAAGAGCAAAGACGGCCAGCACCCTACCTTGCACCGCCACCAAGGCAGCGAGAGTACCACGCCTATGAGTACCTCCTCGAGTACAATGGCGAACAAGAACCTACTCGATGACCTCCGCAGGCGCGCCGAGGAGGACGAGTCCGCCACCCGTGAACTGAGGGCAAAATCTAGTCTCGATCGCGAGAAGGCCCGCGAGGCCATCCTCTTGCTCGACAGCGATGTCGTTCTTCTCCAGAAGCACCTCCAAGAAAAAGAAGAATCCCTCCGGGATGCCGAGGCCAATGTCGTCGAGTTCCAGCAGGTCACCAACCGCGCCGAGGCCCTGACACGCGAGATCCACGAGCTCGAGATTACAATCCGCGATCTCCGTGTGGACCTCCAGCAGAAAGAGAAGGCCCTAAGGGAGTCGCAGCTGCAGTCGAAAGAGGACAAGAAGATGGCGAGAGAGTATCAGAAGACGCTGCAACATGAGATTTCAAAGCTGAACAAGGACCTGAAAGCCAAGGAGCATGTGCAAGAGCAGGCAAAGACGGTCCAGAGAGATCTGGATGAGGCCAACAAGCAGCGAGCACGCTTAGCAGTCCAAATCCAGGAATTACGTGATATGCTCATGGACCGAGAGATGAGACTGAGGGGGTCCCAGGCCACCATCCAGGACCTCGAGAAGAGCCACCATGCTCATACGGAAGAGGCCTCGAGAATGTCGAGCGAGCTGTCAGAGCTGAAGAAAGGGCTGACCGATCGAGAGCAAAAACTCAAGGCATGCTATGACAAGATCACGACCCTGGAGAGAGCGCAGGAGAAAATCCAGTTTCTGGACCTGGAGCTCCAGGTACTGCGAGACCAGCTGTCCAAGAGCGAAACAGCGCTCAACCAGCTCCAAAAGATTAACAGGTCTCTATCCAAGGACCATGACCGCGCTGACAAGCTGGCGGAACAGGTTCAGACGCTCAAGGCCGACATCCGTGGCTGTGAGGCGCAAATCAAAGATGCAAACAAGTCTCTCGAGGGCCTTGAGGGTTACAAGAAGCACGCCGAGGATTTGGAAGATGAGCTGAATGATATTCGTGACCAGGTCGAGGTCCAAGAGAAGCACTTGACCTATCTTGAGGACGCTATGCTGGCCCACGAGAACTGTGGGTTTGAGATGCAGCAGCTGGAAGATCAGGCCGAGCAGCTCCAGACACAGCTGCGTGAGAAAGAGGATGAGATCCGCGGACTTCGAGAAGCGAACATGGAGCTGAAAGTCAAAGACAGCCGTATCCAGACGCTTCAAGAGGAGATAAAGGCGGCTCGGCTCGAGATGGAGGCTAAAGACCAAGCGGTTCAGCAGCTGAAGCAGAAGTCAAGCCATGACCTGGACAAGGTCAGCTCGACAGCCAGCAGTATGAGAACCGAGGTCGAAGGTCTTCGTGAACAACTCCGCGTCAAGACTGTCGAGTTGGAGAGCGCCAACGGAAAGATCGAGGAACTCGGAGCCGAGAAGGAAATGAACATGACCCTGACCGTCGAGATAACGAGTCTCGAGAGAATGATTCTGGAGAAGGACCGCCAACTGGCCCATCTAGACAAGATGTGCGAGAGCATGAGGGACCGCGCTCGTCAGATGGAAGGCCTGGAGGCCCAGGTTAAGGAGTTGTGCCAATCTCTGGCGCAATCTAATAAGGACCAGGCTGCTGCCTCATCGACTGCCAGCAAGCTCGTAGTCGAGGTCGAGTCGTTGCGCGAGCAGCTTTCGCAGAAGGAGCAGGAACTGAGCCAGATGAACAACATCGCCGCAGAGCTTGAGACAAAGTCGAAGCAGAACAAGGAGAACTTGACCAGGATCGCTGCACTAGAAGAGTCCTCTAAGCTTCATCAGGCTCAAACGCAACGGGCTGAGGAGGAGATCAATATGTTGGAGGGAGAGGTTCAAGCGATGGAGGCTTATCTCGGTCATCTGCAGAAGGAGCTCCATAGTAAGGCCTCGAGTCTTCACGCTGCGGTTGAGCAGTCGAGCGAAGATCGCGAGGCGATGACCGAGCAGCTGCAGGAGTCGCGTACGCAGAATGTGGATCTGAAGAAGCAGCTGAAGCAGGCTGAGGCGGATACGAAGGAACGGATTCGAGAGAAGGAGGAACAGATAGCTGCTCTGAAGAATGAACTGGAAAACTGGAGTAAGCATGAAGAGGGGTGGGTCATCAAGGTACCGATCGTCGTCTTTGTATTGCTGTCTGCAATGCTGTTTTCTTTTTATATCAAAATGTTCATTGCTTTTTTTTTTTTTTTTTTTTTAAAAAAAAAAAAAATAATGTCTCTTCGATATTCTACAGGCCACAGATATGACAAACGAGCTCGTCTATAGCACAGATGTCCTTCGTCGCAAAGAAAGGGTAATCAAAGACCTTAAATACAAGCTGGAAGAGCAATACATCGAGATCAGCCGTCTGAATGAGGCCGTCAACACTGCGCGCCATGACCTCCACAATGACCGTAAGCGACGAGCCTCAGAGATGGACGACGAAAAGGCTGCCCTCAACATGACTATTGAAGAGCTCCAGGCCCGCATTCAACACCTCGAGAAGAGAATCCGTCTCGACCATGATCACGAGGTCCGCGAGCAGGTCCGTGAGCTCACCTACTGGAAGCAGACGTCGATCGAACAAACCAAGGAATGGGAGGCGACCGTGCAGCGCCTCGAGAGCGAGAAGAGACGACACATCGCTGATACGACCCAGGCTGAGCAAAAGATCTCTGCGCTCCAATCCAAGTTGAACGAGACGGACGTCTGGAGGACAAAGGCAATCGAGCAGGCCAAGACGTTGACGACGATGGTCGCGACGCTGGAGAAGGACCTCGGGATGCTGAAGAGTGCCCTTGCCCAGCATGATGCAAACGATTCGGATGTCATGGAGAGAATTCAAACACTCACGGCCCAGATCGAATCGATGGAGGCCAAGAAGGAGGAGCTGAGCCGCGCGGTTAGGGATAAAGACGGACAGATTGAAGAGATGGAGGAGCGCTTACGAAGTGAGGTGACTAGCTACAAGGCTCGTCTTGCGGATGCACGTCGGGAGTCGATGGCCAAGGACAACAAGATCGAGATATTAAACTCTCGCATTGCGGAGCACACCAGGTAACGCGTTCGAACACTACTTTTTTTTTTTTTTTTTTTGGATGGTTTTACTGAAAGATCTACTCTGCCACTACTTTTTCTTCGATTACATATTAGACAAAATGCCGATCTTGAGTCGCGTGCAGCTAAGGATAGCGAGTCCCTCTCCATGCTCGAAAACACGCTCGATCGGCTCCGTTCGGCACTCGCGAACCAAATGGAAAGCTATAAATCCCTCGAGCACAAATACCGCTCCGCCCTCGCCCTCCATTCCTCCCAAAACCAAAAACTCTCCTACCTCGAAGACTCCTTCTCCCGGATCACCGCTGAAGACTCTCACAAGTACAAACGCCTCCAATCACATTCCCGCCTTCTCGTCAAGGACCTCGAGGGTGCCCTCCAAAGGATCAAGGAACTCCAGCTCGAGATCCACAAGGCCTCACGATCCTACCACGAAACCCTGGCCCAGCTCCAGAACGCCCGTGTTACGATCTCAAAGATGGTCCCTACCGAAGAGGCGAACCACGACCTGTGCGCCACCCGTATCCACGCGGGCGAACGAGAAGTCGCCGAGCTCTCCGCGCGTATTGCGATGATGAATGAGAAGACTACGCGGTTGATGAATGAGCAGGACGCACGGAAGCAGGCCTGGAAGAAGATGGAGGCCGGGTACAGGGACCGGGTCCAGTTGATGACGAGGAACCTGGACCTGCTGGAAATGCAGCTCCAGAGCGCGGAGCAGGAGCGGGATGGGGAGCGAGAGGGTCGAGCGAAGGATCGGGCGATGGCCGAGGTGGAGAGACAGGCTCGGGAAGAGATGGTCCAGTCGTTAAGGAGGACGCAGATGCAGATGCAAGAGCAGTACACGGCAATGGAGCAAAGGATGAGGAGGGAAGCGAGCGTGAATAAGGATATGGCAGCGCTGCTCGCGAAGGCGAAGGAGAGCATCAGGTATGACTCTGCTGAAGAGCTACGTCCACTGGATGAACTGGAGAAGGTAATATTGATGTCGTACGCTGTATGTCAGGGGCCCTTGGTTTGGGGCGCGTCTTGGTCTTTTTTTTACTAATTGTTGCAATTTTCGGTTGTTGTTATGGCTGTTGTAGGAGCTCAAGTCGAGAGAGGCGGTTGTTGAAGGAACCTTGGAGGTCACTCGGGGCCGACTGGACAGTGGCGCGTTTTTGGATAGCCAGGGCTCTCAATACGCACTGTGAGAGATCTTCCTCTTTGTACAACCACGACAACAATGACAACACCAACAACAACAACAACAACAACAACAACAGTAACAACAGTGAAATAAGATGAACAGGATGGGCTGGCTGTGGCCAGGGTTGAGCAGAGTACCCATGTGTACATATATCGTAAACATGCCCGTTGCATTGGGAAACAGACACTGTTCTTTTGTGGCTGGATGGATCTTTTCTACTAGAAATTTATATGTTAAAAAAAAAAAGAAAAAAAGCCGGACATACCCGTTTCTGAAAACGCGTTTTTGCGGTCTTATGGTTGTGAGCGTAAACATTGGTCGATCCTCCTTGTGGCACCTCCGCAACAGCGTGTAATCGCAACTGGACACCCAGTGAAGATGCCTTCTGTCCCGGTCTCTCGTCAATGCATCCCTCAATAGGGTTTGGTCGACAGTGTCCCGGATAGGATTAGATCGGCATTGTCATTGTCATGGATAAAGAAGGGCTCATGGGGCGAAGGAATGCGAAAAATGCGCGCTAACTGGATTCGGCGGACAAAACACAACACAACGGCGGGTCGGTCCAGCTCAGATGACAGGCAAGAAGTTCATGGAACATAGCATACACAGCAGGTACACGTAGTCCCTTAATGATGTTAGTCTGGACCCTGCTTGGTGCCAGTAACGACACGGATGTATGTAATACAGGCGTGAGTTGCAGCGATGGCTCCAGCCAGGTATTGAGTGCATTCTCCATTCTGGATCCGACGTCTGCAGTAGGGATGGTTTTGTAATTAGAGGGTGGAGCACACCTCGGCCCCCTTGTAAATCAAATATTTTTTGGTAAGGAAGTGTGTGTACATCCACATCTTCCTCCATTGAACCACTTGGAATGCATCTCCATCAACACGGCTTCACAAAACAACCACTCAGGCCCGCGGTGCGTCATGCGGGCAGAGGGAACTAGTCTGTATAGAAATATAGGATCTCTCTACCGAATGGGCACTCATGAGTGGAGCCAATTCTAGCTGAATCACTAGCTTACTCGCTCACACTTTGGCTGCGCCAGGAGCCATCGGCATTTATTTCTAGTCATCTTATTCGTGCCTTCGACGACGTGCCATGGCAGCCCAATTCATTTTTTTTTTTGATCGTCCGACAATTGATGTCTTTTTGGGATGGCGTCCATTTTTATTCCTCTCTTTGGCTTGGGCTACCTGCCAAAAGCGGTTTGATCGCAGGCAATAACTTGTTTCTCCGGGAAAAATATTAAAGGACGACCGATGGAGAGGGAAAGTGCGAGTGCGAGTGCGAGTGAAATAGGGAAAAGGCAAAAGCAACTCCCCAGCTTCCTCTGGGCCTGTCTCTGGTCGCTGCGTCCCTCAGAACCCAATGGTGTCGCATTTGGTGTTTCGTAGACTTGGCCCGCCTAGTATTAAAGGCCGGCACCTTTGGGGGATCCCCCCTGCACCTTTACACCTTTGCACCCTCGATGTCCCACTGCTTCGTTGTTCCCTCCCATCCCTCTGCCTGTCCCTTTGAGCCGTCTTATGCTGCGTGCGTGCGCATCGGTCCTGCTCCGTTTGCACTTGCCCCAAGTCGTAACCTTATTCCTCCGCCGCTTCATCTGTGGGCGGGTTTGTCTCGTCCCTCTTTTACCGCTCCATTGGTTCGCTCCCTTTTTGCTCTCTTCGCTCCTCACCCTTTCCTTTTTCATTTTCATTTTTCACACATTTATTTTGCTTGATTGCTGCTTCACTCTCCAACTTTATCCCCACCTTTAAATTCTATAACACTATTCTAGTCCGCTCGTTGCACACACACACACCCACACCCCCTCCACCCCACAGGATGTCCGATACTCCAGCAGTAGCCGTCATGCCCACATCCATTTCTTCACGTTTCAACCCGCTCACCATCCCCGAGATCATCGCCATGATCGGCCAGCTGATCCCTCTCACACACAGAGCAACCTATACCGATCCCTTCAACCCAACCCGCACTACCACAACCTTCATCTTTGCCCCAAGGGACCTCCTCGCCTGCACGGCCGTCTCCCGCGCCTGGCGTCGGGTCCTCCTCCCGATCCTCTGGCGGTCCTACGATAGCGCCCTCATGCGCTACGTGCCCCTGGCGGCTCTGCAGATCAATAGTGTCCATTTCCAATCGTTTAGGGATCAGTTTGGGCACCATCATCCCGGGCCGTTCTACTCGACCAATCTGAGGCGGCTTATTATCTCGCAGCAGCACAGCTGGACCGTGCCGTTCATGCTCTCCAATCCTGGGCTACAGCACCTTACCTGGACAGGGCTGGGGCATCCTTTCCTGGATAGGGAGTACTCTGCATTGATGAAGCTCGCCAATTTGAGGGATCTCTGTCTGTCGAACTGGAACCTTATCGGTCGACAATTGGCCTTGGTCCTCTGTGCGAGCCCTCAACTGTCGCGACTCAGCTTGAGCTCTATCGATGGTGTTCAGGATCTGGAGGGGATGTCGACCCTCTATGCGCTGGAGGAGATCAGTCTCGGCTTTGTGCCGCTGAACAGCCTATGTTTACTAGACCTGGTACGATTCTGTCCGAGTTTGCGCAGAATCTCGTTCTTAGGGACATGGATTCCGGAGCAGGAACGAGATCTGATGACGCTGAGCAAGAGAATGCGAGTTTGCTGTCCGGATCTGTGTTCGATCCAGTTTACGGCGGCGTATTGTTTCGGGACCGATATGTTTAACACTCTCGAGGACCCAGAGTATGCGGCCATGGCCCAGAGTGCACAAAATTTAAACCGCTTCGCGATGGAGATCCCGTGCCTGGGTCCGATGTTGACGAGCTCGTTGATCAGTCAGTTCGAGTCGCTCGTGGCGGTTAATCTTTGTATCCGACGTAGGATCCAGCATCACCATCCGCATGACGGAGGAGGTATAGATGGTGGAGGGAACGGGACTGGAGCCGGAGCTGGAGCTGGAGCTGGAACTGGCATCGGCAGCTTTGATTGTACTCAGCATTCGGATATTGTCAACACGGCTAGGATTTTAAGCACCTGCAGTCGTCTCCAGGTGTTCCGGTTGTCGAGTGCCGAAGACGTGATCGAGACGGATGCTGTACTCGGACTATTCGCGACTCCCTGGGCATGCCTTGGACTAGAGGTCTTGTCGCTCGACCAGATCTCGTTGGTTGCAGGGTGGAAGCAAGATCGACAGAATTCGATGGTGGACACGTTTGAGGGTGATGGGTGGTATGTACAGTCGAAGGCGAACATGTCGCTTGCATCAGTGGCGCGCAAGGCAACGACGGCGACTGATTTGGCAGCACTGGCGCATTTGGGCATGACGACATCGGGAACGACAGTGCCGAATGAGTTGGATGCTGTCCTGTGGACTTTTGGGTCAGAGTTCAGGAAGAAGTTGTTGCCGCAGATCGGTCTGTTGACGGCCCTGAGGGAGTTCCGTCTGAACAAGGTCCCATACGTCAGGGATACCATCGTTTGAAGTCCTCAGGACAATTCCATCAGTACCAACACGACCGCTGGGGGGGGGGGGGGGGTGTTTTAAGCACATCGATGCCAACACCTTGTCTACCGCCTTCGGTCTGTACATCACTCCTTCAATGTTTGTGCTCTGTGTTTTTTTTTTTTTTAGCCTCGACATCAAACTTGAATAAGCGCTTCATGAAAACCATGACTAAAACATGGCGCCTCTTTCATCCGAGGGTTTGTCATTGTAACAAGAGCAAGCGGGGGCCCGCTCCTCCCTCTTCCCCCCTAGGGAAGGAAGAGACGGTGCCGTTACCACTACAATGGGTTTCGCGATGGGACCCGTTCTTTTTGCGCATGTATTCTATCACGATTAGACAGATCTATTGCTCCTCCCTCCTGTCCCCTTCCCCCAGCCTTTTTACATTATACCATACTTTTGGACGCCTTGGCCATCTTTCTGCCATAAACAACAACAACAACCATTTTACATTCTGACAAATGCTATGAGTGCCCCTCCCACCTGTTTAATCTGGCTCTGAAAAATATGCTGGATGATGTACTTTAGCGTAAAAAAAAAAACTGATGCGTTCTGCAGGGTATCGACAGAGCTTTTTTTGTTGATTGTTTACGCCTTTCAAGAAGAAGAAAAAAAAGAATGCGGCAAATGGCCTGCCCATGTCCTCAGGAACCGGCGAGATGAGAGGGTTCAGGTTGGTAACTACCCGTTCATTCGTTCGTTCGTTCGTTTCTTTCTTTCTTTCTTTTTTTTTTTTTTTTTTTTTTTTTTTTTTGGTCGTCCTCCTCACATTAAAATCTCCCCCTCAATGGCACTAAAGAAGGTCGTCCCACCAACACCCCAGTCCCAGCGCCTCCGCCCATACTCAGAACCTTATCAGGGTATTCACTGTCCTTGTTCCTCGGATAACCTCCTCGATAAGTCGCCGTCATTGACAGCAGCAGACACCAACGCGTTCGGATCCTGGACCGAAAATGAGGTCGACTCGAACATCACCGTGACCTGATCCGACGACGACGGAGACAAAGGTCCAGCAGGCGGCTTCGCCATCTGTTGCTGCTGCTGATGCTGCTGATGCTGCTGCTGCTGCTGCTGCTGCTGCTGGTGGTGTTGTTGGTCCTGCAGAGTATCCCTATGCTGTCTGTGCTGGTCTAAGCTCGGCTGTTCCTTCGAAAAAGCAGGCGCCGATCGACTGTTGCGCATCCCATACATCTGCTGGATTTGTACCTGTGACAGCTGTGCCCTTTGATTCGAGTACTGATGCTGCATCTGCTGCTGCTGTGCATAGATCTCCATCAGCGTCTGGGGCGGACCGCGCGAGGAAATACCACCACCATGTCTCGATGATTGTGCTCCTTGACCATTAGCACCGCTACCGCTAATGTTGTTGTTACTGTTGTTATTGTTGTTGCTGTAGCTGTTGTTCGAGCTTCCGTTGCTGGACGTGCTTCGGAGTCGTGAACTGCCGCCGTAGACAGACGCCGGCGGCGGCCCCGTGTACTGGTATTGGTTCTGGTACTGCGACGGAGACTGATGTGGATACTGTGGCGGCTGCGCCCTCATTCCTTCCGTGAGCACATTCGATGACGCGGAACGGGTGCGAGGTGCTCTCCACTGTTGTAGATTCAAGTTCGTTGGAATTGCAGAAACCCCTGGCTGGGAAGATGGTACAGCTGTGGAGGGGTACCTGGCAGGAAGCAATCCATTGCCTGCAGATCGTGAGCGGGATTCCATGGGCATACCTCCTGTACCTGCGCCTGCTCCTGTATTGCCGCCATTGGATTCTAGTCCGTCTCTGGAATCGAGTGACTGGTCTTGGAGATGGTTGTTACCGCTGAGAGAGAGTGATCGGCGGATGCTGACCACATCTATACGATTTCATTCGTTAGGTAGGCGCGAAAAGAGTGTGAGAATCTAGCATCGGTTCCATTTACTCCTCTTCTCGCAAAAACCTGCTCAGTTGTTCCTTCCCGGCGCATCGAGTGAGGGTAAGGAAGGTTCTCATCTTCAAAGTGCACGCCCACACGTTGTTAAAGCACGCACCCCCGTCCGGTCGGGGTTAACGATGTTCGTTTTAATTATTATTATGCTTAAGGCACTGTAAAAAATATATGATGTTGAGATGTGGCGACGGGGGAAACTGAAATGGACAATACCAATAGAGTGGGAAAAATGGGAGAAAAAACAAACGAAAACAGTGGTTTTTTTAGACCTCAAGGAGGAAAGGAGATATTAAGCTGTCGCAGGGTTGGTTGGATACCAGGAGAGATGGACATTATGGAGAGGGCGGTTTTAGCCCTGTGGACTCTTTGGTGTTGTCGATGTGTGTGTAATGTGTGTGTGGGAGTAGGAGTTGTGCGATAGAGCATGGTATATGTAGTGTGCGTGCCATGGTGCGTAACGTTGTGTGCCCCCGTCCCAGAACCCCTCATTACGGACGCTTCCCATTCTTATTTTTGTGGGCGTGTGAGGGTGTTTGTGTGATCAAAGACCTTATCGTCGCAACTCTGCCACCGTGCTGCTGCTCTCACCTTCATTTCGACTCGATCCTGCGTGCGTTGTGTTCCCTTCGCTGACTCCATCGCCGTTCGCCATTGATGACCCTCCGCCTCCTCCATTGTTAGCGCTCTTGCCATTGACCCCGTTCAGGCCATCCTGTTGATTCAAAGATAAGGATAACGGGTCATCGCTGTTAACTGCGGCTGCTGCTGCTGCGGCGGCGGCGGCATGCTTCCGCTTGTGTTTCTTCATGACCACCTCCAAGTACTTGTCCGTCTTGATGAACTTGGGCACTGAATCTGTCGACATTAGTCGGAAAATGTGATCGTGGATCAGATCAAACAGCGAGATGTGAATCAATTCCTTCTGACCACCCTTCTCACCACCATCGCTTGCATCCGCTGGAGAAGGCGATGTTGGGAGTGAAGATGGTGTCGGTGGTAGGCTGGCGTTGTTGATATTGCCGCCGTCAGGTGTCGTCACAGTCGTCACAGTCGATGTCTCCATGCTGCGGACGACTGCCTGCATGTACTCTGTGATATCCTGCCTCATCTGGTGTGGCAGGTTTACCTCGCGGGGGGCACCCGAGGCCAAGTAGGTCTCAAAGATAGCGAACGCTTGTGTGCAAATCTGTTTTTCGAGCTCACGGAGCGAGGGCGGATATGCAAAGCCCATGTTGTTCGGTTCAGGTCCCGTTTCCGATATGTTGTACGCCTTGGCCGATGTGATCAGTCCTTTGAACTTGGTCTTGTAGTCGACTACCTCAAAGTAAAACGAAAGATTCTCCTCACAAAAGTTTTGTTTCAGGAAACTCTTGAATAGGTCGCGCACAGGTGCGTCCGAGAGAATACCGTTGAGGCGGCTCGTGTTCGATGTCGTTGACTGTGCGGAACTCATAGGGAGCGAGAGTCGTGTGCTTCCCGCTCCTCCGGCGCTGGCACCCACTGACTCCCGGCCTGAGGATGATGGCGCATACGAGGACATGGGTCCATTTTCCGAAAGCGTGATCTGAAACGCAGGGTCATTCAAGATCTGGGACAATCGTCGAGTCGGTCCGGACTTATTCGAGTCTTCGTTGTACTGCAGTGTCGAGAGACTGACCTCGTCCATGGACCTACGTCTCTCTTGTGCGATCGAGATGGGCAGGCGAGCCAGGTTGCTGGACGTGAGCTTGAACTGGGTTGAGAGCAAGTTGGTCTCTGGACTGCTTCGCTCTGCCTTCGAACCGGCCGTGCTTCGCTCTATGTATCCGAGCGTATCAAATAGACAAACTAATTAGTTTTGGTGTCCGACATCAGTATCCTTGTTGAGAAGAAAAAAAAATACGTTGGCGAGACCGAAACACAAACAAGCAACAGACATTCTTCATGTTCTTACCATCCATCCAATCATTATGAATGCTACCGCAGCAGTCATCAAGGCTCTTCCAGCCTGCAAGAGCTCGTCCTGTTTCAGTGAGGTGGTAGAGTGCCGAGTTACCAGTCTTGAAAATTGACGGGCCATTCGTATTTTCTTCGCCAACTTGCTCAATGTATCTTGCATTGACCATTTCCTGACAGATACAGATCGCCTCCTCCTTGCTGATCACGGTCGAGTAGTCCAACAGCCATTCCACAGCCGCCTTGCCATAGAAAGTGTCCTTGTAGGTCTCCGAGTTGAATTGCTGGTCCTTGACCTCAACACCGTTAGAGAGGTCCATCACGAATGGTGCACGGTATTTTGCTTCAGCAGTCGAAGACATAGAACTCATTGGGGAGTCCGCCCCAGGATCGGTTCGGGCCGTATTCGGCTCAGGCCCCGCGAATCGCTTGAAAATGATATCGACTTGCTTCTCGGTCAAGATGATAGCGTCCTCGTTTTCTTCACGCTCCAAAAACACCAGATTCGTTGCTGAGTTTGCCGTGATGTGTCGACTCTCCCCGATCGGCAATTTGTTTCGCACCACAAATTTGGCCAGCAGATATGCGCCCTTGGGTGTGACCTGATACAGCCCACGGCTCTGAAACTCGCGCTTTGAGGAGTCTGTTGCGCATTCGAGTAATCGGGCGTCCATGAATGTCTGGCAGAGATTTCGGGACATGTCGCGCGAGAGCGAGAATTGGGTCGTTGTCACATGTGTGATGATTCTTGTTGGGTCATTTGGATCTGACTCACGATTAGACTGGGTCACTTGTAGATTGCCTAGGTTCCCAATGGCTCCCTCAGCAGTGAAGCTGTTCGGGTAGCTTCTCCACCTGATCTTGCGGTTCTCGATTCGAAGCGAGACCATCAGGGTGGAGAAGATGTCGAACATGCCCTAGAGAAAATATGTAGCACAGATATGTTAGCCTTGGGCTCATTTATGATTGGACGAATAAATACGCGTCGTCTAGAAACTGTTCTGCGTTCTCATTGGTCCATTGTCCACAAAGAGCTCAACTATATTTTTTCCACAATGGAAAAACAAATAAAGAACACGACTAAGCGTGGTGGTAGCAATGATTTTTCGCACTCCCTTTCTCATGCTGCATAGATAAAAGGTCGTATTCGGATAAGGTTCAGTGGGGCAGATGGTATGAAACAGGGGCAAGGAGAGATGTGTGGGCTGCGTTAACGCATTATCCGAAAAAATCGCATCTGTGCAGCATCCAGGGGGTGGGGGGATATATTTTGTCTGGGCCTCGTGTCCTATGCGGCGCATGTTACACATAGCTATTCATGCACCGTGCCCTTGCAGAGAAATAAGAGTCCTTGCCGTAGTGTTTCGCATTCGATGTGGACAGGCGCCAAAAGCGTAAAGTCGGCCTCAAAAGATGAAAGCCATGGAGAGAAAAACTGCATAAAGCTAATGCAAGGAGAAATTACTAGAGCCTTTTGTGTATGGCTCCAGACCGAAGACCATCGTTCTCAACCTGGATGTGCCCATAAAGACAACGAAGATATGGTCAAGACTCACCTTGGCAAAGGCGCGACCCGAGGTTGTAGTCTTCATGGTGTCCTGCTCGTGTATTCTTTGTATATTGCTCGAAAACGACTTGACAGCGCCGCTCTAAGGAATGGGACTGGTCGTGCCGACTTTTTTATGGACCCAAAGATGAATTTGATTGGTCCAATGTACTTGTTGGTTGTTGTTGTGATGGCGGTAGTGCTGATGCTACGTTCTCTGACTGATGTGTAATATCGAAGGTGTTCAGTTTCTTTTAAACTCTCTAGTATGCAAACGCGGTGTAACAGAGAGTGAGCGCGAGCCCTAGTCCAAAAGACGCACAACGGATGTACCCAGGTACGGTCATGGAAGTGCCAAGGGAATTTAGAGATTGATCAATAAGAACGAGATGGAGAAAGGAACAGCATCAAGGACCATGCACATACCCCCAGAAATGAGAAATGAAAATGCGAGGTCCTCAGCAACGAAGAGAGCGTGGTGAGGAGGTTGTCACGAGGGGTTAGTGAAGGATGATGATAGGGTGCAGTACCTACTTAACGTCCGCGAGGAGACAGAAACGGTAGAGAATGACGATCACGCGAAAGGGATTAGCGAGAATGAAAAAGCAAAGCGAAAGGAGGAAAGAAAGAGAGAGTAGAGGTTCTTTTTGCGGTGTCAGAGCGAGTTTTTTAAGCGGTCGTAAGGTAAGTATCTTCAAGAATAAGCGGGCAGGTGGATAGCAAATGAATGAAAGAAAGAGAGAAAGGACAAATGAAAGAAGACCGGCAGTGTATGCTCAAAGGGAGCATACGAGCATACGCAGCCACGGATCGTGCATGAATACGCGAATGCGGGAGGAGCTCCCAACCTGTGCTCTCGGCATCACCAACGCGCCCACGAACTGGCTACCTAACCCCGTACTTTCGCCTCCCTCTTTCCCCCTCCCAGATCCCACTCCGCATTCATTATCTTGCCGGTGCCAATTCCCTTTTTGAGTCCCCGCAGCAAGCACACTAGCCATGCTAGGTCAACACTAAGGCAACAACAGCAGCGAGCCTTTCCCCCCCCCCCTCCCCTCTTCCTCCTCTTTCTTCTCTCTAAAACCCCATAACGATGAACGATTTTCAAGGAGCTCCTTCTGTCGTTAAACAGGTTTATGCTACCATGCCCATTTAAGGGGTTATTGAACTTTGGTATATACAAAAGAATGAAAGGCGTTTGCGTTCAACAACGTTCTCCTGGTGGATTCTCACGAATTCTGCTCGGAAGGGAAGACCTTTTTTTTATTTTTTATTTTTCGTTTGGCAAAGATATTCATGAAAAAGGGTAGAGCCGTTATGCGGACGATGTCCGAGGAATGTTCCAACCCGCGTACGTCTCGGCTTCATTAAAATCGTCAAGCTCAAGAAGCGCGAAGGCGTACCGGCGTAATCGATGCCATCTTTCAGGACGTATTGTATGCACCGGCAATGTTTCGTGCAAGGACCTTCGTGTCTTTGCTCGGGCCAAGTCACTGTGTAGAACCCTTTTTATTATTGAGAGAGAAAGAATAAGTAGCAATGCTATTGGTCCATTGCTTTTTTTTGCAACCTTAAAATTGCATGGCAGTGCGTGATAAAAAAAAATAAAAAATAGAGGCCCCATCCCCATCCAGAAGTTGAACAAACATCGAAAGAGAGCGCTCTCAGACGAAAGGGACTGCACAGAGAAAAGAGCGAGCGCGTTATGGATTTGCGCCAACGGACAGGATTTGGAATCATCTGCTGTACTTCAAACAAGAGGCTCTATGCTGGGAGAGACACACAGAAAAGCAGGGTGAGATTGTTGAGCAGCAGCCTTTTTCTTTTTATAGTCTATTTATGTGAACACCCAGCCTGGCTGCAGAGAGAACCGTTTAACCAAAAAAGAAAAAAAAAGCGAGGCGAATGGGCAAATATAATCCCGGAAAAGAACGGCGCCGTTTTGCAGACAATGTGACCATGTCGTGAGCAGCAGCAGGCCAACAAAAATAAAAATAACGGCCATAAGTAAAATGGTGGCTGCGCCCAGGTGCAAGAACGAATAAAGTGCACTCGATTACTTTGAACTGAGCAAACGGACACTTCATACTGTGGCGGCATGTGGAGAAAAGGGGGGTTGGTGCGAGGTGATGATCAGGATGGGAATGATGAGATGAACTGTCGATGGGGACGATCAGCAAAAATGGTGCAGTAGGAAAAGTGGACGAGCGATGCCTGTGGATGCTCATACTATGCTGCCATGTCCTTGGTACTCCTTGACTCCTTCGCTCCCCGATTTTGTTCAGGGTGAAGAATCTGCTTAGGCGCCACGCGAGCCGTGCCGCGTCCAGCGTCAAACCGGTCTCCTCATCTTCATTAATTGCCATGCTATGGGCTGTCGTGCTCTACAAAAACAGTTGTATAGATCAAAATGTACTTTTTACGTTTTTAATTCTCGGCAAGAAAAAGAGGATCCCCTCGCAGAGGATGATGACCTTCACTTGGAAATGGCATCCTCGTTGATGATATCGATCGGTACAGCATCAAATGGGGTGAACCCAAAGATTCTTCCCAGGAAGCTGACCTCGCCCTGCAACGCAGCCTTCACGTTCTTGGGGATGCGGAAACCATGCCCCTCGCCCTCAAAGAGTACATAGGCCACAGGTAGGCCCCGCTTCTTGAGCGCATTGACCATCAGCTCCGCCTGATTGGGAGGCACAACTTTATCTTCCGCTCCCTGGAAGAACGCGCAAGGGCACGTAATCTTGTCTGCAGAGTACAATGGCGATCTCTCCAGATAAAGATCCCGTGCAGCTGGGTAAGGTCCAATCAAGCTCTCGGGGTAAAGCAACTCAAACTTGTGCGTATCCTTAGCCAAGACCTCGAGATCGCCGATGCCATAGTGGCTCACACCAGCCTTGAACACGTCCCTGAACGCCAAGCAGGCCAATGTGCTGTAACCACCGGCACTTCCGCCAACGATCGCCAACTTGTTGCCATCGACATCGCCTCTCTCGACCAGGTATGTCGCAGCAGCACTGCAATCATCCACATCGATCACTCCCCACTTTGTGCGCAGACTGTTGCGGAACGCACGGCCGTAGCCGGTCGAACCACCATAGTTGACAGCGACGCATCCGAATCCACGGGAGGTGAAGTAGTTGATGCTCCAGTTTAGGTCGGACGCATATGCTCCTGTGGGTCCACCATGAGACAAAACGCGGAGTGGAGGAAGAGTTCCCTCAGGCGCAACATAATCCGCGTTCGTAGGTGGGTAATAAAGCGCGTAGGCCACTGGAAACAAGAAATAAATGATAGAATCTCGCATTAGTCAAACCAACCTTACTAAGCACAAAATAAAATCATCAACTGAAAAAGATACCAGACATTCGTACCGCGGCCACCTGTGGACTTAAAGGTCAAGGACTCGGGTTTGGAAATCCAACCCTTGGGGACCTCAACGGTGCTCGACTTCATCAAAACCTCGTAGGCTCTGGTGTGCAGGTTGTAGCTGATGATCTGTGCCGGGATATTATAGCTTCCAACGTCGAGGAGAAGAATGTCGTCCTGACCATCCGTAGAGGCGTAAATGGACTTGATGGTCTGGAACTCTGTAGGGATATCCTGAAGGGTCTTGGTCTTGGCGTCAATAACCGCAAGGTTGTAGACGCCTGGGAGAATAAATAAAGACATCCTTTTTTAGATTGGGCGAACAAAAGTAGTCCTATTCATTGTGTCTTGAATCCATGCTGAAATGATACGTACCATTCTTGATATAGGAGCACGCAATCTTGGTACAATCCGACTTCAACGGGTAGTATGATCTGCCGGCAAATCTCCAGGCAGGATCTACCAAATACAATAGTCGGTAAATTAGCACCATGGTTGAGAACGTCCTATTCGCGCAATACAAAAAAAAAAAAAAAAAAAAAAGGCAACAGAGATAGAAACCGAAGTATCGACGGTACCTTGAAATTCTGCCTCCATTGGTTGCGAGAGGACGAGCTCCGGTTTGCCCCCAGCCTTGTAACTGTACAGGTTCCAGAATCCAGTCTTGTCATTGATAAAGTACAGAGTTCCGTCCTTTGCAAAGCGAGGCTGGTTCGTGCTCTCCTCATTGTTCTTGTCGTCACCAGCAAGGAGAGTCTGGGATGCAACCTTGATGGAAGCATCCGAGATGTCGAGATGGTTGTAGTACAACTGCGTGTGATCCCAGGTCATGAAGGGGTGATTCCACGAGTAATACGCAAACTCGCTGGGGTTGGCTGGGTTGAAGCGAGGGGCAGAATAAAAGTCGGCGCCTTCGGCCAAGATCTCAACATTGGGTTCCTTGGTATCAAGACGGACAACGACGAGGGTGTTGATCACAGTCTGGGGAGTGTCCTCGGTGTGATCCTCACGCACACAGATCAAGAACTTTTCCGAGGGATGAATCTCGATATCGGCGTATCTCCAGGCCTTGTTTTCGGGTGTCAAAGGTGTAGTTTCCTTGGTAGCCAAGTTGACCTTGTACAGTCGCGAGTCTACATCATTGCTGGAGATGAGAAAGTCGCTTCCAAGGGTGAAGGTGCCGCCACCATATTCGTGAACACGCGAGCGGGCATGGAAGGGTTCCGGTGTGAGTTCAGAGGTGACGCCCTCAGCACTGCGAGTCATAATGGTAGTGCGACCATTGGTAGCGCCGCTGAGCTCGCCCCAGTACAGGGCACCTGTACCCTCGTGCTTGAGCAAGTTTGAGATGCTCACGGTGGACGACGTGATGAAGTTGACGTCGATGGGTGACTTCCACTCGCCTATATGTATTTTAGTCAAACCAAGAGTTAATTCTTATGGTCCCTATCCATGCTGTGCTTCATGGACACGTCTTTCCATGAGTGATATCGAAATGGTCACTTCGCGCGTAGCCAATTTGGTCCGCACCCATGAAGCCCTGGGCACCAAGTGTCTGGCACTCCACGAAGTATCAAGTGCTGGGTATACTGCGTAATAAAACGCCAGCACTAAATAGTCGGCACGTCTCTGAGAACCCATGCGTGTCAATTAATTCGCATTAGCCACTGTAAAGAACCGGTGTATTAGATAGCGCCAGCTCTCAGATAGGCGCCACGAAAAAGTGATGCACGACCAGTTCACCAAGGGATGACCCTAGATGTCGGCAGTGCTCATTCTTTTTTTTTTTTTTTTTTTTTTTTTCAGGAACAACAATCAGGGGGGCTGAGATGCCTGCAAGAGGAATAAACCAGGCGGCACTTACCGTATGGCGCAACAGTAGGGGTCATGATGAGAATAAAGGACTTGGCGTGAAGAAAGTGGAGAGGAGGAGAGATGGAGATTAGGGATGAACATGGAAAACGTCTGGCAAAATAGAATACTCGGCCCTATCCCAAAATGCTCCCGGCAGTGTGGGAACGCAATTGTGTCCAAATATGGAGTGTAATTCTGGTTCTCCCCCCCATGCGAGCAATTACGGTCCTTCTGCACAACGATGCTTCTTTATCAAACTAAGGACCCAAATGATAAAGCTTGGAAAGACCTTCTAGTCAGCTAGCTGCAATCTGAAAAAAAAAAGAGATTCAAGAGATTGCTAGACAAGGATTCGATCAGATCAACTGAACATCTACTCATCCCGCTGAGCACATGACGATTTACGTTCATGTACTCCTCGTACTTTTTGCGCCACCAATTTCCATTCAGCGAGAAGATACACTTGTATGGAAACGATATTTATTTAGGCTCAACCAAAAGTATCCCAAGGTAATGCACACCGGGCACAGTTGGTACCCGTCAAGTCTGCAGATTTAATCACTGGGCGGCACCAAGTGGGTCCGATTGCCAGCGTCGAATTGCTTGTAGATTTCTCTAATCCAATAATCCTCCAGGAAGAGATGTACTGTTTCCCCGTAGTGAACTTGGTGCCATGAAGGCGGTGCTTATAGCTGGTAGAGCCTGCGATGGCTGGCACGACGTTCATGCTCTGAATAGATCGCCCTGTACCTGTAATTCGCACATGCGCTCAACGTTCGATCCGTGCACTGCCACGCGACCACACGGTGTCTTGTTAGCGTACTCGATTTTGTCGACACCCGCTTGTGTTTGATACGTCCACAAACATCATCACAGAGAGAGAAGGGAACCACTGCCACCACGCATACGCAATCCCAAATGTATGAAGGATTACTTGCAAATATAAATCTCTGCTGATCAAGAGGGGGGAGGGATGTCTTCCAACTATTGGGCCATGATCTTAGTTGACTTGATCGAATAGTGAGGACTGACGACGAAAAGTGCGGTGCTGTCCTCTAGAAGTGCATTTACGGTGGATGAGAACACTGGCGGGAAAGTGCACATGGAGTAAAGGCGTTTTCGCTTCTGTTTATATCACGCGCTGTATGCGGCGGAACTTCCTTGGTGGATTCAGTCTGGATAAGCAGAAACATTTACATAATTTTTTTTAATGTATAAATTGGATTTTTAAACGCTCTGACCTGTTCAACTACCCCGAGCCATATTTTTTTCTTTTTTCAAAAACTTTTACACCCGCCAAGAATGAGGCCTTTACCACAACAGACCGTAAAGGATGCGACGATCCGGCTTAGAAACGGAGAATCCATCCGCCAAGTCGCCAAGTCTCTCCAGATCTCAGCCGCATCTGTCTCCAGGATCCGTCAAACAGACGAGGAAAATATCCCGAATGCGGAAATAGGCCGGCCATCAAAGGCCACCAAGAAGACCAAGGCTCTGCTTGCTCGCCATTTCCGCTCAGGGAAGGCTACCACCCTTCGCGAGGGCCAGCAACTTATCCAATCGGTACTAGGAATCAAGGTCCATCCAGAGACAGTCCGGAACTATCTTGAGCAGCAGGGTCTGAAAGCAACTCTTCGACCGAGGAAGCCCAATCTGTCCTCGAGTCAAATCGCAGCACGCTATGAATTCGCCAAGGCACATTTGAACTGGACCGTCGATGACTGGAAGCATGTTATGTTCTCGGATGAGACGATTATCAGCAGGATTGAGATTATTAGCAACAACATCAGGATGCTCCGTAGTCAAGATCCCGACAGGAAGAACACCCAGCCTGGGCAGGTCCGGAATTCCACGCAGGGCGGAAGAAGAGAAAAATTCATGATCTGGGGCTGCATGACATATCATGGCGTAGGCGACGCTTGTTGGCTTCAGGAAAAGGTCAATGCGCCAGTGTACTTGGATGTGGTCCAGGAGTACGTTCTCGCTTCTCGAGATTGGTATCGCATGAATCGGAAGAAATTTATTTTCCAGCAGGACACGACCAGGATCCATACAGCAGCCGTAGTCATGAAGTTCTTTGAGAAATCCAAGGTTACACTCTTGGATTGGCCCGCAAATTCCTCGGACATCAACCCTATCGAGCACGTTTGGGCGCACCTTGAGCATCGGCTGGACCAGTATCCCGAGGCTCCAAGTTCGATGGAAGAGCTCTGGGAGCGTATTCAGGACATATGGACAGCGGTCCCTCTCGATCTCCTGCACGAGTTGTATGAAAACATGCCCGGGTGTATGGAGAAGCTCTATCGCAACAATGGAGGTCATATTAAGTATTAAAGTAGGGATGGTCAATTTCGGAAGGCGGAAGGGGTTTCGAATGGGGTCAACATTATGAGCCCCGAGTGCCTTGTTCAACAGCACACTCAACTTCGCATGCAGCTTCATATAATATCTGTGACTGTCATATGAAAAAAGAGCACTTCTTTGAGAACCAATTTGATGCACAGCGATTCTAATCTTGACTAAAAGCTGTGTATAAAAATATAACGACGATCGCGAATTGAAAAACGCGTCAGTTATGACCTCCAGCGCCGTATCAAACCGGTATGTCCTTAGACGGGCTCGTCAAGAAGAGGCATTTCGGGCACGGAAGACTCCGCGCCTCAGAGCACTTCTTATGGAGCCGATGTTCACATTCCAGCACCACCGAGCATTCTATGGGCTCCAGGCAGTACACGCAGACATCGCACTTGTCCACATCGGTCGATTCTATCAATAAACGTTCCTAGGTTGTCTGGTTGCCGGAGTCGTACACCTCGTAATCTGCTTTAGGGTCCACAACCTTCTACTCTGATGTATACTGCTCCTTTGAAGCCTTGATTCCGTGGAAGCGGTACTTGCATTTCGTGAAGCCGACGGTAACAGGAACGACCCCCACTTTCTGTTCCTTGCAATTGGGACATTGGAAGGTAGTGCACGCCAATTCGAATTGGCCAAATTCTCGCGGGCAGATGACTCGGTACCCGGACGTGCAGTCGCATTGACATTCAACGTTGGTCCCGTAAGATACCTTGCGTCCTCGTGGAGCTGAAGGCGATGACTTGCGATGAAGCAGACCTGTACTGTTAGAGATGTCGGGGAACACCGTCCCTACAGAGACACTTGCCATGGTGCAGTTTGTTACCAAGCCACCTGTCGCCAAGGCACTTGCCACCAACAGACCTGTTAATAACACCTCTCGGACTAGCTCTCTCCATGTACTCTTGGTTTGAACCTCGACTGGAGAAGCGCTAAATGTTTTTGGCTAAACGCTCAGGGCTCGTGTCAGGCTTTGGCCCGGCTTCAAGGATTGATAAGTAAGAATGCTGCCGAAGATCGAGTAATCGGACAGAGACTCCTTTAGGTCGTTGATAAGGATGCCGTTGACTTACAGGAAACGTCTGTGGGCGGTGATTTCGTCCTCCTGGAACGCGTGTGAGATGCACAACAGGAAGAAGAAGACGGGCTCGTTCGGCCGGGAGCGCACGGAGATGGACTTGCCAGGCTCGGCAGCGATGAGAACGGCAAGACTGGAGGCAGACATTAGTAGCAGCGGCGAAAATGATTGTGGTTGGAGGTGAAAGAGGCGAGCGCCAATGCACAGTGGATGAGTAGAGACGAAAGAAACAACGGCAGGTTTTATGTAGACGACGCAGGACCTGTGGATGCTACTCTGCCGAGGTACTGCATGACGAACAGTGCGATGTCCCATTTGTTCTCCCGAGACGTATCTTTATACTTCGTTCCCTTGAAGGAACCCCCACCCCCCTGGGACAAACAAGCGAGCGTAATACGCACTATCTATTTCCTTGGCGTTTGCTCCTTCAAGCTGCAGTGCCGTCAATCAAATGTGCATTGAACCTGCACAGCGGACACGACCCCATCCAGGCCGCATAACACTCTCCATGGAACCTGTGTCCACATCCCAGCGGCTTCACATTCCTCATTGGCTCCAAACAAATCGTACAATCCTCGCATTCATCCATCTTTGCGCTCTCGATCACCAACCTCCTCCAAGTCGTCTGGTTCCCCGCATCGAACACCTCATACCCGGCCTCGGACCTCACATACTTCCAATCAGAAGTATACTGCTCCCCCGTCGCTGACTTGATCCCATGGAACCTGTACTTGCAGTTCGAGAACCCAACCGTGACAGGAACAACCCGTTCGTTTTCTTGTTTACAATTTGGGCAACAGAAAGTCGAGCGCGAGAGTTCGAGCATCCCGGTGCCCTTCGGACAGATCACTCTGTACTTGGGAGTACAACTGCATCGGCACTCGACGTTGGTTCCGTTGTCCACAGCGCGTCCCCGAGGAGCCCTATCCGAGAACTGAATGTTGCGGACGTTCTTCGTATCGGATACGTCCGCAAACAACACCCCCGAGACCGCAGGTGGGCCACCGCCTCGCAAACTAAGCACCAAATGAAGTGTCGATCCGAACAAGATTCTGTAGTCCTGAAGAGTTCTCCAGTCTTCAAGTTGCTTACCCGAAAAAATGAGTCTTTGATCCTGCGCAAGAATTCCAGTTTTCTCCTCAATCACGACCTTGATGCTCTCGATGGAGCGCAGGGCCTTGTAGGGCAGGACTAGAGTTTTGTCCGTGAGTGTTCGGACAAAGAACTGGGATTCTGACGGTTTGAGGGAGAGATAGGTGAGGCCATTGCCGTAGATTCGGTAGAACGAAAGGGGTTGCTGGAGGTCCTTCATAGGGACCCCATTGATGAAGAGGGAGCGCGCGTATGTCGTGGTCGTGGCCTCGGAGAGGAGATGGGAGATGCGTTGAAGGAGGAAGAAGACAGGCTCGTGAGGGTGGGAGCGCACGGAGATGGACTTGCCAGGCACGGTAGCGATAAGGACTTCGACGGATGTAGCGGACATTGGGGGCGGTGGTGAGAACGAGTGTGAAAGAAGGAAGGAAGGGTGGAGCAAAGAAGATGGCGATGAGATGTGAAGTGGAAAATACAGGACAGCGGGAAGGGGTTTGCATGATGGTAACCTTTCAATTACACGAATGAATGCTGTATACGCACTTCTTCCCGTTCCCCCCGAAACACACTTCCTTCCTTATGCTTCGCCATTTTCAACCACGTTTCTACCGAATATGCGGTTCAATACAATTGACCTTCCAGGTTCTATTGTGATTGGGAAAGAACCTTGGGCGAACACTTGATGCCTCACTCATTTTTTGAAATATAAATTTTTAAGGAGTTGCGAGGGGGGCCGCGGACGCGTCGTGCTCTTCAGGAAACTGAGGTGGAGTGGTTTGTTTTATTGCATTAAAGTCGGACTGATATTGACCAAATGTCTGTTAAATCTACACAACGGACATGATCTCTTCCAGCCATCACAACACGCGCCATGGAACCGATGTCCACAACCCAACGCCTGCATCGCACTCATTGGCTCTAGACAAATCGCACAATCCTCACAACCATCTGTCCTCGCGCTCTCAATCACCAGTCTCCTCCAAGTGGTCTGGTTATCGACATCGAAAAGCTCGTATCCATCCTCGAATGTTACGATTTTCTGGTCAGAGGTATACTGCATCCCCGTCGCTGACTTGATCCCATAGAACCTGTACTTGTAATTCGAAAACCCAACCGTTATCGGTACAATTCTGCCGCCGGCCATCCAGCAGTTCGGGCATTGAAACGTCTTGCGCGAGAGCTCGATCCTCCTGAAATTTTCAATACAGATAACTCGATATCTAGGCGTGCAACTGCACTTGCACTCTATATTAGTCCCATATCCTGCTGTCCGTCCCTGAGGTGCATCCTCCGAAAACTGCAGGTTCATCACCCCAGTTCTGTTCGACACATCCGCGAACTCGATCCCCAGGGCTGGACCAGCACCACCACCGCCGCACAGGGATAGCACCAAATGCACGGTGGATCCTTCAATGATATTCTAGTCCTGTATGGTATTCGGGTCCTGGAGTTGCTGTCCCGCAAAGGCAAATCTCTAATATTTTGGGGGGATCCCTTCCTTTTTCTGGATCATGATCGTGATCCACATGATAGAGTATCGATAATTGACGTTGAACTCAAGGGTCTTGCCAGTCAGTGTTTTGACATTGATCCGCAGCTGTGTGCCCTTCTTCAGGGAGTGATAGGCCAGACCGCCTCCGTGGATGATGTACTCGAACAGGGGCTGTTCCAAGTCGTTGAGAGGGATCCCGTTGATTGCGAGTGAGCGTTGGTAGGTCGTGGGGTCGTCCTCTTGAAGGGCCTGGACGATACGCTCGAGGAGCATAAAGATGGGTTCGTGAGGCTGAGATCGAACGGAGATGAACTTGCCGGGCTCGTCGGCGATGACGTCGTCGGTGGAAGTAGCCATTGATTTTCGCTGGCTATGGAGATGTTTGCTGGTAGATGGGAGAGGGAGAGCGAGGGATAGATTTTTTAGCACCGCCTTCACAGAAGTGTCGTTCTGGAGAAACTCTTCCTGTGAGATGCACTTTTAACCTACGATAACATCGACCAAGTAAGTGTCTATTGCCATGCCGTACAGCACTCTTAACTCCCGCGCCGTGTTTATCGATTCCACATAAACTCATGCTGTTCTCACACTCATCCGTACATACCTTGTTGAAAAGTAAGGTTCCGACATTAGCAGGCTCTCTGCTTGGATGGAACGCATAGGATACTGAGTGTAGCACCGCCACAGTATTTGCAGTACTGGACCTTTGGGGTCAAGCGATAAATAGTCTGCCCATTCGGCTAGTAAATTTTTTGGCAGAGTCGCCGGCACCTACCTTCATTGTATAAATAACGGCTTCGTGGCACCGGTGGTCCGGAGTGAGATGGTCTTAAGGAAACATCAGAAGGAGTGTTTCTACTTGAGGACGTGTGTAATAGCCATTGAGTGTTAGAAGCGCACCGAGGTAGGCATGGATAGGGTTGGTCGTGTTTTTTGAGCGATTTCAGCGTACGACGCATGGACGAGGCGAAAGCACCGATCGTCCTCGGCAAAGGACAATGACGTGCGATCCCGAAGCCATAATCACAACTGTCGAAAGCTTACGAATTACGGAAACGGCTGAAGTTGATACTCTTGAGGCAACGACGGAAGCAATCGAGTTTGAGGATAGACGGGATGTGTTTTGAGCTTGAATGGCCATTAAAAGCAACCCAGGAAGTCATCGAACAGTTCTGAGTCATCCATGGAAAACGGGGGCCAAGGGAAGGCGTCCAGATACGCAGTAGATCGAGAACGAGAGAAATTAGGCGTGGCTGGGCCTATGTCTGTTGAAGGTTGGCCCCGTGAGACATGGTAAAAAGAGAAAGAGTGAATTGAGTCTTTTTCACGTGAGGTGGAAAAACTGTTGACTTTGATGTACAAACACACGAACCCTGGAACAAGCGATATCTTTTTTATATTTTATTTCAGGCAACATCAAAAGCGAAGTAAATCTGCAAACGCGTTTCAAGGGACGATACAGCCCTTCACCAAAGTCGTATTGTGCTCGCACAGCGGACACTTCCCCTGCTGTGAGCCAGAGCACCTCATGTGAAGCCTGTGCGTACATCCATACGCCAGTGTCTCGGCCATCGGTTCCAGACAAATCAAGCACTTGTCAAGGTCATCGACCCTCGCACTCTCAATAATCAGCCGCTGCCACTTTATCTGATCGCCGGAATCAAACAGCTCATAGCAATCCTCAGGCCTGACGATCTTCCAGTCAGAGGTATACTGTTCTCCTGTATCCTTGATCCCATGGACCCGATACTTGCAGTCCACGAATCCCGCCGTGATGGGGCGCCCGTCCTCTTGGTTGCAGACCGGGCATCGAAACTTCCTTTGGGATACCTCAGTCTGCCCAAGGAACTGCGGGCAAATCACTGGGTATTCAGAGGTACAATTGCACCAGCACTCAACATTTGTTCCTCGTCCAACATTGCGTCCTGGTGGAGCGGTGTTTGTGAGCAGTTTCATCTGCATATCCACTGGCTCGAACGTACCCACGGGCCTCGCGTCTGAGGTGCCGCAGGGACCGTTTACAAGCACTTGAGGAAACATGGCCAAGGCGCCGTTCTGGATATTATCGGAGTCCTGAAGCTCCTTCTCCAAGGAATATAGTTTAAAGAGTTCCTGAGGTATGCCGGTTTCTCCCCTGATCAGACTCTTGACATATGCAGTGGAGACGTTAGGGTTGCAATTGAAGGGGAGGATGTTACCGTCAAGGGTTTTAACAAGGAGAGGACAAGTTCTGGGCTTGATTGCGCGGTAGGTGATAACGTTGCCAAAGACGCGATGGAACGACAGGGGCTTATTCTCATCGTGTATAGGGATGCCATTGATGAACAGAGTGCGCACATAAATCTCGGTTAAGTCTTCGCGGAGTGCGAGGGAGATGCGCCCGAAGATGACGGAGATGGGTTCGTTCAAGGTGGTGTTGATGACGACGGACTTGACGGGCCCGCCTACGATGAGGATTAGGACGCCGAAGGGGATATTTGACCAATTGACCATAGTGCGAAGAAGAAGTGTGGAAGGTAAGTTGTGGTAGAAGAAGAGAGGGAGAGAAAGACGAATGGGCGTAGTCGCAGGTGCTATCTTGTAGACGCGACAAGGCACAGCAAAAAAGCATATAGGAATAATAACAAGGCATACGGATACTGACGGATCCCATAGGCCGCTAGAAAATATTCACGGCTTACGTTTTTATTTGGTGGCAAAGCACATCGTGCCCTCCTTTCTTTTCATTTCTTGAACACCATCGCCATTACCCACTCGCCGCCTTCGTCGTTCCTTCTCATCCCTCATGAACTCATTTGACTTTCCTGGAACAACACTCGTCCGAGTCGGTTCGCGAATCACCCAGGTCCGGACATTCTTCAGGTAAGCCATCAACTGACCCTCGATTCCTGTCTATGTAGATGCAGGACAGGACCCTCGAACATGGGCTCACACGTAATTTCCAAGCAGCAATGGTGGCAATGGCGACGACAGCAGTGACGAAGAGGAAAGTATCCAGATGCCGGAACTCAGTCCAAAAGCACAAAAGCTGCTACAGGTACTAAGTCCATAATCACGATAAAGTCCTTTACACGAACGTGCCCTCCCTTTTGCGGCTGCTCTGACAAAAGAACCACTCCCTTTCGTTCCTTTCATTTTTCGTTAGGACATCCTATGGGCGACCATCGTATCTCCACCAGCACTAGAGCCAGCACCAGCACCGGCGCTATCAGGGACAACAGAGGCGCGACCTTTGACACCTACAACAAAAACAGAAACGACGAGGGTGGAATTGGATCATGAGGAATTCTGCCTGACGATCATCCAGAAGCCTTGGAAATTACCACTCAAATATGATATCCTGATTGACGGCAAAGTCATCGAGCCCACGCCTTACAAACTTTGGTTCGGACTGCAGCGTCCGCCTGCATAGCATCATCAGTCAAGCACTATTTGCTTCTCGTGAAAGAAACCATAAGAACAATAGGGGTAATGCAGTAGGAATCGCAATTTCATACATATTCTTCAAGAAATCGAAAGCATCGCGTTTTCCTTTGTATCACAAGTTTTTTTTTATTATCCTTTGCTCTATCCTCTTCTCTCCTTCTTGTGTAAATGCATCCTTCCTTTGTCTTTGGTCTTTTCTCGAGTTTTATTATCATTAAAAGCGTAAAATACTATCGTAATAAAAAAAAAAAAAAACGATTTTTGCTAGCAGACAAAAACAAACAAACAAACAAAAAGAAGTAAAACTGGCAAAAAAAAAAAATTGTCCATGCTGTGTCTTTTTTCTACATCACTTTGCAGTTTTCATCCTCGGGACCTTGCTGTCCGTTCTGACGACCACGCTCCGGACGCACTCGACGCATCGCTCCCAGTTTCTTCATGTCCGTCAATCGCTTCTTTGCACGTCCGTTGCCCTGTGCAGCCGACCGCAAGTACCACCGCCTCGCTTCCTCCAGATCCTGCTTCACACCAATTCCGACCTAATAATAATGATAAAAAAAAAGAAAAGCAACGTTCGTTGATCAGTTCTTTCCATGAATGTACAACAACTTGCAAAAAATAAAAGTAAATAAAGAGAATACGCATCAGGCAAGTAAAAAGACGCTTTGCTTACCTCAGAGTAGTATCCGACGGCATATTCCGCGCGTGCAAGTCCCTTATCTGCAGCCTTGCGCGCCCACAGGTACGCTTCCGTATCGCTCTGCTTCAACACCCCCTCAGATCCCGTCAGGTACCAACCCGATAGCCCGAGCTCACTTTCCGCATCGCCCTGTTCTGCCGCCCGCGTGTACCAGGCAATACTCCTCCTCGGGTCCACTGGACACGTCAACAGTCCATATTCATAGCAATGTCCCAGCTTGAACTGACTTGGCGCATACCCATACCCGGCCGCCTGTGTGAACAGCTCCCTCGAGTAGGCCTCATCCGGGATCACCGACGGAATACCAGCCTTTTCGAAGCACAGACCGAGCTCATGCAACGCATGTGGGTTGTCCTCATCTGCATTCGCCGCCGCTCGCTTGAGCCACGTAATCGCCTCGCGTGGGTTACTCTGTTGACCCAACAATCCCTTCAGTATCACCATTCCCAGTTTGTACATCGCGGCCGTATCACCCAACGAGGCCGCCTTGCGGTAGAACTGCACCGCTCGACTATGATCACGCTTCGTGCCCGCTCCGAGCTCATGGCACACCGCGGTCCTGTACGTCGCAGCCGGATGGTTTTGTTTCGAGGCCTGGATATACAAATTGAAGGCCTTGTCATGATCGATCTGCAGACCCAATGATCCGTTGCCGTAACAGTTCGCCAAAAAGAACTGTGCGTCCGGGTACGCAGGTTTGCCGACGCCCATGCCCGTCGTCGCCAGACGCTTGATGATCTTCAGTCCCTCCATAAAGAGCGCCTCCTTGTTCTTCTTTTGCCGCTTCGGATCCGGATCATCGTTACCGAACGTCACCGCTGCCTCGATCAATGCCTTCGCATACTCCAGCTGTGCTGCCGGATCATTGCTGTTCTTCGCACGCTGGCGCATCTCGTCTAATAGCTCGATCGTCAATGGCCGCTTCTTGGGCGCGGGCGCGGGCGCACGTCCAGAGGCCACGCTGCTGCCAGACTCACCGCGATGAGGCGGACGTGCACCGTATCCGCCGGGTCCCATGGGTCTTGGTCCACTGCCGCCACGACTAGGTGGTGGGCCACGCATCGAGGGTGATGAGTGCAGATTGGCGCCACCAGGACCTCCAGGCCCACCAGGACCTCCAGGGCCACCCGGACCACCAGGTCCACCAGGTCCTCCATAGTACTGCTGAGGAGGGCCACCATAGCCCGGGCCCTGAGGACGGTATCCACCGCCATAGTCGTATCCGCTACCAGGTCCACCAGGGTATCCACCACCATATCCTCCTTGCTGGTATTGTGGATCCTGATAATAATCTCCTCCATACTCTGATCCGGCATAGGGTTGTCCATACTGATCATACTGCACATCCTGGTATCCCTGTTGGTATCCGTTGCCATATCCAGGTCCCCCCGGGTAGCCTTGCTGATGTGGTGGGTATTGACCATAGGGCTGAGGAGGGCCCCTGAATGGCGGTCGCTGGTGGGGGTGCTGGTATTCTCCACCGTATCCATAATCCTGACCGCCTCCATAACCGGGCTGAGGGGCACCATAGGCTCCGGCACCATGGCTTGATGACTCCGAGTAGGTTGGGGCGTTCGGGTTTGCAGCCGCATAGGCGCGAACGGCCGAGTGGCCCGAGTCAACGCTGGCGGTCCTTGAAGGAGAAGCTTGGTCGTCGCCTTGCTGGTTCAGTTCGATTCCGGCGTCGAAGGACTCTGTAGGTGGATGACCTTGATCCGAGCCAGAGTAACGCGTATCGTCTGCATATCCAGATCTCTCTAAGGGTTGCTTGGACTCTTGCTCCGGAAGCCGGATGGGTAGTGAGTTCAGATCGGCGGCCGAGGAAGAATCGTCCTGTTGAGTGTTATTGGGGTTATCGTCCAGCGAGAGCGCTCCCAGATCCAGATCGAGCTGTGGTGCGGACGGGGTGGCATAAGCCGAGTCGCTCCTGATATCGTCTCCAGAAGCAGTGGTGGGCGAGAGGGTGTTACTCCTGTTGAGATGAGGAGATTGGTGGTCCCAGCCCTGGGGAGGAACACCGCCAGCGTGCGGGTTGAGCGGATGAGGGCTTTCTGAATAATCGGTCTCGTAGGGGTCGTATGAGACGACATTTGGCTGGTAGTTTTCCCGAGGCGGCAGGGGTGTGAGCACGAGCTGGGGGTGAGGAGCATTGCTCTCGTTCGTACGTGAACTTCCTCGGACGGGATGCGCCATTGAAGAGAAGAGCTAGATGATTTGGGCGTTGTTCAAAATATAATAAAGTCTATCGCCGCTGCCTAAGAAAGATGATCCGCGATGGTTCGTTAGCAAAATGGGAAACGCGAAGCGAGCACACACACACACACACATATACATATATATACACACATATTCATGGAGATAGACACACACAGACACATAGACAAGACAGATAGGCGTGAATTCGAAGATAGGACGGATGTTTGGATTGTTGTTATTGTCGATGTGGGACAGAAAGAGCTGCAAAGAGAGACGGAGCGGGGGAGGGGCAAGCGAACGCGTTCATTCCGTGGGACAATTAGGATCTGACACATGGCCAATTGTGTACGATGGATATAATGCGGCTGCAGTGTCGATTCTTCTTTTCTTTGTGTGTGTGTAAGGAACGCTGGGTTCCTGGCACACATCACCCTTCTCTGACTCACTAGACAACGGAAGAGGGCGATATAGTGTAAAAGGATGCAGGCTGCCAAGCAAGATGATGAGACTGCGCTGTTTGGCTGATCAGGCTCGAATCACGAGGACAGCGGCTCCAGTGGGAGTAGGACAAGGGAGATGAGGAATAGATGGAGGAGATGGGGAGATGATGGTAAATGGGACATGAGAGGCATGGACGGTACCTACCTCGCTCTTCTTTCTCTTGCACGGTGTGTGAATAAATCGATCGATAGCGGGGCGGAGTCGAGACGGCGGAGAGTGATGAGGATGGAGAAGAATATGGAGATGAGGGAGATGAGGATGAGGATGAAGAGGATGTGGCGGACAGAGAGGGTGATGATAGGGTGAGAGGAAAGATGGAGTGTGTGCACCGGGGAGTGATGATGAAAGAAAGAGAAACCAATAGGGGGAGGCGCCTTTTTGGAGTTGCGGAGAGGACGACTGAGGACTGAGGATATTAATTGCGGGCAAAACTAAATGCGCTCAGCTCAGGCTGCTTAAACTCAAACGACGAGCCAGGAAGTGAATGCGAGGGATGAAAGCCCATGCTGCCAGCATGTCCATCCCTATGCTGACTGCACACCTCCTCCCCACTCTCTCTTGGGAAACAGTGGTTACTCTCGATTTCTTCCCCCCAGCTCCCTAGAGGAGCCCTGAGGGAGATCACACTCCTCTGCGGACGGACTTGATCCCAATATGGCCCAATGGAGTGTAGACGTTCGATTCAAAAGACAACCTTGAGCGTATTGTCGCCAGCTACGCTAGCAATGTCGATCTTCCGGAGGGGTATTTGAATACTATGGACATATGCGTGTGTTTGTGTGGATCTACTGCTGTGCTCTATGCCCATGGATACTCTAAACACAATTACACAGACACAGCGCCGCGCCTGGGGTAGTGATACTGATAGTGACACTAGTGATGATGCTGATGGTGGTGCTGGTACCCAGACAGACCAGGGCTGAGCAAAAGAGGAAATTATTGTTTTTCGCCGAGAGATTAAGAAAGAGACATGTCATCATCGTCGTGCATCCCTGTCTTTCTCTCTCCCTCTTTCCTTTCTCACACACACACACGCACACAAACATATATCTCCTCTCCCCTACTTCCCTCTTCTCACCCTAGGCATAGGAGACTCACCAGATACACCGACATGGTGCTGGAAAAGATCCGTCAACGGTTCGACCTGAGTGTGGTCAAGCACATCGACCTCGAGGACATGGCCATTGACTTCACTGGCCCCGACCACTGGACCTCGACCCTCTCCTCCGACCGCCTCGTCGCCCGTCTCACCCACATCCCCGGGTTCACCTGGCCCATCCAGCAGGTCCAACTCACGGTAAGAACCAACACTTTTTACAATTCACATGTCATTCACCGCGGAAAATGAATACTACCATGTAGTACGATGCGGTGTAGAGTGTACAAAGAAAAAAAAAATTAACGCTAATCGATCTTTCCTCTAGGTCCTTGTTCAGGTACCATGGAAATCGCATGCCATACTTTCATGAGACTCTTCTTTCCTACAAAGATCGATTTTGCTCACTACTCACCTTCTCTCACCGCCCATTCCTCTCGCGCCTCTTTTTATTTTTTTTTCCTTCTTCAGGACAAGGGCGAGCACCTCGGCTCTTTATACTCACCCTTCACGCCTGCATCCGTCTCTCGCGGCCAAATCACTTCCTCCATCTCCTTCTCCCCCCTCCACATCCCCCCCGAGTCCCACACCGCCTTCAGTACCTTCATCGCCGCCCTCACTACCCAGTCTTACCACACCTTCACCATCAGGGGTTCCGCCGATATCCAGTTCAAGCTCGGACGACTCCTTGGTGTCCATGCGCTTAATGGTGTCGATTTCTTGTCAGATTTGACCTTGAGGGGGCTGAATAACTTGCCGGGAATTAAGTGTACGGATGTGAAGGATGTAAAGTCAGAAATCCATGAGGGACAGGAACGAGAACAGGATATGTTGCAGATGACGGTGCTGTTGGATATCCCTAATCCGAGCCAGTTGTCCCTCACACTGGGTGATATCACACTTGAAGTACTCTACAGTGACCAGACCTCTGCATCAACAGAGGCAGCAGAAGCAGCAACAGAAACAGCAACAGAAACAGCAACAGCAACAGCAACAGCAACAGCAACAGCAACAGCAACAGCAACAGCAACAGCAACAGCAACAGCAACAGCAGCATCGACTATATCTTCTACGGACTCGTGGGTCGAAGCTGAAGAACAAGATGTCAACAGAGGACAGCAGCAACAACAACAACAAGAACAACAACTCTTTGAAGAAAACTCTGACCATGTCATAGGTACCATCCATCTTCCGGGTCTGATCCTGCTACAAGGTGCGAACGACGGTCGGGTCGCAACACTCAGACTTGACACGCGCCTGCAGCGGACAAAACTTTTCCTGGACGATATCGCAAAAGAATCACGGACAGTGCATCTGAAAGGGTTTCAGGGTACTTCCGAGAACGAAGCCCTGGCCGCTGGCTTGGTCACCTTGGCGACTTCCTTTATTATGCCCAGCTTTATGCTCCCAACCGATCCGAAGCATTCATTCAAATAGCTGCATGGACATAAAAAGAAAACGCGCTCGTCTTTTGCAATAAAACAGAGAGAGAGAGAGTTATTGACATTATTTTTATTCGCACTATTATCCACTTCACTCAAGTACGAACTTTCTTGGGCACGGCATGCGAATGATTGGCTCCCGCACTTCCACACAGCAACGCCTGCTCCTCCTGCTTCATTGGGCTATCCGTGCAATACCTAATTCTCCTCACCCATTCATCCCTCACCACCTGCTCGATCGTCAACCTCTTCCTCGCATCAGGCTCCAAAATCGCATAAAGCACCCTCCTGCACCCAGGCGTCTCGATCCGGTCAATGAACTCGTGCCCGCCAATATGCCCATTATATGCGAATGTGTTGTACGCCGTCAGGGGTACTGCTACCGCAGACATCACTGTGTCCTCGTTGGGTTTCGGAGTAAACTTCCCTGCTGAAGATGACGACGATGATGACGACGAAGGGTAAGAACCTGGCGATCCTACGGCCGAAGAACTCGGACTCTCTACCTTATCAGCCCCTTGGTGTTTCTGCTGACCCACTTCATACGCTCTCCCGGGCACTGCCTCCCCATTCACGCCTGCACTCGCAGCCACAGCCGCAGCTGATGATCTCCAGGTCGAGAAATGCGACGACCTCACGCTCTGCGAACTCTGCGAGCTCGCCGTGCTCAGTAAGCTCGATGACGAACAAGCGGATGCTACTTTTCGGTTCAGAGCCTGTCGCCTCTCGAACTGCAGTCTTCGTTGGGTTTCCCCATATCGGTGTGTGACAATGTTACCGACGAATTTCGCAAACCGGGCATCACTCTTGCGATCCGCGCGTGCCCAGGGCATGGCTGAGTAATACATCACGTAAAAGATGATCCCGCAGGCCCATACGTCCACAGCCCGGGGGTCGTATTCGTCCTGGTAGAACTCTTCCGGGGCAATATACGGTTCTATTGGAAGAGCGAAAAAAAAAAAAAAAAAAAAAAAAAAAAAAGACACTGTTGGAAGCTGTTGTAGGAATAAAACACGAGGAAAAAAATAATAAAGAGAGGGAGGGAAGGAGAAAAGTGGATAGAGAAAAACTTACCGCTGCCGATGATGCCCCTGCAGGGCAACGGACTGGGGTCGCCCACGGACTTGAACACATTCGCGATCCCAAAGTCCGTTATCTTCAGAATCCTGCCCGTCGCATCGATCAAAAGGTTCTCGGGCTTCAGATCGCGGTGCTAACAAACAGAGAAAGGACCCATGTTAAACACACAAAAATAAAATTAAAATTAAAACAACGATAACAACACAGACTTACAGCAACGCCCATGCTGTGCATGTGCTGCACACCATTCACAAGTTGCCTCCACAGGCAATACTTCTCCAGTAGACCGATCGGCGGAGAGGACCTTGTCAACAGCTGGAACAAATCTCCTCCCGCTGCAAATTCCATCACCATACAGTATTCCGGGAACTGTTCCAGACGCAATTGCTTCGCATGCTGCTTCTTCCCCAGCTGCCTCTGCTTCTTCAACCGCTGGACTTCCCTCCGTCGCATCTCCTGCTCCAACCGTTGCTGCTGCTGCCTCTTTTTCATTTTCTTGGTCGCCGCCGTCACGGCCACCTCGGCCTGCTGCTTGTTCTGGAAGTGATGGTGAGCTTGCTGGCGACGGCAGTCGCGATGATGGTGAGCGTGATGGCAAAGATGCTGTGTGTGTCTATACCCGTATTGTCCTTCATAGTCATCCTGGGCTCCGATAACGCTACTTCGATTCGATGACGAATCCACAGATCGTCGTCGCTGGGCCCTGACGGACACAGGTCTTCGAGGTACAGATCGATGAGGGTGCCTCAAAGCCGTCGGATACGACGGTGCCTCCGTATGCTGTCGATCATCCCCTCCAGATCTCATCCCCGATCCGCTCACACTCTCGACCGCCCGAACTCGTCGCCGGTGCTCCCTCGGACAACTGCAATCCTTATCATCATCCCTTCGCTGTTCGTCCGCCTTCCTACCCATGCCTTCATAATGCCCCCTCCGCCCCTGCTGCTCCTCCACTTTATCTCTGTTGTTATCGCCACCATCATCATCGTCGTCGTCGTCGAGATCCTGCCCAGGCTGGTCGCGTACTAAATCAATCGTCCGGATGATGTTCTCATGGTCCATCGATGTCGAGATGCAGAACTCCGCACAGACCTTCTTCAAATACTGTCGATGTGTCTCTGTAGCCTTGGGCGGTCTGAACTTCTTGATCGCATAGATCAATCCCCCCTGAGCATTCACCGGCAACTGGTCCGTGTTCGTCCTCTGGAGGAGTCTCCTCCTGTAGGCCTCCCTCTGCTCCGGCGTGACCTCATCTTCTGTCGTCATCGTCATCATCCCTGAAGACAGCCGCGGACTCAAGAACGCGTCTTCCGGTCGGAGGTCAGCAGACGTGGGTCTCTCAATTGATGCAGTCGTTATGACAGCGCCCTTGAGCTTCTTGGGCGACTTTGCTCGCAATAGCATCACCTGCGCCTGCGTACCCGCGCCCAGCTCACGACCCGGAACACCGTACTTTGATTGCAACGTCGGCGTACGCGCCGGCTCCCTAGGTAACCTCACCGCACTCGGCCGTCCTCCATTGCATCGTTCCTGAATCCGCTGGCTCACGGGGCAAGAGTGTTCGTGCTCAAAGTCCGATGTCAATGTCGGATAGGCCGAGTACGGCAGGGGCGGGACCTGTGCTGGCACAAACTCAACGCATGGACCTGGGGCTGCGACGTCAGGGGCGACAGCCATTGGATGGACAACTGTGTTCAAGTTGGGCGATGACATTAACTTTTTAAGGAACCGTACCCGGAACCCGGTCGATTCGGGTGGTCTGTGAATAGGCGATGTGACCTTTGTGTTGGGCGCAGCAGCAGCAGCAGATGAAGAAATCCGAGCTCGATCGATGGAGGGCTTTTGGTTAGGAGGCAGGGTCCTAAGGCTACCACAGTTATTACTGCTGTCATTGTTGTTGTTGTTATTCTGAGATCTCGATGGAAGACCTAAAGGACCATGTGTTTGGGACCTGTTCACGACAGAAGCAATGGGATCTGCAGAAGGGACACCGGAATCAAAATCTAAAGACTCTAAAGGAGGTCTAAACACTTGAAGCAAGCGCCTATACAACTTGGGGATTGGCACTGGACCTGTGGCATTCATGTCCTGGAACAGCCTCGACTTTGGACCGCCAGAGCGGTGTGCAGGAGAAACAGCAGACTGCGGAGACTGTCGCTGAGGGTGATTCTTCGTGGACAAGAAGTATTCCTTACCACCAGGGGAATTTCCCTTGGCTTCAGGGAGATTGTTTAGAACTTGGTCAGGACCCTCTACTACGATGTTCTGCTCCGCCCCGTCCTCTAGGTCCCCCGCATGTGCCAAATACGACAGTCGGCGCGTCAGCTTCGTTCTCCCATTGTGACTCGTGGCGCTAATGACGGTGGTCGACCGAGTGATGGTAACGGCTGGGTATAATTTCACATCAGTTCTACTCGCACTAGTCGAGGGCACTGCATTCACAGTCAAGCTGTCCACACTATCCTCCAACTGCGTACTAGCTTGATGATCATTATATAGGTTATTACGCTGCTTGACTGCAGTAGAGTTGTTCATATTATGGTGGTGATGGTAACGGTCATGCTCATGGTCAGTTATTGCTGTTGCCTCAAACTGAACTGTCGATCGACGACGATGTCCTGTCCCCTGCTGGAAGCGACCATCCTGCTGTTGTCGTTGTGCTCGCTGCCGATGCGATGGCTCGTAAAGGTGTACTTGTGGACACGGTCCCAATCCAGAGCTCTCACTGATCGTCGGAGAGCTCATCTCAATTCCTATGAACGGGGATCCCTCTCGAGTCAGATCTAGCTGCTTCTTTGCCCGTAAAGATATGGATTGGCTTGACTGGGCGGCTGGGGAAAGCGGGGTACGCTGAACTTGTGAATGAAAAAAAGGTTTCTGGCCTGCAAAGACCACTGAAGAGGACCTGGTCCTCTCTGCAGTGAAATCGGAGAACTGTTCCTCATCTTGATCTGTAGTGTGAGAATGGCAGTATCGAGCAGGAGATGTTATAAAAAGTAGGGGATGGTAGGATCAAATTCAAATACGTTGATGATACAAAACTTAATTCTTTACCTTGTGTGTGCCGTAGGTGTCTGAGAAGCTGGGCGGGTGATGTTTGTAGCTGATAGTTCATGTTGAGGAAGGTCGTTGATAGTCAATATGGTCCTATGGCTTTTTTTTTATGTCTTTGGTAAATGCGAATGAAGGTTGGATCGAGGGAATGAGTTGCGTATTGTAAAGTTGGGGGTATATCTGTGGATATGTGAACAAAGGCGTTGTCTGCTAATATGAAATCGACGATGTGGTAGGGCTGACAGGAAATAAAGAGATGAATTAAATAAAGACAGACAGACAAAGCGTGTGTAGGAATGGGAGGCAGTTGAAAGGGGAAAAAAAGTGTATTAGGCGGTAGTCCAAAGGAAGCAGAGAAAAAGCGCAAAATGAAAGTGCTCCTAGTCGCTTAGTCGGGATGGTTTTATACTCAAGCAACCTGTCCCACTCAACTTTACCCCGACACACTCCGCCTTCCTCGCGCGACAGATAAAAAGGAAGAAAAAAAAAGAGCGGAAGCAGTGAAAAGGGACAGCTCCCACTTCACCATGCAAAAGAGGATGCATGTTGTGTGCTGATCGATCGCATAAAAAGGGCATGTGTGGTTGTCGCATCTTTCCTACATGAGAGAACTGGAACTGGGGAAGTGTGGATACATAAGATCGGTAGTAAAGGCCTCCACATCCCCGTCCGATCCACTTGGCCTCCTCTGCTTGTATGTTACACTGAGAGGTTGCAGAAGCTCTTGTCCATACTGCTTTTTTTTTTTTTTTTTTTTTTTTTTGTCGGCATGCTTAATTCTTCCTCCCTAGAGCCTCATACTGCTTCCATTTCTTGCCGATTTGTATTTGTATTATTTGAAAGAAGGAAAACCAGGAATTGGACACTAACGCTAACACAGACACAGAGGCGACAAAGTACCAGTGAATCAGTAACGAACGTTTGTACCGCGCCAGAATGCTTGCAAACATTATCATTGCTCTGCAAGTACTCTGCAAGTGCTCTGCACGATCGGGGTTTCAGCACAGTGCACCGACCAACTGGGAGAGGGGGAAAGGGAGGTACGCGTTCTATGCCAACTTCTTTAATCTGTTTGGCTAATCATATCGCGTTAGCAAGCGGTTACATCCAGATCCCATCCCATCCCATCCCTGTCTGTTTGTTAGTTTGGGAGCAGTAAAAGACTCGAGCCCACCATTCCTCTCAAGCTCCCTCCTCCTTCATTGGTCCTTTTCTGGCTCCCGTTGTCGCGAGTCTCACGGAAACGCGACTCTGTCCTCGTCTCGTCTCATCTGCATAGCAGCTCAAAAGGGCCAACCAGACAAACGGCCTGCTTTCTGGACCTGTTCCTTTGCACTCATAACTGCTACAGTTGTACAAAGCTGTATCTCACTTTTTTATTACCTTCTATGCTTCACACTCACACCGCAATAAACACCTCCTTCTCATCGACTCCTACTGGGAACCCAAAGTCATCAAAAGCACCCTCAAGTCCTTCCTCGGACTCATCTACCACTATCCCCCCAATCTCGCCCTCTATCCCTTCCATTACCCTCCTCCTTATTTCTTCCTCCTCATTCCTCGCAGCTTGCTCCTCCTCTTCCTCAGTGTCTTCCTCATATTCAAGCGTGATTCGCTCTCCAAAGAACGGCCCACTCTCCAAAATCCGTCCCATCACCACCTCAATTCCCTTCTTCGCTCCCAGGATCTTCAGCTCTGGGGCCGCTCTCTTCCTTTTAATGTCCCCTTCCTCCTCCTCCTCCTCCTCATCATTATCGTCCGACTCCATATCCTCATGGCGAAAGTCGTCCTCCTGACTACTATTACTACCCGAGATTGCTCCATCTTCCCACCCATCCTCCCTCGCGGGCTTAACCGCAACCCTTCGTCTTGCCCACTTACGCCAACTTCGGAATGCTCTCTGCATCAGCTTGCGTCGTTTCGCCCGTAGATGCTGCGCCAGCATATAGTACATGTGCATTTCCTGGCCCTTCAACGACGCTAGCGCTGGTGGTATCGTCGTCACCGTGCCAATGTTTTGCCCAGGACCGTGTCCACCCTGCGGACAATAACCATGTTGCTGCATCGACGCAGCACCCGGGAATGCAATATGCTGCAATTGCGTCTCATCAAACTGGCTCCCATACCACGGATCCGCCAGCACCCGTACATGATGCCTTAAACACCGCAGCCCCACCGGCTTCTCCAGTTGACCTCCTGACCCTGATCTGTCATAGAACGAAGTCGCATTCGAGAGCACCATCCTCGGATCTGGGAACCAATTCGGCGTCGAATTAAAGTAATACTCTGTCCACAGTGACGTGAACCGACCCCCTGTCTGCACATGCAATACATGCTCGCGCCATCCACCCTCGCCCAAGTTCCTTGATGTACGTTCTCCCAGTTCCGGAGGGATGTAATCATGACTCGTGAACCAGCCTTGGTTCTCGTGAACCCATTTCCAGATCGACAATGTCCGCTCCCTCAGCCGGTCCTGTGCACGCTCATGTTCATTGTTGTACAGGAAATCGCCAAACGGAGAAAACCCGGCCGCGGCGCGTGCGAGCACCACGAGCAGATAGTCATTATACTCGAATCGAGTCGGATGTTGCTGAACAATGTGATGCAGACACGTCAGGAAGAGCAAAAATACGGGCGAAGGTGCGAGTGGGACTGTCTGCACCGGCATGGGAGTGTACTTTGGCGAAGATGGCGTTCCCGTGAACGACGAGGGCAGAACAGGAGGCCGCATTGAGGGACTTCCATTCTCTACAGAGGGTGTCGGCCGAGTCTCTGGAAGACACGTAGACGGTAAGGTCGTTTTCGACTCCACCTTGGACTCGGAGTCTGAAAGCAACGGTCGTTTCCATTTTTTTCGCGAGAAGGATATCGACTCCTTAGCGCCGTTGGGACTAGAGTGAAGCATCGTCGCAGATGCCCGCCACGAGTCCTGAGGTTCATCCTCCAAGGGTGACACCGACATTGCTTTCTTTTGGCTGGACAGTGCGTCTGTGCGTGACTGGAATGGGTGACCGGCAGATAGCCATTCCTTCTCGATCAATACGCGAAGACCCTGTATGGTCCTGTAGTACGGATCCAAGAGGATCTGAGCCAATGAGACGAGTTGTGTAGTTCTATCCCATCCATCTGTGCAATGCTGTGAACAATTTTCAAGTATAAAAAAAAAAAAAAAAAAATGGTTAACGAAACTATCCTCAATGTCCGAGTCTGATACATGTGGTCCAGAATCCATGAGGTAATTACCACCAGAAGCGAGCAGTTTTGGTCAAGCATCTTTCCGACGATGCCTTCACGCCCGGATGCAGCTTTCAGTAGATCGGCGACGTGTGTTAACCATCCCGTCGATTCGATCAGCGTGAACCAGTTTGTCGAGTCCGACTGAGTTGATACCGCCTTGAGAAGGGTTTGATGAGAATTGGCAATGACATGAATATTGGCAAGAGACATGTACGATATCGTGGCGTTCGGATAGTGGTCTACATACACAAAGTATGAGCGTCGATGGTGAGCTAAATCTTCACCGCTAAAGACGCCAGCGAAAACATCATTCTTCAGCTATACCATCCTCGTACCTGGATTCTCGCGACCACCCCCAACATATCCATTAGCGACAGCGGATGTATACGCACGAGCGTCCATGATACACAGTTTTGGCGTACATTTCCGACCCGAATGAGAGCGACGATGTTCTCTGGCCGCGGTTGTCAAAACCGTCCTGATATAAGTCTCATCCTCAGGCCCTCTAAAAAGCCGTACGTTTGATGTATGAATCATAGCGAGCATTAATGCATGCAGGAGCAAATTCCGTTCCTGCAATAAAAAAGGTATCTTGCTCCCCTCCGCGGCCTTACCTAGCGCCGAGAAACCCAACCATTGGCTGCGAGCTCCTCATAAGAACAAGACCCGTATCGGGCGACCTCCAGCAAATCATCGGAAATCGCTTATTCGATCGGAAGGCAGCCAGTTGCTTCATGCATGCATTGGCGCTGTAGGAGTGCCGAGGCTCCGGAAACCCGGACGCGGCATGGGTATGCAATGAGGATGGTGGATCAGATCCTGGAGAAGTTGAGAACCGTGCTGCCTGATCTACCGAGGAGCTCGCACCACCATGGTCGAGGAAGCTGATCGGCATAATATATTGCTCTGGGTATGTTGGCGACAACTCGAAGTCTCTATTCAGATGCGCTACCGTCCTGTTCAATGATAAAAAAAAAAAAAAAAATAGGCAAGCAAGGTCAATGTATAATCCATGCTGATATCCTTTAGAGCGAGATAACACCTAATGCGACTGACCATACCATAAAGAATCGTCAAAATTCAACCGCTTGAATTCTCTGTGGATATCGTATCCCCCAGTCCATCCCAACATCCGCTTTTCCGAAGGTTCTCCACAGGACGCGTTTCGTTTGCTCCTTGACGATGGCACAATGACATCCTCGGCAGTCCACAGATTCGCCCTGGTCTGTCCAACATCTTTCCCTTCCACAGCCGCCCTCCGATCCTGCTCTAGAAGGAACTGTCCTATCGAATACGGAAACCGGGTTCTGACCTCTTCATTAAACACCAGTCTTCGCAAACAGGACATCACATCGCTAATGGTGGGCGGGCCATGTGATTGCTGCGAAATTATGTATTGCGGAGAATCGAACTTGAGCGTGAGACTGATTCGGTGTTCCTGAAGCGTGATTGTGGCAATCGAGCTGTGTGCGACCTGCGCCAGGATCGTATCGTGTCCCAATGGGGACTGTTGCGTCGAGCAGATCCGGAAATTGGTAATGACCAGACATGTCCTCAAAGCAGGCTTGCCCGGGTCTTGTGACATCGAACCAGACCCCAATGAATGCTGCTTATTCAGGTCGTGTCCAGGGTGTGTGCGGCTCCGGTTGTGGTGATGTGTGTATCCATGATGTCCATGATGTAGCGAGTGATGCTGACTAGATGAGTCCCGCTGTTGATGGTTTTGATAATGGTTATGGTAATGATGATGATGCTGAGATAGATCTGAGGAGTCCTGGGTGAGTCTGCTGTGAATGGTGTTTCCAGCTGCAGAAAGAAGCGTAGCCAATGGGTTCTGTACAGGGTGGGCTTTTGATTTCTTGGCACAGCTGCGCTCAGGACTTGGAGAGAGGAAGGTATCCGATGTGGATGCTGTGCCCTGGAGGGATGCAGGTGCTTCTGCGGATTGGTATATGATGCTCTTGAGTGGCTCAGCCCATGGGGAGGAAGAAGAGGAGGAGAAGGAAGAGTCACCAAGGGGGTTGACTGGAGAAAAGTCAAAGTCGTGGTCGAAGCGCACCTGGATGATTTCGCCCGGCAGACACCAAGCGAACTCTGACTGAGTAAGGGCGTCCATACTGCGGGCGGGTGGATAGGCGTGGGCGCTGTTCTTGGGAATAGGGCTGAAGGGAAAGTCGGTAGGGTTGAGGGGGATGGATGTCGATGAATGAAGTGAGAGAGTGGGATGAGGAAATGCAATGAGTCGAAATGAGACAAAAGGTGGTTGCTGCTGGTCGAAATCACTCGCTCCTTGCCTTCCACCACGGACAGCCTTTTTTGTCCGTGGTCAAAGCGTGGGGGACCAACACCCATTTTGAGACACGTTCACATGCGGCTGAGGCGATGTCTTCTTCATCGGGCAAATAGGCTTGTGGTGCGTACACACCTGGGCTTTGACTACACCAATGAATGGGATACACACCAAACTCAAAATAGCAAAGACTCCCCGCTGTGCAGGATGCAAAGAAGAGATCGGATGAAGGATGCTTGCGCCTGGTTTACACGAACCCGGCAGTGGCGTATTACTTCAAGACTGGAGGAAAATTGCTGTACGCTGAAATTTTCATTAAATCTGCGCCGCACCAGGCACGAATGAGACAGTTACAGGACAATTTCAGGAGTGACATTTTCGGTGGTTTGAACTTTTACCTGTTTGATCATTCCCATGCGCGCGCGTCTACAACCTCCCAGCTAAGCTTGCGCGCATAGCATACCGTTTAACAATAGCACTCAGTCTCAAATATGTCGATGTACCGCCCTGCCCCGTTCACGACTCCCTTCAGTGAAGCTGACAAACTGACACGATTAGAACGCGTCAAGTGCTCCAATTTGAGCTCTATGCATCATACGAACCTGCATCACATTGCGTCCCTTGGGCCACTTCGTCTCCAAGCGCTATCAATGACACTCATCTTTGGCACATTTCCATGCGCATTTGTACATGTTCATTGTTTTTATTATATAATATCATACTTAATGAGTGATGGTGACGCTGGTAGCAATCATGGTGGTTCCTCCAGGAGTGATGCTACAGTGAGCCTGGGGAAGCTTAATGAGAGCCATGTTTGTGTTAGGTGCCAGCAAACTTTCTAAAGCCAGTCACCTGCAACTCTTCATCGTCCACAGTCATTCGTATTTCTTCATCCGTGTTGTCTTTTGTTGTCTTTGTCTACCAAATACGGGATCAGGTCATCCTTCGCCATAGGTACATCAATCTAAGTCCTTGCCTATTGAGGTAATATGTAAATGATATTGATGGTGCGATATGCCTGGTTTCCTGTTATGACTATAGGATGGCGGCTTTTGAGTAATTGCTCCTTATTCGATCGAACGTGTGTCTGATAGGGGTGCCGAACGTGGCGCTTTGGCTGGCAACACATATCCTGGAGGGGTATACAACCGAGGTGATGGAGTTACTCGAGCCGAGTGCAAGCCCTGGTGCCTTATGGCACGTTATCATATCGGTATCGGTGTCAGGGGGTTCATAAGTACTACACAAGAATAAGTTTGGGAGCACTGTATCGATGGGACCGATTGCGCTGGCCATGGGTGGTGAATCGGAGAACCTGGGTGTCACTACGCCCGAAAATTCGCTGAAATAACATGGTTCTTGTGGGTGTGTTAAATCTGAAAAGTTAGAGTGTCCTGGCCATATGTGCTCTGTTACTTCACTCGTAGATAGTGAAAGCGATGGCATAGGCTACGACCCTATCTGCGAGCATTCCCCGTCGGTCGCATCGGATGGGGAGATCGAATAGCTGATGGAATGTATTGATTGGCGAGGCGCTGTTCATTGCTCTCAAGTATGGTGTATTGAGTGGCAGGAATAGGTTCGCAGGCGACCGGTGATTGGGGCGTATTCACCATATTGTCTTGTTTATATAAAGTGCCTCCATTTCTCTGAATCCATCGCCACTCGGTGCCGATTCTTTATTAAGAGCATTGGACTACCTCCTATATTTCTAGTCTCCTATAAGGCACGACCGGCCATTATTAAAGGGCATCTCACATACTCCGCAGTGATGATATTTCTGTGGCGTGTATGCGGTTTGAGATAGTAAACCTACTGCTAGGCGCTTCTGCGGGTGCATCTTTTGATGGTCGTGTGTAGGTAAGACCTATGAATGGTGGAGAAGGAGGAGTAGTGTCGATTGCTGGCTTTGAGGGCGAAAAATGTTCTGTTGTGCATGAGGGACAACTGACAATGTCGAAAAAGAACGCGGGTATATTAATGTCAAGCGATGCTTGTGGCTGAGCAGCTAGAGAGTAAGGTCACAGGGAGAATTGTACTGAATGCCTAGACAACGGTTGTGGAGCTGCAGTTATGGACTGAGAGGATGGCAAAGGTGTCAAAGATGGCTCTGAAATCCCTGCTGCCAATGGCGAAGAAGAGGATGGTGAGGGCGCGAAAGCACTGCTTGTGACGCCCCCGACAAACTTGGAAGACCTTGTCTCGGTATCGGTGCTCTGTGAAGACGTACCACCGGCAGCCGATGCCGCTTTCGCTGTGACCGACATTGATATTGAGCTAAGTTTGTTTTTCTCAACGTCCTGGTGGCAAGCCTGGCTGTTTCTCCTGCAGGCGATGTGAGGGGGCTCATTGCCCTTCTACTCCAAGAAACGCGCGATCCTTACGTGTTTGGGCAGATCCTCCAAGGTAATGCCCTTGTACTTCTCGATCTCGAGGTGATCATCAGGGTACATGGGCCGAATTCATAGATTTGGCTTCTCCTTGACGCATTTCTGTTCACCGATGGGTTCTCGTACTGTCGCGATGGGAGCGGCTCCCTTGCCTGCAATTTTAGTAGAAATAGGAGATGAGTTGCAAAAGCGCCTGGAGCTACATGACTAGTGATCGCAGGCTTGAGGTGGGTGCTTGTGTGAGTCCCAGAAAGGATAATGCGCTCGCCAGCAACATGCGTGTTTTTGCGGCCTACGGAGTATGTGGGATCGATATCTGTGAAAAACGCAATGCTCTTTTAATAATGGCAGGTCGTGCCTTATTACTAGGGAATATCTATAAATGCATCTAGAATGGGAGACTAGGGATATAGGAGGTAAATTGAAGCCGCCTGATGCTTAATGCGGAAAAAGTTCGAACGATTCATTTATCGGTGACGACGAAAAGCTCCGGGCCACTGACACGACTGATTCATTGGTCGCCACCATTTTCCAAGGGGTTGTTTCTCCGTGTCTTTCACTGGCAAGCATGACTTCAGCCTCATCCTTCTTCATCCCCACTGAAGAATACCACAGTTGTATTATATATTTGAAGATCTTGAAGCTCAGTGGTCCTTCCGGCGGCTCCTTGAGGTTGGATCACTCGAAAGCTGTTTCTGTTTCCTGAGCTATAGGGTTCCAGAGTCGAAACCAAACAGAGCGTCTAAACTGCGTCCTAGTAGCCCTTCTATTGCGACATGTGTATGTAGACAGGTTCCTGAAGAGAGCGATCAATGCAGCGACTATCTTGTTAAACTGGATAATGCGGTCATGTCGAAGCGACGCCCACAGTTAAACTATTTGCACAGGTATATGTATATCCATCTTTGGCTCTTCTTCTCCTTTGTCTGTCTTGAGCTCATGTCAGAGCAGTTTTACACCTTTCGATTTTTTTATTCACACTGCTTAAAACACGCTGCATCTCGATTCTGGCATACTGGCTCGCCACGCACCACTCGGCAAGGCGACCAATAGACTAAAAGTAACATCGATTTTCTCGTTCACTGATCTCCCTAGTCTGTAGTCGGTGTGTTGTAAATCGGTGAAGCGACATGAATTTCTTGCCATCACCTCCAATAGCACATCGTCCTCAGCATCAGTTTCCTGCTGGTTGCTCTCCTCGTCCTTGCACCCCTCAAAGGATCCTGAGTGCCGTTTGCGGTCACATTTGCTGCCTGAACCCCGACTTGCTCTGGCCCTGAGCTTCAGTATGATCTGGCGCTGGATCGGACTCTAGCTCTATGGCATCTCCCGGGTCAAGTAATGGATATGCTTTGAAGCTCTGACCGACTTCGCCTCGAGGATGGAGGAGGACACAACGAAGAGAATCATATTTGGCATTCGTCTTCATGACTCTTTCTACCTGGTCACGCCACTCTTCTAGAGAGTGATCTTTTCTCGCCGCCATATTCGTTTGGCAACAAAACGACGATTTCATAAGACACGGAAGGTTGTACTGGTAACACCTGATATTCCCATACCTGATACCGGCCTTCAGGGCAACCCTGAATTGAGCAATGCGATCATAATTGAATCTCTTATACTCACGTATAGTCTTGTAGGCATGGGTAAGTGGACTGATTCGTTCGAGCATGGCCTAAAGCTTCATTAAAATACCTTTCCCCAGCTGAGGATAGAGGGACTTGCGGCGAGTTACTTGACTAAGTGGCTCATAGAAACAGATCTGTGCAAACTTGGACATGTCATTGAGCCCACGCTCTGGAAAAAGGTTTCCATAATAATGGCACACATCTCTCTAGATGCGAAGCATATATATGCCGCCTGCAGCACTCGCCAAGCTTCTGTCAACCGTTGCAGCCATCAATGTGAAGGAAAGGGATTTGTCGTACCTTCGAATGTGTAAATGAAAGCTCTTGCTCTCTTCTGACCTTCTCGTGGTCAGCTCCATCAATCGAGAGTTCTCTGGATACCTTGGGTCAGGGCTTTGGAGGGTCAATGCGGAACTGCGCTGTGGAGCCCTTCGAGCAGCAAAGCATGAACTATGGGTTCCTCTTGAAAGTTCCATTGCACCGCTCTTGCATCCACATCTCGGCCCTGCAATATCTACACTTGACCATATGCCCAAGGTAGTGGCGGTTATTTTCTATAACTCTTGCCACCGAATCTTCAGTGAAAGACCTTCGTGCAAGGGGTATTTCAGCAGCAGGGGCTGCAGGAGTAGCAAGAGCATCTGGAGCAGGCGCTGCAGGAATAGCAGTATCAGGATCAACACCTAGGTGTATTGCATTATGTTAGGAGCGGTAAGTGACGATTAGCTCTGCGCGCCTGTTAAGAAGGGTTAGTTCTGACTGTTCTGTATGCCCCATCCGTAAAAAAAAAAAAAAAAAAAAAGACAGCTTGTCATTCGAAAGTGTTCTTAGGATCCTCGGGGCTATCCTTAAAGTTGGTTTTGCAATGGCCTACTTGGCTGCATCAGCATGCTCGATGGACTTGAGCAGACCGAACAGCGGGGCTATATGATAGACTCATGTCAAGTCAGCATAGGAGCCAATGTCGAAGTAAAAAGTAACAAAAGCGCGCGACATACAGCTGGTTGCAAATCGTGCCAATATTACCCAGTGTAATAGTAGTACAGTGGTATGTGTAAGTAAGAAGGAGTGGTTCAGAGTGAATGGGCAAAACAGTGAATGAGAAGAAATTATTTTTTGGGCGAAGCTGAAATTGTGAGAGGAGCTGAGATAACTAATTTAATTTTTTTTTTTTGGGCGAAGCAAAGAATATTAATTTGAATGTGCACGGCTTCTTAAAAATTAAATCAAAAAATGAGCGAGGCCAATGCTTTTGTATTTTTTAAGAACCAACGCTCCCTTCCACCTTCAGAAGCATATGTCCCTGTATAGATCTTTTGCGTGGCTTTCTCTCTAATCCCATCCTACTCAACCTTCACCTCAGAGTGACATTTGGTATGTGTTTCTGTGCAAACTTTTCTAAATATGCAATGAAAGAGGTATCAGGGCTAGCGAGCGTGTCAGCGTAAATTATGAGAATAGGGGGCGACAGTATTAACAATCCTTGATAGCATGACCCTAATCAAGGCTACTACTTTGCATATTAAACTTGAGCAGAGCTGAAACAGACGTGGTATGGCTTACATTATGCCTTTGTGCCTTGATCTTTCCAAATCATCCTTTGCTTTTGCCAACTCGGTTCGCGCGAAGTTGCGAGAACGACTTTGGTGAGCACAGTGCAACTCAGCACAGCACACCGTAGCATACCACAGCTGAATAGGTAGCACAGCCAGCACAACCATCATTTTGAATCAAGTCGAATAACCAGACAGTCCAACGAGTGCAATTGCAAGAACTGCTACGAAAGTGTAGAAATGCAGGAGTCCCGATGCCGTCCCGACGATACATGAAGCCGCGATCGTGGGCACACATACACTAAGTCTATCTTTCGCTGTATTTGTCAGTTAACAAAGGAGAGAATGTATCTTTATTTCGGTTGAACCCCGCCAGGGGGCCATGCCCGACCCTGCTATTGCTATCCTGAAGTCTTGTGCTTCGTCATCTCGCTTCTCCTGTGGTCCTTGGCATGTCTTTTTTCTTCATCACCACCAACAGCAGTGTGCTTCTTGTAGCTGCAAATAGTTCAAGTAAATCATTTCTTAGGCAATTTTCTTCGACAAATGCCGCGATACGTTTCTTGGTAGTAAATGCAAAAGATGTACTCATAGTGATCAATAACCAGGAGGCACCAGGGCAGGCCTGGGCTAGTTGGGATCGACCCTCAGCTTTTTAAGTTGATCCTGATCTTGTTGGTCTTCCGTGCCTCGCTTAAAATGTTTAAGCTTGTCGAGGAGCTTGACATGATGTTCTGGGAAGATCTGCGCAAAGCTGCTGTCGTCCACCCTGACGGTAACAGGGTGCAGATTATCGGGCTCCAACTCCAGCTTGGGGTCAGGATGGATCGGATCTCGGGAACTGACCACCGCTGCAGGGTAGGAGATCACTATGCTAATATAAACTTTGGCGGAGCAATAGTCTTGAAGTTTTGGCGGCTTTTGCTTTTCTGGCTTTTGATGGTCTGCCTCCTGCTCCGGTCTCTCCTGCTCCAGATTCTCCTCGATAGTACGACTGCTGACCGTTGCAAGCGCTTGCTCGGCGTCACTGCGTGGAAGTGCTTGTCGCAGCTTGAGCTGGACAAACACCGGAAAATACTGTCCGTTGACCTGGACGAAAAAAATAATGTCAGGGCCAGAGACTTGGGGAGATGGGAAGTAGAATGGGGGGATAGCTTTGTCTCCCCGCTTCGAGTTGTGTTTGAAGTGTGCCTTCATAAACTCCGTCGTTGTGATGTAGCTATATGGGATTCCGAGTTGCGGGTCCTTCTCATTGTATCCCACAATCATCACCTGGCCAGCGAGCAGATCGGGGATGCTGTCGTTAGGTAATAGACGCCAAGAGGAGAGAGGACGATCCTTGAATGTCTCCACGAACAAGGCCGGCATCATGGTCTCACACATGTTTCCGTGCACCCAAGCATTGGTCGAGCGCAGCATCGCCCGTTCCGCAGCATCAACAAATAGTGGACCCTTTGCGCGGATGTAGTTCTCAGCTGCCTTCAAGGCAAACGGCTCATCAAGAACTGTTCTTGCAATACCTCCAAGCAACTTGATCCGTCCAAATGCTGCCTTCACCAACTGCACCTGGTCGTCCAGCATAAGCACGGTCTCGCCCAGGATATACCACCGGAGAAGGAAGAGCCTCAGTGTTTCCTCAATGGAAGAGAACGATGGGAACTGACTGAGGTGTTTGGCAGTCTTGCCTCCAAGCCGGACAAATTCACCGCAGAGGTTCTCTCGACGTTCCCGATTCTCCTAGGATACCATTATGGCCTCGTTGTCGTCGATGACCCTCTTCCAACTCTTTGGATCTTCTGTTTCGACTTGTCATCTCGCAGCTGCTCCTTCGCACGATCGATATATGACCGGATCGATCCTCGGCTGGTTAACCCTTCAAACTCGACGTATGGGAATATCACTGAGCCTGCTTCCTTTACGTCACAGCCGGAGGCCTCCATCCCGCTTCGAGGAGTTAACTCCTCGGAACCCATCCAACACAGAAGAAAACATGGTCCGCTTCTCAGATTCCTGGAACAATGATTGGAATAGTGTGGGGCTCCAGTCGCCTAGAATCTGGGCCTCATCCAAGACCAGCCGCAACTTGGCTGTGGTTGAAAAGTTGGGGTAGCCATGGGCTGTAAGGCGGTCTTTTACTGACAGGAACCCCCTTCGGACTGCGGTCGCCAGAACCTCCTCATCGATTGGGCGCACTTGCAGCAGGTTAAACAGTTTCCTGAATAGCACCGAGAAGACATCCTGTCAAGCCTGCGTTTGCCATGACCATTAACAAGGCACAAGGACAAACACTTGACCGCGTTGGTGTTTGCCTTCCTCAGCGCGTCTTTGGCGCTGAGCAGCTGTATGTTGGCTTCTCGTGTTGCAAATGCCGAGACAACCTCAAGATTCTGGTCGAAAATGGCGCCAAAGATGGCGTTTATACCCGAAATACCGTCTGTAGAAATCTGTTGAATCTGCCATAGCTAATTTATTTTTGTCTCGGACCTATGGCGTGTGCCACGGGCAGTTCTCTTGGTTCTTCAATAAATAGTGTAAATAGTGTTTATTTACTGAAGTGCAGATGTGTACAGGTATAAGGAGGAACGAAAACAAAAGAGAGAGGGGAGGAAGAGGCATAGGGCGTAGGATAGCGACAACATAGAACGAATAATAAAGGATAGAAGAAAAGCTAGAAAAGAGAAAGTGGAGAGAGCATGCAAGAAATGAGATGGAGGGATGGAGGAAAGAGGAACTACTAACCGGACGCGTCCGATTGAATAGCCAGTTCTCCTCTAGGCCATTTTAGGGCGATACTATAGATTCCTAATAAGCTTTAGAACATCGTGAGCTGTGGGCTTTCGATGACAACATCCTCCCTCCCCGCATCTTTCAGCCATGCATGGAGCTGTCTTTCTCTGGATACGCCCAGGGCGTGCACACAGATCTTCTCCAATTTCGGCCACGTCCTTGCCATCCAGGCCAGATCCTCCTGTGTCAAGGCGACGTAGCCACAGGTCTCGATATTAATCGTCCTCAGATCCTTCAGCGCGCCGAGTTGGTGGATCCCAGAATCTGACGACAGACTGAGACACGTGTAGGAGAGCTGGAGGTGCTCGAGACGGGTTAGGGAGGAGAGAAGGGTATACATGGAGGAACATTGGCGGATGCTTCGGTCGGGGCTCGTGAAGCCGATAGTCAGTCGACGCAGTGTTTCTCGACTGGCCCAGTCGGTGCATCGTGGTCTGGCGTGTTGTTGGTCGGACGAAGTAGCTGCAGGATGAGTACTCTCCTGTCCTTGTGCCTCTTCACCAACATGCTGCTGCTGCTGCTGTTGCTGGTTATCTTTCAAATCCTGCAGTAGGATCCAAACTCCCTCAGCCTCCAACTCCTTCAACTTTCTTGCACTCCTCAAATACTCATACAACCTCTGTTTTGACAGCTGATGACCCTTCGTCAACGAAATATCCAACCTCTCCAGCTCTGAACACCGTTCCGCGAGGGCATCCAACGTCGAATCGCCCACCATACACGATCGGGCACCGAACCTCTGTAGCGGTGGCAATGACCTGACGAGAGCTGTGAGTTGATCTTCGGGCACGGGCGGGTAACAGGACGCATTGATGGAGAACCCAGACAGGTGTGGGCAGGCAGTTGCAAGGGCTTGGATAAACTCCGAGGAGAGCTCCCAGGGGAGTCCGCCAGGGAGGTCGAGGGATTCAAGGGAGGGGGATTGCTGGAGTAGCAAGGCTAACTCGGCTTCGGAGACCGGTGCGTCGAGCGACAGATGTTGGATTGGGAAGGTAGCAAGGGGTGTGTAAATCGAGAGCTGGTAGTGTGATGTGTTTGAGTTAGACGGACACGCCGCTAATTGTCGGGTCGTGTCTCCTGACTCCCCTTTCCGCAGGTCATCATCATTCGCTAGTGCTGGTGTTGCTTCCCGTGTGAATGGCAGTGACTGGAACGAGAATGCGGTTCCTCGCAAAACAAGTCTCTTAAGCTGGGGTAATGCCTGGACCATATCCTGAACATTCAACAGCCGAGTGGCCGTCTTTGTCGTCTTCGTCGTCTGATCGGGCATAACAACCATATTCGCAAACAACTCCAAGGACTGCAGGAACCGCAAGGATTTAATTGCCGTAATGATATCGAGAGGGACCCCGTCGCGCTCGTCATGGACGCTAAGCTGTTGGAGGTTTGCGCAGTTTCCGATGATCTTGCTTAGACAAACGAGCGAGAGTCGCTCCTGGACTGGAGATGATTCTTCGCGTTCATGCCCTCGTGTGCGTACATGTCCGTCGGGGATTTTGTGCTCCCTTGAAGACTTCTCAGAATACACATGTGAAGAATTCGGTAGTTGGATGATAGGCTGGGTCGATGGTAGTGTGGAGGGCGAAGATGGTAAGATTCCCATGGTCGACATCGCCAGTCCTCCAATAGGAGAGCTCTCAGTTTGTGTGACAATGCCGTGGCTGTGGGGCATGTTGTAGTTTGAGTGTAGAGAAGAATGCCATTGGAGCACATGGACCAGGTGCGCGTGCGCATAGAGCTGGCGAGGACTGAAGCGGACCAGGGACCAGTCGGATGGGGTGATGGTGCTCCAGAGGATGGGGGTGCAGCATGCGTGCCAGTGGTGGGAGACGAGGGAGGCGGAGACGAGGCTTTTGGGGTCGAGTAAGGAGGCAATGGTCTGGAGGACCTCGGCAATCTCGAGCGCGGAGGGGTGTCGTGTCATGGTCGATGGTGTGTGTGTGTGTGAGGGGTGGAACGGAAAGTGGAGATGAGCGAGGATATGAGGGGATGGGGGATATAAAAGAAAAGATGACGAGAGCGTGTGAAGAAGCAGCGGTAGAAGCGGTGGTGGTGGTGGTGGTGGTGATGGCGTTGGTAGTAATGGCAGAACACGAAGAATGGTATACCGCCGACGTAATTTTGATTCAAGTAAAAATAGTCACTTGGGTGATCCTGGGCTGAGCAGCATCTCCTCGCTCTGCGCAGATCTCGCATATACGCATGCGCTTTCCCAGCAAACCACCTTCCTTTACTCTATCCTCGAGGCCCAGATCCACATTCTCATATCCGACATAGGGGACAGCAAGACTGTGGCTGTGCATGTTTACATGCTCATTGTGCTCATGCCATGGATGTTTGTTTTATCATTCTCATCCTATTTGTGGCACTGCGCCTGTCTGTTTGCGCTTAACTCCAAATAACCGTTTGTTATTTATTTTTTTTCCCGAGGAAGGAGCAACTGCTGAACAAATAGTCAACATGCGCATGGATATGGATGAATTGACAACACTGGCAATCACACAACAGGACTATGCTAAATGCGGCGTTAACGTGCGTTTCTTTGCAGTAATGCACCTCCACTTGTGAGGCCGCGCATTTTTAGTATTTTGTTCGTTCAGGCAAAGATCCTGTACCCGATATGCCTGAGAACTCCGTGATGACTTGTCAAGCCCTGAAAGCCCCTCCTCATCTCTGTCTTCTTCATCAAGACGCTCAGGAAATAAGAGTTTCATTACCATCCACTGTCTTTGACAAAGAAGTGTCCTTAGCCATGCCGGCAGTGAGCTTAAGAACTATTGCGCCTTCATGAACGAAGCATTATATGCAATACACTTGATAAATGCATATTTCGAATGTATTGTTGCTATTCTCCTTAGAATTCTAGCTGCCACCTCGCTTTGCTTTTAGCAAACCAACGGCATATTCTTCGTGTCGGTCTTGGGCCCCTTTCGCTTGCCCAGATCAAGACGCAAATTCCTGTGGAACAACTCCAATAGCAGCTCAAAGCACACCTTCGCGATCGCAGCATCGTACCGCCCCTTACTCATCTCATCACGAATAAACGCATGCTGCGCCTGGACTTCCAAGAACGTCGACGTCACATCTGCGTCCTCCAAAGTCTTGCGGATCAAATCTCGACCGGCTCGGGGGACATGGTTATCCTGTTTCCCAAAGATCATGACGATTTCGCCCTGAATCTCGGGTACACGGGCCAGGGAATTGGATTTTTTGCCTTTTCCAAGGGTCTCGGAGTGGATGTCTGTGGCAAAATAGCACACGCTGGCGAGCACGCGTGGGTCGAATGCGGCCTATATTGAAGGAAAGCAATCAATCAGTCAACAAGCCAAATATTTGCCGGACGATAGGAGAGAGAGAGAAGGGGAGAGATGAAGGATATAAGTGAGAAGCTTACGCGGAAGGCCAAGTGTCCACCGAGACACATTCCTGTGGCTCCAATCTTGCCAGTGCAAGCGGGGTGATCCATGAGATGGTCGATCACCAGAGTTGCATCCTCATCATACGCTGTCAGCTCCTTCTCGACCTTGTACTGGTTTCCCTTGTCTAGAGGAGCCATTAGAAAGAAAAATGCATCGATATATTGTAAGAGTCCTTTTTGGTCAACATCACGCGCAATAAAAAACCTCGCATGCATTGCTCTCGCACCTGTGCCAGGGGTGTCATAGGCAATAGGTGTGCCTAGGGCTTCAAACTCGTGGAAGGATTCGTTGCACGCGACAATATATCCCTGGCTGGCGATCTGTCTATTCCAGAGGAGGTTCATTAAAATAAAAACACGACAACAAAGAAGGTTAGCATCGCGCGTTATTGAAGCAATTACCGCGTGAGAAAAAGACTCAGTAGCCGGTCGAAAAGTACCTGCAAAACCTGTCCAAGGGGCCGGTGACCTGGTAGATCTCTTGAATCACACAAAGTCGAAATGAGCAACTGCACCCTCTGCGAAACGACTCTTAATCCCTGACGCGTCTGGTAATAAAAAAAAAAGCGCAAATACGATACCAGTGAAGACAGCGACGCCTGGGAACTTTGCGTCGGGGTATTCAGGCAGGTTGGGCTGGTAGATGTAGGTCCTCATCGGACCCGATGAGGTCTGGAGATCGATGTATGATTCCTTGATGAGCATTGCTGTGGAGGATCGACGAAGGCCGTGAGAGAAGTGTGAAGTATGAAGGGGGAGGACTGGGGGAGGACTGGGAAAGGCTGTCTTCCTTTTTGGCGATTGGGGAGCCTATCCCAACCGCAGATTATGCACAGCGTCACTAGGCATCGTATGCCCTGCGTTTGGCTTTAAGCCTATGTGCTCCATGCATGGCACGGATAATATGAACCTTATCATAGATCATGGCGGCGCGGCAATCACCGCCGATGCGATTGCATTGCAGAACAACCATCGTAAGCTACACTTGCCCCACATACAGCTCAGTGGGTTTTTGTAAGTAAGGTCCAGTATTGCAACGCGACCCCTGGACGCTATCGGCATCACTCAAAGGTGTCTTCCATTAAGTTAAATAAAATGATTGATAGCGCTTAAGGGAATGTTGACAAGTATAATTTCCGGGGGGGGGGGGGCTTCACCCAATAGCCCATTGCTCATTGTCGAGCAGATACTGAATACTGGGCCGTTTCGCTGGGGATAGTGTGGTAGCGACCCCATCCGTGTGAAAAGTGCACAAAGAAGGGCGCGAAGCACGCACCCGCGGCTTCTTGAATCCGCGCCGCAGCCATGGTCCGATGCGCGCCGCAGTCACGGTCCTATACGCGCCGCTTCTACGCGAGCTCGTTGAGGAAGTATTTGAGCAGACTCTTGTTAGTCTGTTTACTTGCCCAATAAACGAACGACTCTTTACTGCGCCTACCGTCTTTTGTACTTGTTCCGATACATAAATAAGGGCAGCGGTCCATCTGCTCACTTTATCTCGCTCAACCCTCTTCCTCCAGCGGACACAACCATGTCTAAAAGCATCTTCAACATTCCAGAGATCTTGATCCACATAGCGAAACACCTCTCTCCAGCAGATCTCGCCAGGGCCTGCCGTGTCTGTAAAGACTTTGTCCTTCCATTTACAAGCGAGCTCTGGCACTCGATTCATCACCGAGGATGCTCTCGCCGCTCCTTTCTTATGGCATTCCCACGTTATTCGCACTATATCCGCGAGCTACGGTGCAGTCGCGTTACCAGATTTGACTTCCTCGACTTCAGCTGTACACATCTGACATTGCTCGAGGCGTCGGTAGTGGAGCCCACGAACTTTTCGATCCTTAAGCGAGTCCTAGAGTCCAACCCAGCTATCAAAGAGCTCTCGCTGACATTGAGAATTTACGCGGCTGATGTGCAACAAACAGCAAAGCTTATCAGAGTCATAACAGGCATGAGGATGATGAAGAAACTGGCCCTCAAAAACTTCAAGGTCCTTCCAAGAACGATCGAGTACCTACTGGAGCAACTACCTGACATGCAATTACTGAGTCTTACTTGCTGGGAGGAATTTCTTCCAGATCTGGACGTAGATTCCACCGCTGGAATTATAATGCCGACTTCGACAAATGGAGCAGCAGCATCGGCCGAGGCGATGGCAAAGGCAAAGCTTGAACGACATACGAATCAACAGGAGCGTCAGAGCCAGCTTCGGTATTTTCACTTGGAGGATTGCAAGGACGACTACAGTTATCTCTTCAGAGTGACCCGATTTTGTCCTCTGCTTGAACACCTCTCGCATTTGGAGGGGTATCACTCACAGTCGAGTCTGCGCACGTCGAGAGAAATGGAAGAGTTCTATCAGCACCTAAAGGTTCACTGTCCGCGTCTCAGTGAATTTCGGCTCCGGTGCTACTATTGGAACAGCAGCATTGATCTCGAGGGTCTTGAATACCTGATCTTGTTATTTCCAACGCTGAAGTTGCTCGATATCCATAGTCGCTGCACAAGAAAAGAGGAAATCTTAGCTACCATCATCCGACTGGAGTTTCTGCACGAATCCTTAGAGGATATTCGGCTAGTGGACTTTGATAGAGTCCCTAACGTCGCAACCTCGACTCTGATACTGACACTACTGGGGACAATGAAGCAACTGAAGAGGTTTTCCATGCCGCTAGGCGCCATTGATTCGATGGAGATGGTTCGTCATACAGGCACGTTTGACGGAGTGTTTGCATGCCGCGAACTGGAAGTACTCGAGGTACCCATTATCGGGCCTGACGCGGACTGGGCCCCACGATGTGTGTATTCAGTGAATGACATCCCTCCGAATGACAGGTACGACGCCTTGAGGGATTTCGGGTTCATAGATCAGGATGAGTCTGAGCCATGCCCTCCGTCATCCCCTCGACCAGCTTCATACGAGTTATATGACGCAGTGATGGAGCAACTCGACACATTGCCAATGCTTGATAAGAGCACCGTTCGATTTCGATACAAAAACTGTTGGAACCTATAAGAGTATATGTAGTAAAATAAAGAGCTGTTTACCATCTGTGAGCAACGAGAATAATGCCCTGCTAAGGGTTTGTTGCTGTTTGTTGAACTCACCCTCTAGACGTTGCTATCTCATTGGAAAATCCTGCACCATATCCTTTTTGAACTGAATAAATGCTCGTGCTGCTTTTGCTATATGATTCCCGCGGAAAACTTTAGTTAAAAAAAAATATATGGTGCGGGACTCTCTTTGTCACAGAACTCTATTTCAAGTGCACGCTTCCTATTGGCAGGCAAACTCGATAAACTTCAGGAAGCGTAGCCCTTGGGGCCCTGAGGGAGTGCTGCGGCCATGAGGCAGTGCTGCAGCCATTAGGATGGGATGCGTTGGTTTAAAAGGTGGATGGATGAAGTTCTCCGATCCTCAGCTCCATCCCTCATTCCTCCTCAGCCATGTCCGCCACCAAGTTCTTCCACCTGCCTGAGCTGGTGGATGCTCTGGCCCTACACCTGACACCCCGCGACCTCCCACAGCTTATGCAAACAGACAGTGTCCTCCACGAGATCTGCGCATCCCCGTTTTACAGGTCCCTGGACCTCGAAGAAGAGTCTCGTTCCAAAAGATTATGGTCCCCTCAGGACAGTCGGCAGGCCCTGGCTAAGAACGCACACCATGTTCGCCATCTCGTAGCCAACAGCAGGCTCCTCAACATCCTGTATTCCGAGCAGGGCGACGACAACAGTGGACGACAGCCCGATAACATGCCCGCTAGGCCAGCGAAACAAACGATAACCCAATTGACCCGTCTGACTCAACTCCGCTGCACAGTGGGCGATGAACCCCTCCATCTTCACCGCTCCAGATCCAGTTCTGCCGCCTTTCGATTAGCCGCTCAGAACCCGGGTTTGACGTATCTTATGGTCTGGAGTGTTGATTTACGGGAAGACATGGCCAGCGGCCTTCTGACACGGACCCTCTCAGGATTCGATCATCTCAGTTACTTGGAGCTTGTGCACACATGGCGGGGTGAACTTCCAGCACAGATTATCCAGGACATCTGGATCAGCTGTCCACCATCGATCGAACGTCTGTATTTGAAGTTCCAAGTTCTTGAGCGACCGAATGCGGAGGAGTTGTGGATACGGAGACAGGAGCCGCTGCAGAAACTGAAGGAGCTACAACTACCATTATACGAGGATGGATATCCTGCGGATATCGTGTGCCCCATCCTGGAACAATGCCCGGCGCTCGAAATCTGGGATGTGACGTTTACGAGGGGCGCTGGCCACAGGGAAACAGTCGCAAAGACAGTCAAAGCCCAGTGTCCACAGCTCCAGCATCTGTTAATCGACAGCGAAGGCAATGGCGAGGATATCATTGCCGTCATGGACACGATCACGCCCCAGCAAATCAGGTCATGCAACATCCAGCGTTATGTCGAGGGGATTCCCGATCAGCTAGGGATTGCTCTACAAAGACACTCAACTATGCTGACGATGATTCGGCTTTCGAAAACAGGAACAATCCGCAGTGGTACTATCCGCCGCATCCTAGGAACATGTGAAGTGTTGGAGTACCTCGCGATCACTAGTGGTCACCCAAGCCTGACGACGATTACTGGCGATCACCCAGACCGGATAGCGATATCGTTGGAGGATGCCGTGGCTTCGGAATGGGCCTGTAGGCGGATAAGGCACTTGGAACTTACATTAGATATATACCATTATTTGGCGGACTATGGTAATCGTCTTTACTGGACGGATGGTCAGTTGTCGGAACGACGTTGGAAAGAAATAGAGACATTGTATGATCAAATTGGTCGTCTTGTCCACCTCAGAGTGTTGGCATTGAAAATCGGCATCGCTGTAAATAGTTCCTCGGATGACAGTGAAGTCGAAAAGACTCGATATGAGGCCTTGTCCTTTCCGCGACTGCTGAATCTTCCCGACCCTGAGAGACAAACTCAAGGATACCTGTCCAGTCTGGCCGGACTGAGCGAACTGCGAGAGCTACGGGGATCGGTCCGTGCAGTCACGAAGGAGACGAAGACGAGCCTCGGGCAAAAGGAGGTTGAGTGGATTGTCGACCATTGGCCCAAGGTTGAGCTTATCGAATTCCTGCCATCAAACCACGAGAAAAGGCTTGATGTCGAGGTCCCAAAGCATTTGCAGTGGTTGCAGCAGCGGTGCCCTCATGTACGACTAAGTCTTCAAGAACCCTAATACCCCGATTCCGATTAGAGCTGGTTGCAAAAATAAAGAATATCATTTGCAGAACGCGAGGGAGAGTGCTAAAACCGCTTCGCCCAGGGGAAGAGAAGGGAGGGGCGACATGTAGAAAAAGAAGAAAGAATGGCGAGTGTGTCCTGTCATATCAGTGAAGGCTATGGTATCAGCTAGGCGGCGGTCAATGGCGCAATGCGATGGCGCTCTGAAACGATCTTAGGACAAGCAAGCGGCAAGCAAAGCAGCCAACATCCAGACAGTTAAAAGACATGAACATGTACATGCTACATCAACTTGCCCGAAACTTGCTCGAGCTGGCGAGTGTTACGGTTCCCGTACATGGCTCTGTATGACATCCGCCTGCTTTATAAGCCGTGTACTACACTTCATTTTTTTTAGTGGTCTTTGACCCTTGGAAATGACCCGCGCTTCAAGCGACTATAGCACGCTTCTCAGGACGCCTTACAAAAGGACTTTAACGCCGATACGCACTATCGACGCGGAGAAAATAGCTCGACCAAGCGATGGATACGACTTGAAATGGCCATTATTGAAATCTGATGTGCAATACAAAAACAATTGAGGCCCCCACAAACCGTCACCACATGCGGATCAGCATCCACAACGGCATGTGTTGTACGAGACGGTGCTAAGACGGCCCAGCACGCCACCTGAACCTAACAAGTCTAGGACCCCAATCATTAGAGAACCGCAAGACATGTTTTGAATTCAAATCAAAACTTGAGAATGGAATATGATACAGTTCCGGCGCTTGACCACCTGTTCTAAAAGTGCAGGTGGTAAAGAAACCATGCTTATGGAGGTGACAGCCACAGTCTCTAGAATGGTTCAAACTGAAAAAGGACATCCTATGTGTATCAAGCCAACCAAAGAGCCCAGGCAAGCAGTCGCCAGTTCAATGCGGTTGCAGGCCCTAAAGCCAGACATACAGCGCGTCTCTTGCTTCCATTAATTTTTTACACTTCAAGTCCTGGCAAGGACCAACCTACGAGCTGAAGAAGTCATGGTGCCTTTCATGGACAGAGAGCGAACCAACCGCAATTGTGATAAAGATAATCGCAGCTTTATTCTTGGCTTCTCCCTCCTCCTCCCTCCACTACTCATACACAAATTGTCTTAGATGCGGCAGCGGTCTTGCTTGGCCTGCTTGCATAGGTTGTCATGCTGAGCTGGTGCTAATAATGATAGTCTTGAGCTTATCCAGCTTGCAACTCGTGACGAAGTCTGCCAAAGGAGGGGCTTGTTGGGCGAATGCTGGCAATTTTAACTGTGTTTAGATAGGATTCCTACATGCCAGTCAATCCTCTTTAGGCTACTTGAGTACCCCCTTCATTCTTCTTCGGTCTCCCCCCTTTTTTTCCGGACTGCACCAAAAGAGACAGATGCCCCCTCACTGTGTTTCTCTTCGGCATAGGGGCAAGGGCCCCTCTCCCTGCACCTCCATCTCGTTCATCCTGGCCCCCTTAGGGTTCATGCTGGCTACAGACTACTCATGCACTCTTCCGTGGACGCAAGGGGTCTGAGGGATATTTTCATACTGCAGGGGGCAAGAGACAAGGACGAGGACGAGGCCATCCTAGTCGAGGCAGAAACGTCCGCCTCACATATATAAGGGAGCCGCACCTCTTAGTCCACCGCCACCAGAACTCACCCAACCATCTTCAAGACCCCCATACCATCCTCGCAAGAACCCTCTCGTAATCCTCCACAAGAACCCTCTTATAATCCTCCTCAAGAATCTCCCAGACCTTCCAAGGGTGTCATCCGTCGCTTTTTCACAAAGCATGTAAGATATGGCTGGTTGTCTTTGCCGATTGCTGTAAACGTAGGGATTGTTTGGATATATCTTGGCTACATGCTTTCATGGTACTCAACCAAAGACAAATTGTAACATGCTTTTAAGAATAGAACCACCACCGTGAAGATCGTGTCATTCGTATTGTCCACTCTGCTTCAGCTCGCCGCCATCGACTAGTCCGTCCCCTGATCACTCACAATCACCATGACGTTCATTAAGAGCTCGACTTGTCTGTTTCTATCCGTTCTCGCTGTGGTCAGCTGCCTGATGATGGGAACAAGTGGGGAGCCTGCTTGTTGCGATGCAGTAGTGCCCAGTAGCAGCCCCTCAGGGAAAATTGGTCTGTTTTGTTTTAGGGGAGGACTCGATTGTGCCTTTAGTAGGCAAGTAACCACGGACTGCGAACATTTTACCAGTGAAAGGATTGGGCTTGATTGCAAGTAGATAGAGCTTCGAGAGATAGAGATAGAGAATTTCTTAATGAAATAGCATGTAAGGGAGCGAGTCTCTTAGTACAATCCCGGTTTCTTCAGTGCCACCCAGTACGCGTATCGGACTTGGGCGCTGTCAGGGCCAAAGCAGGTAGGAAGGCAATGAAGCAACAATAGGGACAAGGCAAGGTAGGTATTGTATTACCAACTGAGATTCTAGGATACTATACTATGGACCACGTATGGTAAATAACAAGGTAGTCTATTGGCGTGGACTCTAGACTAACAGCTGTCCTGTTTGAGAACCCTGCCACTTATCGTTGCTGACATGCTGTGTGCGCTGTGTAACCTATACACAGAAGAGTGTATAGACAAGAGCTATGCTTTGTTTATTTTCTGGAGGAGGGACGACCCGAGTCCGGGGTCGTCAAAAATATCAAATCAAAAAAAAAAAAAAAACGGAAGGTTTATGTTGTGCAAAAGCAATCTATGTACGCATTCTCTATTCAAGCGCCCACAGAAACGGTCAATGAAGGTCGACAGCGGACCAGCTCCTCCAAAAACCCTGTCAATGTCCTGTCCTCGTGGATGGTATCACCATTATAGCCCATATTTTCCACCCTCGACAATTCCGGTTGCACATAAAGCCTCCTCAATAAGGGCCAGTGCCGGATCATCCATTCTGCCTCACCCTTGCCGATCCGATGGTGCCTCAGCCTTTGAATGTTCAAGGTTGTCAGCATCCTGAGCGACTGCAGCCTACCGAGTCCACTCGCTAGCGAAAAATCAAACGCCCATGCCCGGGACGACGCAGAAAACGCTGTCGCCGTCGTCTCGCCTGCGAGATATAATGTCTGGAGATTAGTCAGGACGGAGAGTTGCCTGAAGATGTAATCGACATAGGGTTGTACAGGTTCCTTGTCCAGTAGGGTAGAGAAGCCCGTGAACCCGATCCGAAGGTCTTTCAGGCCCTTGCACACCCATGCTGGTCCTGCACCTGACCGAAGTGGTAGATCACTGATGTCCAGTCTGGACTCGTATTCATACTGGTTTTCGGTATCAGTCAAGCTCCTGAAGGACGCGAGGTTGGGACAGGATGTCAAAATGAGCTGGATATGTCTGCTCTCAATTGCTGAGCAGTGTTTAATATCCAGTGTCTCCAACGTCTGGCTGTGTCGATGGTCCAAAAGCGCTGCGATGGAGAGTGGGCCTATCGGCTGTGGGCCTCCCATGATGTACGTGCGCAAATGTTGACATGAACGGAGTAACATCGCCTGGTGCTCGTCCCTGCTGCCATAATGGTATCCCCCAGTAAGGTGTTGAAGCTTCGGGCAAAACTGCTCAAGGACAGGACACAGCTCTTTGTAGGATGTCTCTACGTCGGTCCAAGGTACAAATAATCGCTCCAGGTTGCGACAGTGCCGCAACATCGGTAGCAGTGTGGCATGCAGCGAAGAAATAAGATTGGCGTCCAAGGTGAGATCCCTAAGTCGTGTGGCGATATGACCCTCCGGTAAGAGCTGGAATGGCGCTGAGCCAGGCTCATTCAGGGTATCTATGCCATCTTGGTGATCCTCACTCAGCTTGATATTTGACCTGTTGATGAGCGACAGCTTTTCCAGTCTACCCAGAGCTGATCCTCGGAGGACATGTTGAACACTCGACAATTCGGCGGCCCTGAAGCTGTTGATGCTGGCGCTGACGAGATTCGGGTGATGTGCGATTGTATCTCCAAGCAGCTTTGAGGTCGGCACGCTACCTAGTGGGAAATTGGAGAGGACAATCTCTCTTAGATTGGTGTTCACTTTAATGAAACGGAGTAGCCGCTGGGTGTTTGTGTGATCGACGATCCCCTTGTTGTGTAGTTCCGAGGCGAGAGAGTCGAGCCGAACCAGGCTGCGGAATGGAGTGGTCTCGGGAAAGGACTGAAAGGCATAGCAAAAGACGCTGTGGATAGAGCGAACATAGTCGGCGTTGCGTTGAAGACCCTGCTGGACAGCAGGCGAGGTCTGGAATAGTGAGACGACCCGCTGGTTACTGAGGAAGATGCTATTCCAGAGCAAGGGCGCGAAGGCGGAGTTCCAGGCAGAATTGACGAGCAGACACTGAGCCAAGTCGTTTGGCGAGAGCGAGAAGGCGATCTCGTCGCAAAGAAGAGGGATGTTCAAAATGAATGACAGAGTGGGGGACTGGTGCATCGTGTTGAAGGGATGAATGTGTGATGAGGATGAGTTCCACAGAGCATAATGTCATTTATTCATGACTTCCTGCGTGTACACACCCACAGCGAATGTGCTCAGCCCAGGTGGAGATATGGCTCGTCGTATCATAGGCCGAAGATAACTCAATTCGTTAGCATGACATCCAGCAAACGCAAACAGGGTTGCCTGGACAGGATGCTTGGCTCTATCAGAGGAGTGCTACTCTCGGCAGAGCAGCGGTTGCGATAGCAAGTTTTGGGGTCTTTGGAGGGCGCGCACAGGAGGAGCAGAATCAGCCACGGCTACTTCAGTTGCCACGACTTAGTTTGACGGACGGGTATATTTCAGGGCCGTTACGAGACTATCCTCAGGATCGCCCAACGCGATGTCACCACCCAGGTCGAACAGTTCAGTCCTTCTTCATCCTATCATATCCAAAAAGGCGTCGTATTTCTGGCTTCGCCCAGCAACCGAGTGTGCCATTGGTCCATGGTCCCGAAGGAAAGAATGGCAGCAGTAAGGAGCGGATAACGTGTGGTTTCACACACACACGCGCGCGCGCTCTCCCACGATTGAACTGGTTTTTTGTTTGGCCTCGCGCATCATCTCCATCCCTCATCTGTCGCTGCAGGACATCATGACCTCCTCCATCTTTGACCTCCCTGAGGTCTGTCTCCTCATCGCAAAGCACCTCCCTCAACCCGACCTGGCCAGGGCCTGTTGTGTCTCTCGCCACTGGCTCGTCACCTTTGCAAGCGTACTCTGGCGCTCGATTCACGCGGACCACAAGAACTATCACATCTTCTGCACTGCATTTCCGCGTTACTCAGTCTACATCCGCGAACTACGGTGCTCTCAAGGCGTAAAACTGGACTATCTTGGCTACCAATGTACCCAGTTAGTCGTCTTCGAGGCCCCACTTCTGAGCCTTACCAAGCTCAATGACATCAAACAGGTCCTGGAGTCCAACCGAAGCATCGAGGACTTGTCACTGTCGTCTTCTATGATCTACAGGGACATGAACCTGGACATGGAGACAGTCTGCGTCCAACAGACGATGGAGATCCTTAGGCTCGTGGCAGGGATGGGAAACCTAAGGCGCCTGTCCTTGACCGGTTTCCAGGCCCCTCCAGGAGCATTGGAGTATCTACTGGAACAACGATATGACCTTCGGTCGCTTCGCATTGTGCGTTGGGAACATAGGCAATGCCCGGGCCGAGGAGTGGATCCGGTCACTGGACTATTGATGTCGCATGCAGCAGCAGCAGTACTGGCCTCAGCGACAGAATTAGGCCAACTTGAGCAACAACAGCAACAACAACAGCAGCAGCAGCAAAGGGCACCGCAGCGCCAATTACGATCACTTCACTTGCAAGGGTATCCAGACGGGCACGAGTTCGTCCTCAAGATCGTTCGCCGCACTCCCCTGCTCGAACAACTCTCGCTCGCACAGAGTTGGACCCACAATCAGCGTATTTTCATATCGCCTCAAGTCGAGCAGTTCTGTCAGCAATTGAAATCCTATTGTCCGTGTGTCAAAGAACTTCGACTCGACCAAACCACTCTCTGCCCCGACAGCTTCAAATATCTCCTTTCGGCGTTCCCGAGATTGAGACGGTTCGAGGCCTTGGAGGTCTTTCATACGCGTCACGATTACTTTGAGATCCTTATTGACCAGGAATCCCTGTGGGAGTCGCTGGAGGAAGTTCGGACCCCAGACTATGGGTTCCATATTGGGGACTGATACGACGATATTGGTGGAGATGTTGAAAAGGTTCAAGAGACTCAAGAGGCTCCACATGAACGAATGCGTCGTTGACGCTTGGGATATGGTTCAGCTTATCAGTAGGTCGGGCACGGAATTGGTATGCCGCGATCTAGAGGTCCTTGAGCTGTCGTTCATTGGACCCAACATGAACTGGGCACCACCCGAGGCGCATGTTAAGCGGTACCTCAATAGGTACGCTCAATACCATGAGGACGACCAAGAGGATGACCAAGATGGCGTTCAAGATGGCGTTCAAGATTACGAGTTCAGCGATGAAGAAATGCAATATCAGGACGATGCTCCAGATCCGGTTGTGCCGGACTCAGGACCATATGGAATGTATTATGCATTGTTATCACGACTCGACGCACTTCCAAAACTCGACAGGAGCAGTTTTTGCTTCTTGTATAGCCGTTCTCGATATTAATAAATAGCTCCCGGAAGTGTCAAGTTTCGTTCACTACATGGGGAACATCAATATTCTTGAATCGTGTTCTTATACCCAACATTGCATACAGAAGTGATACACCAGAACCACAATGCGCTATTATTATTTTTACGCAAAGATGAAGCTCTTTTCTTGAATGCATTTGCCTCGCTGTATATAGTATGATGAGAACGCAGCGTTGAAGACGACAAAGACATAACCGATTTTAGGAAGGGAGGGAGAGGGGTGTTTTTTTTTTATTGCCCATGGTATTAGTGTCGATCAACTTCCACCACCTCATCACCGCAAATTAGTCTCCAAAGAGTAGCACAGCACACTTGAAGGTGAAGGAGGTGGAGATGGAGATGGTAGTCGACTTTACTGGTTTTGGGCAGTCCTCACTCTATCGACTACAGGAACGACGATATCATGCCTCCATTCGCACGTCGCCGACTCGCCGGCGACTGCAACTCCACCGTCGATGCAGAATCGCTCCTCGCCGCCGCCACGGCCGCCGCCGGTCTCCTCTGTGCATCTTCATCGCCGCCATCTTCCTCTTCCAGTTCGTCCACCTCCTGCTCCCCCAACACAACCGTGCCCTCTGCATCCGCGCCCGCACTCGCCTGCACGAAAAACAGCACCGCCTCCCTCTCCCTCGACATATTCGTTACCCCATACGCATTACCCCTCGGCACCAAGAACGTCCCTCCCTTTGACACCACAAACGACGTCTTATTCACTGTGACCTCCACAATCCCCTTCGCCACAAAGAATACCATCGAGAACCCATCTCCACTGTTACTCGTGCTGCTGTTGCTGCTGCTGTGGCCGCTCGTGTTCGTCATTGGTTTGCTTCCCGATGGATGCAACTTGATCGTCCCACTCGCCAATGCTCCCGGATCCTCAAGTCCGCGATGGTACTGATACTCCCCTCCTTCTACATCCCGGAACCGAACCGTATCATGCGGTTCCGCAATCTTCTTCGATTGTATACTGTTGCTCACATAATCAAACACCTCCGCCGTCGTCCGAGACGCCGTGTCCTGCTTACCTCGACGTCTCAGTGTCGATCGCACGTTCTCCAAATCCTCCTCCGAGCTTCCCGTCTCAACTGCTTCGAGTTCGCTATCGACTTTGACCTGGCGCTTTCCGCCTCTCCTCTGTTGCGGCTTTTGCGCCGTTGATCCAGTAGGGGCCCGCTTCCGTTTCCTTGCAGGGCCTGGGGTAGGTTTCGTCTCCGCACGCATAACAGCTTTGATCATCGGTGCTGGACCATCGCTCTTTCCGAGAACAACGCGCTCGTTCTTCCAGAACTCTAGCGGTGCGATCTTTGTCCTATGGCTCCTTCGTACTAAAGTGCCCATAAGGAAAAGTGAATGAAATCCAATTGAAAATTAGCTGTTAATATAAAGAATAACACATGCTGCAGTGCTGTAAACACCCTTGAAATCATAAAAAAAAAAAAAAAGCCTCACGCACCTCCTTGATCGTCTTGACTGACGTCCGGCACGATCGGCACTTCGACCAGTTCAACAGGTTTCTCGCGGACAGTATAGGCGCCAGTACTGCTGCTCGTAGGACGACCAGGCTTCCGCTGTACCGCCTTCTTGCCGCCCCGATCAGTTCCAGACCCATATTCTGTTTGTGCTCCTATTACTGCTCTCCTGCCTGTCCTGCCTCGGGATGACCCTGGAACTGTCCTACTGCTCGCCTCTTCTTCCTCTCCCTCCTCTGAATCTCCTGCTGTTGAGCTTGGTCGATGACCCTTACCCTTTGCTGTTGACGACAGTGCCTTCTGTGATGCTTTCTTCCGGGAAGAAACGATGCTCGATGAGGCCGACGACGCTTTCGTTGTCTTCTTAGGTGTAGTAGTATCCGTCAATGAGACACCCGCCATCCTTTCGCTGATACTCCGGCTGCCGGTAGAGGTGGCGGTAGGCGGCTTGGCTGGCAATTTCTTGGCAGCAGCGGTGTTGGTGTTGATGGGCTGCTTCTTGTTTGGTTGTGGCTGCGGTTGTTTCTTCCTTTGTATCTCCCTCCGGTAATGATCCTCATCATCCTGCTCCTGGTCATAGTCGTGCTCCGGTATCTCCTCATCCGAGAACTGTAACCGGCCATAGTCTTCTTCCTCCCTCTGCTCTCGTTCATGGTACATCCTATCATCAAGCTCCCCATCTTCATCCTCCCCTCCTTGAATGAGGTGCTGGGATCTGACTCGCTTTGGCGACGGTACTGATGACATTGGCGCGGGCACAGCCTTTGTCTTCCGCTTGAACTCTGCAGGCGTCCTGACAGCTTTTGGACCCTGTTTCGTTGCCGTTGAACGCACAGGCGTCGATTTCGTCCGCGTCGTTGCTACATAACCATCATGACCATCATCACCATCATCATCCTCATTGATGTTCTCATTTCCATCATTGGCTCCCGCCTGGTATATACCATCCTCGTAATCGTCACTTCCGAAATCCACTCCGAAATCAAACGCCTTTGGTAAATTCTGTCGATTAGCAGGTCTAGAGGCAGCTTGCTGTCGTGGTTGTGCCACCGCCAAAGGTGGTCCTCGAGCCGTATTCGCCTGCAGCTGCGCCTTCTTCTGCCGAGACTCTGTCAAAAGCTTATCCAGCGTTGGTGTTTTTGTGGTACCCTTATTGAGGGATGACAACGAGGACTGTGGAGTTCGCTGATGAGTGGTTGAGCTGAGTGACCGTCGAATGCGACCGTCATCCTGATGACGTTCCTGATCTGAAGAGTCGTCGTCGTTGGTAAAGATGAGTCGTTTCTTGACCGCATGAAAAGATGGTGATTGGTATTCCTCTGCCTCGTCGTCGATTAAGCCGGTGCCTGGGAGTGAAAGACCTAGCCAAATCCAAAGATAGTGATATATCAGCTTTCCGATCGACAATATAGTACGATATTGTCGAGGTTCTTTCCCGACAAAAGTTGATCCTCTGTCCGGACATACCTCGAGCGTGGGTGGAAGGCCCTGACCCTTTTGACATGGATATATTCCGTGCTCGACGAGACGTAGGCGTTGACAACAGTTCAGCAGGAAGCTCCTGCTCCATGTACCGCTGCGAGCGTGAGGGTGGCGGTGATATCTGTTGTGGGTCAGCAAGGTAGTTTTCCTCAAGATGGCCATCGTATCCATCTTCTGCAGGTTCAGGGTCGTCATTGCCGTCGTCCCAAAAGTCATCAATGTTATCCAGTCCATTTGGGTCCTTTTTAATATTGGGTTTCATGGCGATTCCTGTCTTCCTATAGCATGGCGACAGAAGCATACACACAAAGAAGATATGCGTTAGCGATAGCTGATTCTACAGTCTTGGTCCTGTCCGAGTGTCTGTGAGCGAACCAAAGGCCAAGCTCCTGTTACCTTCCAACGACGCCTATATCGAAATAGAGGTTCTCCCGCACCCGGGGCCCTCCTGCGTAATCCTAGACAAGTTGAAACAATGTCTAATCGATTAGTCCGGTGCTGACCTGGAATGAAGAAAGAGGTGCTGATCCTATTGCTCCAAGCTGTCGCCTTACTCTGCTCATGGTGAAGACGTTGTATGCTCTGGGTTGGCGCCCGATGTAGTCGGTTTTGGAAGTTTATATTTATTTGAACAAAGGAGTTTTTCAGCGTGCAAGAGTGTTGGTTGCGACGATTAGGGTGTGATGAATAAGGTTACGATGATGGTTAGAGTGATGGTTTGGGCACCATGGACGCGACAAAGTGAGTAGAAAGTGGCCGAAAATACGTCACCGGAGACGTTCTTCCCGCGAGGACGTGCCACTTCTAAACTAAAAGTGGAAATAAAGCTAGATTAACTTTTGGCAACTCGCTTACGGCGGGCACCTTGTATAAACGCTGTTCGCTTGCACCTACCGCCAACTCGCCCTTGCCCTGGCCCCGCCGCGCTACTGCTGCTGCTACCGCCGGCTTCTGTGTGCGATCTTGCATTCTGCATCCAAGGGTAGTGCCCATTTTTATCCACTGGTTGAAGATAGAGAGGTCGCTGTTGATTGACCAAATGGTCACAAATCGCAATGGCAATGCTGTGCCCCGCCATGATATCGCGGTGCATGTAAAACTTGCAGGTCGAGCAGTACAGCTTGCGGATCTTGACCTGCCCAACAAATTTCTCGCACATCGGGCACTTCTTGGATGTATAGTATTCATTTACACCCACCAACCGCAAAGTAGCCTAGGGGCCTGGCCTATGGGACACCAAGACGAAGTCAGTAAAATATTCGAGACGATTTTACACGACTGGGAATCTTCAGTGATAGTACCCTACCATTTGAACAAAGTGCGACTAAGGACTCGTGCTTTTTTTTTTTTTTTTTTTTTGACGCAGGCACGACTGATTGGTATTCAGAAAGCTCCATCACAGTGAAGTAAAGACGAACAAGGACAGCACCAAGAACCGCCTTGAACCATTGTTTACTACTTAGGACCTTTATTTCGTAGGTATATAAGACAGGCCAGACCATGTAGTTGACACTTAGTTCATGTACTCACAACAATCTAGTCAATACACTATTGTCTTCACACATTCGTCTTTGTTCACTCATCTTGTTCATTCGTCCCCTCTCGCTTTCATTCTCGTTTGTTTCTCTTCGCCATCCTTGCTTCTCGCTTGACTCTCATCGGATTTCAATCTCATGACCGCTGTCGAAATTTGCACAGGGGGACGAACCGGGGACGGTCTAGCTTGACTCCAAGAACATTCCCGATCGGTATCCCAGTGCATGACGCGTCGCCTACGCTCCCGAATAAGGGCTGTTCGTTCTTTTTTTGCTCCAACATGCTTCCTCGGGATGGCTGTGTTGTGCCGATACATGCATTTACGGATATTCTCATATGTAGTACGAAGGCCTAGAAGTACAGTTCCATTGCTGGTTTCCAGCTAGAGTACGAAGGTGCTAGTTGAATAGAGCACAAATTTGCGTCTGACAATACAAAAGAATAAAAAAATAAAAAGATAACTGTACTCGCGCGAGCTGTTCAGTGGAAGGTGTAAGTCTCTTCCTGATGAAGTGCCAATCTTTGCCCTCTTTGACCATTTTCTTTGTCCAATTGCGCTCATTCAAACCCAGAGGATATGCCGCTGGGGCGGATAGATTTGTCGCGTGTGGATGCTCCCAGCAGTACTCTATCTGCGTCTTATCTTCGGCACGTAACTTCCGGATTCTAATACAAGCAAGACGACCTTGATGCACTGAGTTGCGAGCAATTGATGTTTTTTTTCACGTCCTGAGTGACTACACGCGTATTTGATGGACTAGTCGTAAAGAGGTGGGCGGCCGGTAGCGTTGGTGCGAGCTACAGACAGAGGCCCATCTAAGGGCGGGTCTCTACAGTAAAACGTATGAGAGTGCTTCTCAGAGAAATGAATCCACTGATATGCTAGGCTCTCCTGCTCCCACAACGATCGAAAAGTTTCGGGAGTGTAAAAGTCCTTGTTTCGTGAAGTCGTATGGAACGGCAGAGATAATTGAGCAGAAATGAGCGATATCACTCATTGATTTTTATTGAGTCCATGATAGCTGCTCAGAGGTGGATATGTGAACTTGTAGACTCAAGGAAAGTTGCAAGAATTTCATGTATCAGCTGATTTATGGGCAGATTTCAAATGGCGACTAGGTCTTTGCATTTCTGCTATTCCCGGGACGACCGTGTTCAGCCATAACTGTATGTTGTGGGCAGAGCAAGGAAACCATCCATAACTCTTCTTTTCGCTGAGAATATCCACAGCCTTCTTGATATTGGCTCCTTGATCCCTGCTATGCAGGTGAAATGGTGCTTGTTATGCTGAATTTGCGCTGCATTGTGCTGAATTTGAGCTGGTTGTACTGGTTGTGCTGGTTGTACTGCATTGTGCCGTTTCCCTAATCCCTAATCCATTTTATCGCTCCCAGCCATAATCAAGCCATAATCAGGCCAACTTATCTAGTCTAGTTCTTTTACAGTTGTATGGAGTAAGGAAACTCCCAATCTGAATGCTCGAATAATTTGTGTTCCACACTGAATACAAGGGTCTAACGCACAACTACGCGCACTGTAGCGAGTGATCAGCACAACGGTCTTCTTGTTCAACTGGAATAAGGGACGAAAGAGCACTGGCTTCGATCCTCCTTTTATACAGGCACAACCCCAAAACCTAAATTCAAACTCTGCGTACCCTCGGTGGCTGCTGGCCAACAAAATCTTTCATGAGGATCCACATCACCACAGCAGTGCCTTTCAGGCGACAGTCAGATTCGTTGATGCCTATCAAAGTATATGGATGAGGGAATGTGCTTTCAGAAGCGAGCAACTGCATGAGCTTCCATACCTAAGGATTCCTGGTGTTTATACCAGGTGTAAACAGCCTCTTCCACAACCGCCATTGGTCTTGGCCTGTTGTGTACAATCGTTCTTGTTGCCACAGGCGGCAGCGTCACCATTGCTTGATGGATCCTATCTTCCTTTTCAAGTATACTGGCGACTATCCTGGGATGCATATTCAACATTTTTGCGAAAGCGACATGGAAGGCGTCTGGATTGTGTTCTCGCTCTGCATGGTATTTCACACCTTATCGTGAAGCGTATACTTCGTTTGGGATATGTGTGATTTGGAAGCCGAGGTGACAGGGTCAGAGCGTTCGACACCCGGTCGTTTGGGGGCCAGAGCTGTACTGCCAGAGTATTTTCATTGGGCATAGTGGAGGTAGAGGAAAGAGTATAAGATGGGCTCGAGACGAGTGTATGTGGGAGCAAAAGTGCTGAGATTCATGGTTCTTTAATATATTTTTCAATTGGATTGAATACGGGGCTGGCTCCTCCTTAATGCACAAGAAATTTATGTGTTTAGGAGGGTTGGCTGTACCGACATGTATTTCATAGTGTTCCTGAGTCCCTTTCCTTAAACATCGCATACTTACGGCCTCTTCCTTGCCTTCACCCTTGCCATCGCATCCTCATACTGCCGCAGCATTCTCATTTGATGAGAGCCCATTCGACGTTACGCGAGGGCGAGGAAACCGAGGAGCTGGAAAGCATGAGTCTCTGCGCACTCTTTTCCCACTTTCCGCTCTTTCCCGTTTTCCTTTCTTCCCAGCTACGCCCGCCCTCAATCCATCAGGAACTGTCTTTTCTCTTTCTCATCTATCTGTCCCTCATACGTCTCTGCTTAATCTCAATAAGCGCAGTCCGGCGGCGACTTATTGGTAACAAAAAACACTGTTTATCTGTGGAGGCCCCTTTCCTGCCTGTGCCTGAACCATTAGAATCGATCCAAGAATACTAATGCTAGAACAGTTGGGATAAGGGTGCGCAAAGGTCGAAAGAACAGCCATGAACGTACAATAGATAATAACCCCTTCTTGCATCTAACAGGCACCTCTGCTAGAACTGACGAGAGGAAGCGAACATTACCCCACTCGACTACCTTATTCGTGCGCGGACAGCCTTGAGCAAAGAATTGGAGTAGAGAATACTGCACAAGGACGAACCATCTCCTCAGCCAGCTAAAGAAACGGACCCGTATTGTGGTGAGACATTGTTTCTTGTCACTCGAGAGTAGGCTACAGGCTTGTGTAATGGTTATTAATCCGTCATGCTTCACTAAGGGCATTTGGTATCGTTGCTAGAAGACACAAAGAGAACAAAACTTCTGGACTATCTCGGTACCCAGTCAGAGGACAAGAGTCGAGTAAATACTTCCGAGGTGAGGCGTCATCACTTGCGCAGAATAGCTACATATGATAAAGTTCAGACTGCTGCTATGGATACTAATCGATTTGTTTGAGGATAGACCGGCCTACTGCCACCACATCTGCAATTTTCCCAGCCCGTTGTGTCCTATTTCGTGCCAGTTGCTGAAGGTGCGTACGCAAATTACTCGCACAAGTATATTAGTTGAAGTCAAGGTCACTAACATCGCCACCATCTATTCTGTAATACCATAGAGAAGTGACATGTTTGACAGCACTTTTTCATTATCAGGAAGCACTCTCTCACCACAAAAGGAGCTGGAAGTTGCCAATATCCTATTGGAAAATGCGCGCAAAACCAATGATCCAGAAATTGCTTTAAAGTTTTGCACCGATGCGGAAGCCGCGTTATCTCGGATGAAAAGAGCAGCAAAAAAGACTCTGGCCTCTCCACAGTCGGGCGTAGATCAAACCTTGCGTGATGGAGTCGCTAGTGTTTATCTCGAGCACGGAGAACTACTAAACAACTTGGGGTATAGCGAATTGGCACAAACCAGCTACAAGAAGGCAGCGAAATGGGGACATGTCCAGGACGTTGACCAACGATCACCCGCCTCTTCTCGGCCCGGCAGCAACAAGACCAGCTCCATCCATCGCGCACTAGCTTCCCCTGTCTCTCTTTCAGTCACGCCTCGCTTCTCATCTCCTTCAGGTTCGAGTAACCTTCATCACAGTGACATTGCACAGATTCCTTCAGGGATTTTTGACCGGGACGTGATTCCAGCTAGGACCAAGTATGCCTTGCCGAATGCGGGCGCACGTCTCGCTAGTGCCTCTCAGCTCGCGTACTGCCTCAGCTTGTTGCCCTCTGCATCACTGTCTCTGGAACTTCTCGACGAAGCCGAACGGGCCTGGTCACAAGCCAAAGCGAACGATGAAGACGAGCAAGAACGACTACACACATTGGCGGCGAACTTGACAAAGGCATTCGTCAACGACGTGATCAAATCGCCCCCCATTGTCGCTGAAGTGGCCTGCTTGGCGCCTGTACTCAATCGAGAACTATTCAGAAAGCTACTCATGAACTTTATCGACGGCATCAATCAAGCCACTTTGCTGGAGCTCCATCTACTTGAAGGACTGGCGCAGTTGATGCAGCGCGCTTCACCGGAATACCTTGACGCCGATGATTTGGTCAAGATACTGCAGGTTCTCAGCACACGCTTGAAGGACACCCACCAGCAATCGACTCAGCATATTTATAAATTGACACTGGCGGTGTCACACGTTTTGGATGCGATGGCCGATTGCCATGTCAAGGACCTGAACCGGGAGCAGCTGCATGAGCCCCTCTCTGATTATTTGAACGGACTGAAGGGCAGTCCTGACCCATATCTGGTATATCAAGCCGCCTACGCCTTCCAAGCACTGCAGTACGTCCCGGACGACGAGTCACCCTTGCAAGCCACGCTAAGGCGCGCACGGAAAGTGGTCAAGGGCATTTCAGGGGCTGTAAGCGCGGTCAAGGGTCTAGATGTGAATGGCTTTATCGATGGACTAGGACATCTTCAAGACGGTTTGGTCGAGGTCTACCAGGTCGCTAAAATCGGATACGACGGCGCCAAGGCTCTGGTAGAGAGCGGGCAGGACTTTCTCGACTGTCTCAAAGAAGGCCTCAGCTTTGCTAAGAAGCGCACATGGTATCCAGCATTACGTGGTATCGATAGTTTGCTTCGAGACGGCCAGCTCGCCAAAGTCAAGAAGCTGATCTGTGAAGCACCTCACCGTCGTGATCTCGCTTTTCAATGGGGAGTGTGCCAACGGCTTGGGGAAATAGCCGCGAATCCGGACTGGGATCCTGCCACCCGCTGGAGCGCTGTAGACTTCCTAGGCGAGCTGTACAAGAATGATGCGGAATGGGGCCAGCAAGCCATCGTTAAACAGTGGATTCTCAATATTCTTGAGCAGCTAGCTTCCACGTCAGGGAGCGCTTTGCAATGTATGTGAGGATGAAGGACAATTGAGATGCGATCTCTTGTGATTGACTGTCGAGATCCCTACCTCCATATCTAATCCCATCTACCACACTCCAATATAATTAATGTGTTACGTATCATAGCTGCCAAAGCCCTGCTGCAAGAGCTAGGTACGGACGGGGATGCCAAGAAGCAAGGTCTTTATCAAGCTTACCGAGAGAAGCCTCAGCGTCAGTACCCATTGGTAGTCTCTGTACCCATGCTACCATCTCCATCCCTGCTCGATCGCGTTCAGAATAAACCTGACATTGAAGCTGACTTGCGCCAGCTAAAAGAGCGACGCCTCAAGCAGCGAGGCGACGCTGTCTATATTCCCCCTCAGGCCAAGGCTAGTCTACAGGCTTCCGATGATACGCTGTTTCCATTGATGGACAAGGTCAAGGAGTTCCTGGGCAGTAATCAGAAAGTGATGTTGCTGCTAGGTGATTCTGGCGCAGGAAAGTCGACTTTTAACCGGGCGCTCGAGTGCGACTTATGGGACGCTTACAAGAAAAAGGAAGGCAGAATTCCTCTTTTCATCAACTTGGCTGCAATCGACAAACCAGAGCAGGATCTGATCGCCAAACAACTACGGAAGGCAGAGTTCACCGAGCCCCAGATCAGAGAGTTGAAGGGCTATCGCAGATTCATCTTGATCTGCGACGGGTATGATGAGAGCCAGCAGACCCACAACTTGTACACGAGTAACCGACTGAATCAGCCGGGAGAATGGAGTGCTCAGATGGTAATTAGCTGCCGCAGTGAGTACCTTGGCCTCGATTATCGGGATCGATTCCAGCCAGCAGATCGTAACCACCAAGCGGAGCCAGCACTGTTTCAAGAAGCGGTCATTGCACCGTTCTCAGTGGGCCAAGTCCAAGATTACATCAAGAAATATGTGGCTGCGAAGGAACCGCTCTGGCAGGCGACGGACTATTTGCAGGCCCTTGATAAGATTCCCAACCTGCAGGACCTGGTCAAGAACCCCTTCATGTTGACGCTGTCCTTGGAGGTACTGCCGCGCATGATCGATCCAGGACAAGACATCTCGGCCGTCCGGGTCACTAGAGTGGCATTATATGACCAGTTCGTGGAGCAGTGGCTGGAGCGCGGCAAGAAGCGGCTTGGGGGCAAAGACTTAAGCCCTCAAGCAAGAGCGGGCTTTGAGAGGCTTAACGACGAAGGCTTTACTCAAAACGGCATGGAATTTCTCAAGGGTTTGGCGAGTGCAATCTACAAATACCAGGCGGGTAATCCGATGGTGGCCTATTCGCACAAACGAGACAGAGAGACATGGAAAGAACAGTTTTTCTCCCGAGAAGATGAGAACCAGCTCCTGCTGGAAGCCTGTCCTCTGACCCGCAACGGCAATCAGTACCGGTTTATCCATAAATCGCTGCTGGAATATTGCATAGCCCGCGCAATATTTGAACCGCAAGAGGCCAGAAAGAACTTGGGTGGAGCACACACCCCGGCCCGCCGAGGGAGCGCGGGTTCTGTTTGGAGCTTTGAGATCCAAGGTGGTTTAGAGAATGTGACCGCCACTACCGAAGAGCGACAGCCTGTTGAGCTCACCTCACCATTGGTCTGGAGGAATTTCGTGGGCGAACCTTCTGTTCTGCAATTTCTGGAAGAGCGCGTTCAACAGGAGCCCTTATTCAAAAAGCAATTGCATGCCTTGATCGAATGCTCGAAAACCGATAAGAAGTGGCGCGTTGCAGCGGCCAATGCGATCACAATATTGGTCAGAGCCGGGATACGGTTTAACGGAGCGGATTTGAAGGGCATCCAGGTTCCAGGGGCGGATCTGAGCTATGGCGAATTCGATTCTGCTCAACTACAAGGCGCGGACTTGAGAAAGGCCAATCTTCGCGGTATTTGGCTGCGTCAGGCTAATTTGAGCAGCGCGCAAATGGCAGGCGTGCAGTTTGGCGAATGGCCGTATCTTAAAGAAAATGACGAAGTACAATCCTGCGCATATTCGCCGGATGGGAATACCTGTGCCGTGGGCGTTCGCGACGGCACGATCAGCGTGTATGACACCACGACTTGGACAAAAACCCACACCTTGCGTGGCCATACTGACTTTGTCAGGAGCGTGGTATATTCGCCCAGCGGCCAACAGATTGCCTCCTGCAGTCGCGACAGGACGGTGCGACTGTGGGACGCGCAAACCGGCGCACCCGGTCTCATCCTAAGCGGCCATACCGAATACATATGGGACGTGGCGTATTCGCCCAACGGCCAGCAGATTGCCTCCTGCAGTGTCGACGACACGGTGCGGCTGTGGGACGTGCAAACCGGTGCACCCGGTCCCATCCTAAGCGGCCATACCGGGTCCGTATGGGGCGTGGAATATTCGCCCAGCGGCCAGCAGATTGCATCCTGCAGTGGCGACAAGACAGTGCGGCTGTGGGACGCTCAAACCGGCGCACCCGGTCTCATCCTAACCGGCCATACTGAAATTGTCTGGAGCGTGGTATATTCACCCAGCGGCCAGCAGATTGCCTCCTGCAGCCGTGACAAGACGGTGCGGCTGTGGGACGCGCAAACCGGCACACCCGGTTCCATCCTAAGCGGCCATACCAAATCCGTATGGGGCGTGAAATATTCGCCCAGCGGCCGGCAGATTGCTTCCTGCAGTGGCGACAAGACGGTGCGGCTGTGGGATGCTCAAACCGGCGCACCCGGTTCCATCCTAACCGGCCATACTGAATGCGTATTGGGCGTGGCGTATTCGCCCAACGGCCAGCAGATTGCCTCCTGCAGTGTCGACGAGACGGTGCGGTTGTGGGACGCACAAACCGGCGCACCCGGTTCCATCCTAGGCGGTCATACCCAATCCGTATGGGGCGTGACGTATTCGCCCAACGGCCAGCAGATTTCCTCCTGTAGTGTGGACGACACGGTGCGGCTGTGGGACGCGCAAACCGGCGCACCCGGTCCCATCCTAAGCGGCCATACTGACTCCGTCACTAGCGTGGCCTATTCGCCCAGTGGCCAACAGATTGCCTCCTGCAGTACCGACAGCACGGTGCGGCTGTGGGACGTACAAACCGGCGCGCCCGGTCCCATCCTATGCGGCCATACCAACGGTGTCAATAGCGCGGCGTATTCGCCCAGCGGTCAGCAAATTGCCTCCTGCAGTCGCGACAAGACGGTGCGGATGTGGGACGCTCAAACCGGCGCACCCGGCCTCATCCTAAGCGGCCATACCAACGGTGTCAATAGCGTGGCGTATTCGCCCAGCGGTCAGCAAATTGCCTCCTGCAGTCGCGACAGGACGGTGCGGATGTGGGACGCACAAACCGGCGCACCCGGCTCGATCCTAAGCGGTCATACCAAATCCGTATGGTGCGTGGCGTATTCGCCCAACGGCCAGCAGATTGCCTCCTGCAGTGCTGACAAGACAGTGCGGATGTGGGACGCACAAACCGGCGCACCCGGCCTCATCCTAAGCGACCATACCAACGGTGTCAATAGCGTGGCGTATTCGCCCAGCGGCCGGCAGATTGCTTCCAGTAGTGACGACAATACAGTGCGGCTGTGGGACGCACAAACCGGCGCTCCCGGTCTCATCCTAAGCGGCCATACCGGATCCGTATGGTATGTGGAATATTCGCCCAGCGGCCAGCAGATTGCCTCCTGCAGTCGCGACAAGACAGTGCGGCTGTGGGACGCACAAACCGGCGCACCCGGTCTCATCCTAAGCGGCCATACCGAATCCGTATGGGGCGTGGCGTATTCGCCCAGCGGCCAGCAGATTGCCTCCTGCAGTACCGACAAAACAATGCGGCTGTGGGACGCGCAAACCGGCGCATCCGGCCTCATCCTAAGCGGCCATACCGGGTCCGTATGGGGCGTGGAATATTCGCCCAGTGGCCAGCAAATTGCCTCCTACAGTTACGACAAGACAGTGCGGCTGTGGGACGCGGAAACCGGCGCACCCGGTCCCATCCTAAGCGACCATACCAACGGTGTCAATAGCGTGGCGTATTCGCCCAGCGGCCAGCAGATTGCATCCTGCAGTGGCGACAAGACAGTGCGGCTGTGGGACACACAAACCGGCACACCCGGTTCCATCCTAGGCGGCCATACCGACATAGTCAGGAGCGTGGTATATTCGCCCAGCGGCCAGCAGATTGCCTCCTGCAGTCATGACAGGACGGTGCGACTGTGGGACGCGCAAACCGGCGCACCCGGTTCCATCCTAAGCGGCCATACTGAGTCCGTATGGGGAGTGGCGTATTCGCCCAACGGCCAGCAGCTTGCCTCCTACAGTGAAGATAAGACGGTGCGGCTGTGGGACGCGCAAACCGGCGCACCCGGTCCAATTCTAAGCGGCCATACTGACTCCGTCACTAGCGTGGCGTATTCGCCCAGCGGCCAGCAGATTGCCTCCTGCAGTCGCGACAAGACGGTGTGGCTGTGGGATGTGAATTCGGGTCAATGTTTGGCTCTTGTCGAAGGTTTTCATGGAATAGTCACATGCATCACCTGGAGCGCGACCCCCAATGGCCCCTGTTTCGTAACCGGTTGTGGAGATATGTCTGTTCGCTTGTGGCGAGTCGCAGAAGAGGAAGATCACTTTCAGGTGCGTCTACAGTGGAGTTCGGTGCAAGGCGCACTTGTTGTGTCGAATGCCTCTATCCAAAACGCACAGGGCTTGAACAAGATAAATATGCGGCTATTAGAGCAACGCGGCGCTGTGGGCAAGCCGATTCCACCTTTGAGTTTCCGCGAGGCAAGCAGGAAGCTTATCAGCATGGTGTCCGTGGCATCTAAACTCAAGTTGCCGTCAAACCACGACACAGTGGATACCTTCCTCACTACAGATTCTCCCGCTGTACAGTCAGCATAGCCGGTCGATTCTGCGACTGTCTCTTCGCCTGCTTGAGGTGAATGTGATGCAATTACGAGTGCAGTATCTTGCCCAATAAAGCATGCATTAATAGCTAACATTCCGTACATCATGTTATATATGCACCATAGACACGGTATATTAACCATTTAATAATCCGATAGTTAGTTAGTAGTACTTTGAAATGGGGATGTACTGGGGGGTGGACCAAGATAAAGATTTTTGGCGTATACTTCATTTTTACTAATACAAACCAGCAAATATGGCCGTTACTTACAAAGGACATAAAAGTTGCGTTTGTCTGCGTCCGCGGCATTACTGCACAACAACACCGACACTCGAGCAACCTGAGTGGCCTTCTTGCCACGAATTGGACCGGTAACAAGGGTTTGTTGGACGGAACTTCAGAAAGAGACCCGTCTCATTGCAATTATAGATGTTATCAAGGCCAAAGTCCTCGAGCGCCATTTGGATCTGTTCTACTTGAGTCTGATAGAGATCCACGTTGACCGATCCGCTTTCACCATGGCCGATGTAGCTCTTGAGGGCCCTCTGTCTCTTAAACTTTTGGAGCCGATTATTTGAAAAGGCAATCGGCTCTGGCTTATGCTCAAGACGAAAGAAATTGTTGCGCTTGGAGATAGTTCTTTTACAGTTGTATGGAGTAAGGAAACTCCCAATCTGAATGCTCGAATAATTTGTGTTCCACACAACTACGCACACTGTAGCGAGTGATCAGCACAACGGTCTTCTTGTTCAACTGGAACCCAATTCATTATTGATATATCTAAGCAAAAGGGTACCTGTAGCGAGTGATCAGCGCAACGGTTTTCTTGTTCAACTGGAACAAGGAACACTGGCTTCGATTCTCCTTTTATACAGGCACAACTCCAAAACCTAATATCAAATCCTGCGTACCCTCGGTGGCTGCTGGCCAACATAATGAAGGATGGAGCGAAGGGACCTCTAGGCTAACAAAATCATAGGTCTACAAGCAAATTTCCTTTTGCTTCGCCATTTCTTGTGCAACATTGAGAAAATGATTAACCCTACTCCTTTCTTGTTTATCGCCTGTTGAATGCCTTGTTGAATGGATGTTGAAGACTGCACTTGTGCCTGCCACGAAGGTGCTGTCTCTACCAGTCTCGCTCACCAAGCTGCCGCTAGATGAGTCATCACCGGTTTGTTCTCCTGCTGTCGAGCTGATCTAGTCCAATGCGTCGGTCGCAATATGACCACCACTCTCGGCTGTATCGTGCTGACCCGTGGTGTCCTCCGATTCGTTAAAAGACGCTACACATAATGAGACAATCGGTATTGAATAGATCTACTACAGCGGTGGCGCGAGCATTTTAGGAATGAATCAAAGAAGGTACCTCCACGTCTTTTTAGCGTGTGACAAAGATCCTCATATGAATGGTTAAGGATCCTCGTCTGGTGCTTGTGCATCGAGTCTAAGATGATCTCTTTCTGCTCCAGTGCTTGATTCAGCCGTCTCCTGTATGCCTTGCTGTTCCATTTCCTTTGAAGACCCACACCCGTTCTCTGCAAGGTAGGATGCTTGCTGGAAATCAAGCGGGGGATAATCGTCGTTGTCCAAACCGCACGCGCCCGTCTCTGATCGTCGAATCTTTCGAAGAATTTTTCCGCGTCGAAGTCCTTTGGACTTACTTCACGGAAGTACCCTCCATTTTCGAAATTCTTTGTCAGAGCATCAATAGCAGAATCCAAACTCATCGTAGCTATAGGAACAACATAGAACTTGTCAACGTTCTCATAGTTGAAGGATAAAGAAAATGTGGACTGCCAAAGATGTGTCCCACGTTAGGCCGCTTAAACCTCGCTAGGGTGACACGGCACTCAATACTCTCCGGAGAACCATAGTAACGCCCGCGCGAGCCTCTTGCAAGTAACGAGTCGCTGAGCCAGGCTGATGGGTAATGTACCGCATCTGTTCAAATGGTAGATCATACCAGACACCCAGACTTCATAGAAGAGGTGGGCCGGTTCGAAGAGCAAGCACACGAGAAGAAAAGTTCGAAAGCCGAAGCCATGAAAGAAGCGTGTAGTGTGGAATTCAGCAGAGTTACTAACCGTGTCTCGTCTGGATCAGATCGAGGGTTGCAATCAACGCGGAGTGTAGCTGATCAGATGACGTAAAATCGGTGGAGTGAGGCGACCGTTGATGTCGGAAGCTCTGATTATGGTGAAAAAGGCCGCAAGAGGTGTACAGGCGAGGTGATGGAGAGGCCCATAAAACTGCTCCATGGCAACCCTTCTCTCCCTGTCTCTCCCTTTCACACTCACTCTCGAGAGAGTGGATCATCAACACAAAGGATGGCAACGGCCGGCAGAATAGGGCACAACAAGGCGGATAGGCTGTGGCGCAATGCCATGGGCAAACAAAGATTCCTCTTCGTCTGCTGTCCTTTTTGCACCCTCGTTCAGGCACCATCTATCTTCCACTAATCATGTCCTCCCACACTCTGCGCCATTCAGTATCTGCCTTATTTATATTCTGCTTCTTACTCTCATTCCCCTGAGCCCCACCTACTACATCATCGATCAACTTGGCAGCAAATATAGACATTAGACACGATGAGAAAGTTATCCATCTTGACTCTGCCCTTCACTCTACCCTGTCCTAGGCATTCGTATGTGGCAATAATCCTTTTGCGCCTAGCCCGACCTTAACAAACGGACACTTACTGCTATCTTCATTTTTTGATCATTGCGCGACGCACAGGGGTTCGTAGGGATTGTTTAATCGATGCAATAGGGGGTTTCAAACTTTGACATTCGCAAAGTCAAACGCGTGCTCTTTAGCTCAACATGCTCCGCACAAACGCGCCTCGTCACTATGGCGGATTCCATTTGCCTCCGCGGCTTGTTTGCCCTCCGCGTGCTCTTCTGATTTTTCAGCTTTCCTCTGTTCCTTCATCGTCATCGGTGAGGGTCATGAGAATGATGAGCTGCTCCAGGTCGGATGGTAGCTGTTGGCGTTCCGACTTGAATGGCATGGGGGACCGGGTCGATGGTTGGCTTCGCTCATCTTGATTGTGCGTGTTTTGGTATGAACATTTTGGCGCGTTAAGAAACACATCAGTTCTTGAGGTGATGTGTATTGCAAACGCGTTTTGGTCACAAACGCGCGTCGATATCTGCCCACAAAAAACTTATATAACACACAGCAGATATACACAGATGCATACCGGATGCACACCAGGGTGTGTTTGGTGTGCAAAGCACTATGCATTAACTGGTACATTGAGGTTTCTTCATTTGGTGTGATTCTGCTGGGCTGTCCGTTCCTGTACAGTTACCTAGCAAAATCAATTGGCAACTTTAATTTTTCTAGCCATGAGCAAATAAACACATCTTTCTTCAACACAACTTACTTTTCTTCTCCAAGCACAATCGACAGCAGCTTGGGTAACCACCATGCCGAAACAGTTATTCATGGAAGAAAAAGGCATTATCGTTGGAATGAGTCTAGCGGGAATGAGCCATGCGGAAATTGCAACGCAACGCAACACACGCAGGTCCACGGTGACCAATAATATTCACATCTACCATCAAAGAGGCACCACTGCACGCGCCCCAGGTTCTGGACGGCCAAGAGCGCTCAGAGAGAGAGACATTAGGAGCATGATACGCAATACCAAGCGTGAAAGACGTGTCAGTCTACGGGATATCACCAACATGGTGCCCCATGAAGTGATCGAATACACCGTTCGGAGAGCGCTCCATTCAGCTGGCATTTTCAGCCGGGTACCCGCAAAGAAACCCTATCTCAGCGACGTTCACAGGGATAGGCGACTCGCATTTATGCAGAGGTACAGCAAATGGGAATCAGAGCAATGGTCGAAGGTAGTATGGACTGATGAGTCAACATTCGAGGTTGGAGAGAATTTTCGCCAGATTCGAGTTTGGCGAACAGCGGAGGAAAAGTACGATGGCGATTGTCTCGCACCTACTTTCAAGAGTGGTAGGACCTCCCTCATGGTCTGGGGCGCATTTACAGCTACTAAGAAGTCCAGGCTAGTTATTTTTGAGCGAGGACGTCGCGACGGACAGTGCTTCGTGGAGGATATGTATGAGGGTGAATTGTTTAGGATTATGACGGAGGTACGGGATGGAATCCTCATGGAAGATGGTGCTCCAGTGCACAGCTGCGCGCTGTCAAAGAGTTGGCGCCAAGCACACGGCTTTCGCAAGATAGAGGACTGGCCAGTCAACTCCCCAGATTTGAACCCCATCGAGCATGTTTGGTTCCTCCTTGGTACTGCCCTCAATCGACGACGAAGCCAACCTCGGGACATTGCAACCCTGGAGAGAGCTCTAGTGGAGAAGTGGAATGATTTACCACAAGAACAACTGGCAAGACTGGTCGACACGGTGCCCTAGAGACTGGAATTCGTGAAAAAGCGCAGAGGTGGTAATGACAGATATTGAACGAGCCACAACCCTCTCCTTCAGCATACACCACTACACCACCCTGATATCCACCAAGAATGTTCCCCCAGAGCTCCTCGATAGACATGAAGAATTCCATAGCGACTGCATAACTCTTTAGGTGAGTTGTATATAGGTAATTTGAAAAAGAATGCGTAAAAGCATGGGTGAAAATTAAAGTTGTCAATTGATTTTGCTAGGTGACTGTACAACTAGTTATTGTTGGCCAGCAGCCACCGAGGGTACGCAGGATTTGATATTAGGTTTTGGGGTTGTGCCTGTATAAAAGGAGGATCGAAGCCAGCGGTCTTTTGTTCCTTGTTCCAGTTGAACAAGAAGACCGTTGTGCTGATCACTCGCTACAGGTACCCCTTTTGCTTAGATATATCAATAATGAATTATGGTTCCAGTTGAACAAGAAGACCGTTGTGCTGATCACTCGCTACAGTGTGCGTAGTTGTGCGTTAGACCCTTGTATTCAGTGTGGAACACAAATTATTCGAGCATTCAGATTGGGAGTTTCCTTACTCCATACAACTGTAAAAGAACTATCTCCAAGCGCAACATTATGACAGACATGTGGCGCTTTCCTATGCTGTCCCCTTCTGTCTCGATTATTGAAAGGAGGGGTGAACTTAAATACACGTGATTGACTCTTTGTGCACCAGCGAAGACCGGTGAAGAAATATTCACCAGCGAGAATCACCAACATAGTCCAATAACGAATCGCGACTCAACGAATATATTTCTTTCTTTTCATTATAAGGAAAAAGCACTCAGCTAACATGTGCTACAAAAAAGTATGGACATGAAAAAAGAAAATGGTAGTAAAGAAGCTTGTGAACTGGGATCGGGATATATACACAGGTAAGCGACACCATCTCGCGCTCGAAAAAAAAACGTCTCGTCTCTTTTTTTACAGCTCCTGCTTGACCTCATCCGCCTTCTGTGCAACCTTCTCCGCCTTCTTCTCCACCTGGTCCGCAACCTTCTTTGCCGCATCTCTCGCACCATCCTTCATCTGCTGTGCCTTGATCTCTGCCGCGTTCTTGGCCTCTCCCTTCTTCCTCCTCGCCGCCTCCGCGACTTCCTCGGCCTTTGTCTTCGCAGCTCCCTGTGCCTCTGTAGCCTTCACCTTAGCTTCCGCGGTCGCGCCCTTCACATCCTGTGCAACTCTCTCGCCCGCAGCATTGACCTTCTCTGTTCCCTCCACAACCTTGTCCTGCACCTTGTCTTTAGTATTCCATGCCTTGTTCTTCACATCCTCGGCTGCCTCCTCTCCAGCCTTGAATACTTTCTGGGCTGTCTCTGTTCCCTTCTTGGCCGCATCCCCAGCTCCCTCCTTGATATCATCCGTCACAACCTTAGTCTTGGATGTTCCCGTGACATGCGAAGCCTCGGGGCAGAAGACATACTTGAGAACCTCGCCAATGCTGTTGGCGCTCAAGACCTCGGAACTGAATGCAAACAAGTTGCGAACGCGGGGGATATTCGAGAGCATCTGAGCTCCGCCGCCGTGAGCAGAGCCGACACCGCGCGTGACCAAGACCAGGGCTGCCTGGCTGGCAAGCGAGTCCAGGAGAGCCTCGGGGATGTCGTTCGCCAAACCCTTGTAGATCAGGTTATTGATGTCGCGCGCATTCACCGCAGCGGGCGCGGTCGAGCTCTCGGCCGTGAGGGCCAAGTAGACGATCGTGCGGACGGCTCGGTCTGTGGGGTTCAATTCAGCAAGACGGGCGACACTCTGAGCCATTTGGAGTTCGGTCGCAAGCTTACTTACGGCCGACACGATGGTCTTGAGGTCCAAGGACTTGACGGTCGAGTCTGAGGGGGCAGAGACAAGGGCGCCACCAGTAATACCCTGGCTCAGACTGCCGTAGTAGACGACATCATCGACTCCCTTGAGGTAAGCGGTGTTGGTGGTCTCGCAAACGTTCGAGGGGACGACGATGGCCTTGACCTTCTTGATGGTGTCGGATGACTTGATCAAGCCGTAGCCGAGCATGTCCAAGAGAGATGATGATCCGTCGGCGTTGTCGTCCTTCTTCTCAGCCTCCTCGGTTTGCTGGTTGTCTGGTTGCTTATTGTCGGTCTTTCCAGTGTTGGGGGTCTGCTCGTTGTTGGTGGAGGTCGTGTCCTTTGCCTCAGCAATCTTTTCGCTGACACTCTTCTTGGCTTCGTACGACTCCTTGGAGGGTGGAGGCAGGTTAATGACGGCATCATAGATGGTTCTGGCAATGATGGACGCGCGCTTGGGGTCGATCTCGGTCAGGTTGGCGGCGGCCGCGAGGGCCTCGGGTCCGTGCTCCTGGATGGCCTTGAGCTTCGCAGCGTCGAGTTTAGACCAGTCAGCGTCCTTTCCTGAGGCGATGTTGAGGGATACGACCTGGATGATGTCGTCGAGGAGAGGGATCTTTGATCCGGCAGTGAGCTTGGAGGAGTCCTGTGGGGCGGAGGAGAAGGACTCGATGCCCTGGGCAGTGATTTCATCAAGGAGATGGGGGGCGAGTGTCTTGACTTGGGGATCATTGAGGAACTGCTCGAGGGTTAAGGCCGAGAATGCGGTGGAGACGAGCAGGGTCGCGAGCGAAAGTCTGAGGAGGAGCTTCATGTTTGGGGCGAAAAATATGTAGAGGTGGTTAGGAAAGGGTGTGGAATAGGATAAAGAAGCGAAAATGAGGAGCGAAGAGAAGAAGAAGGATTGAAGTGAAGGAGGGGGTTTTTTTTTGTAGTATCAGAAAAAAGATAAAGAGAAATAAAGAGGCGGCCGATGGGTGGATGGACCGATCAAAGTAAAGAGTAAAGAAAGAAGGAAGGAAAGAATGGACGAAGGAGTGGAGGTGAAAAAAAGGGGGGAAGAAGGAGGAAAGGAACCAAAGGAAGGAAAATGTCTCTTTTCGCTGGCATCATCATCGTCATCATCATCATCATTATCGCTGTATTCATCATTATCATGCCGTGCTCATCACTCAGACCCTTTTGCCCTATTGCGGCATTGCCGCTGCGCCCACACCAGCGCTACATCTTTTTCATACTCCCCTTTCGCTTGCACAGCATGACAGCGTGTAGGCTCACATATGAAAATGGCAATGGAAACGATCGACACAGCTAACAGCTGCAATTACGCCTAGCCCGACAGCATATAGGACAAATCCGTACGTGGAAAAAGGGGAGGTCGAAGGACGAGGAGGAGGAAGGGGTGGGAAGTGGAAGTCTTCATCAGGGACAGAGGGAAGGGGAATGATAAAGGAACACGCGACAATCCTTGCGTTTTATTACTTTGAATACCTCCCTTAAATACGCGCCTTGATTTGTTCTACCTCGACAATATCGTTATACAGCAAGCTCGTCAAGAAGTCGCTGTACTCCTCTCCAGTAATCTGTGTCGCCAAATGCTTCTTCGCCTCCACGACCTTACTCGCCTTGAACCTCTGCTCGCCCATGCTCTGCGCCAGCTTATCTGTCTCCTCATCCAGCACCCTCAACAGATACTCGGCCGTCACCTGCACTCCTGCATCCGTACGCGCCTGATGCTTCGCCCACTGCCACAGCTGTGAACGCGAAATCTCTGCTGTCGCTGCATCCTCCATCAAGTTATGGATCGGCACACATCCAAGTCCTCTTAACCATGCCTCCATATACATCAGCGACACCGACATATTCGCACGGATGCCCGCCTCGGTAATCGCTCCCTTCACATTCGTGTTCAGCAGATCCACTGCTTCAACATGGACATCCTCTCGGCGGACATGCAGCTGGTTGGGCTGGGGCATGTGTTCATTGAAAACCGCCATGGCCAACTTGACCAGATCTGGGTGAGCAACCCAGGTACCATCATGACCAGCCTTGACCTCCCTCAGTTTATCATTGCGGACCTTGTCCATCGCAGCCTTGTTGGCCGCCTCGTTGTTCTTGATCGGGATCTGGGCAGCCATACCTCCCATCGCATGCACGCCACGCTTATGACAGGTCTTGATCAACAGACGGACGTACGCGTCCATGAACGGTGTGGTCATCGAGATATCTGAGCGATCGGGTAGCACGTACTCGGGGCGCTGACGCAGCTTCTTGATGAACGAAAAGATGTAGTCCCAGCGACCGCAGTTCAGTCCCGCAGAGTGGTCGCGTAGCTCATAAATGATCTCATCCATCTCAAATGCACCTAGGATGGTCTCGATCAAAGCAGTCGCACGGACGGTGCCACGGGGCAGGCCAATGTAGTCCTGCGCCGCATTGAAGATATCGTTCCAGAGACGGGCCTCGAGATGAGACTCCATCTTGGGGACATAGAAGTATGGGCCGATACCAATCTCGACCGACTTGCGGGCGTTGTGGAAGAAGTAGAGACCGAAATCAAAAATGGAGCCCGAGAGGATCTGTCCGTCCACAAGAACATGCTTCTCATCCAAGTGCCATCCACGCGGTCTATTACCAAGAACCAGAAACTGCTTAGTACGAATAAAATGACACCATGCAGCTGTGGTTGATCGGATGCATCGATCTGTAGCCGTACCTGACCAGTAAGGTGGCGACCTTGCCGTCCTTGCGGATGTTGTACTGCTTGCCATTAGGAGCGGTGTAAGAGATGCGCTGGTGGATAGCGTCCTTGAGGTTCCTCTGGCCGTCGACAACATTGTCAAAAGTTGGTGCAGTCGAATCTGTTCAACGGAAAAGCACTTCAGTTAGATCCCCAACCTTTGGAGGAGCATTCTCCCATTGAGCCAAGTAAGTTCAGGACCTCTTTTTTTTTTTTTAATTGATCTTTTCTCCATGAGGAAGACCATCGATGCATGCGGAGACGCCACCATTCCTCGACCTCAATAATAGGAACAACCTGATATTTACCTTCAAAGTCAGCCATAAAAGTAGCTGCTCCAGAATTCAAAGCATTAATCACCATCTTGCGATCCACAGGACCTGTGATCTCGACGCGACGATCTGCTAGACCTGGTGCAGGCTTCGCGGCCCTCCATGTGGGGTCCTCCCGGATATGGCGGGTCTCGGGCAAGAAATCAGGGAGACCACCCTGGTCGAGTTGGAGTTGGCGGTCCTTGCGACGCTGGAGTAATGCTTGGCGCGTGGGCTCGAAGGTGCGGTGCAGTGTGGCGATGAACTGGAGGGCCTCGGGCGTGAGGACCTCGGCGGCCTGCTCGTGTGTGACCTTGGCGAGGATGCTGACACCGGCGACTTTTGAATCGAATGGCATGGTTTATAAAGATATTTACAAAGAACAAAGGAAAAGAGAGTGGGGAGTGAAGAAAAGAGAGTACCGGAGGTGAGGGGAAGAGAGAAAGAAAGAAAAGAGAGAGCGGGCGTGGTCCTCTCACTTTGGAATAGTGCGTATTTATACAGAAACGAGGGTCGACACGAGCAACGGCGAAGAATAAACGGCGTCTATGCTTTTGTTGCGTTAGTCGCGTTGTGGGGGGAGGTTAGGAGGGTGGGGAAATCATCCTCGTTTGCGCGGGGAGCATTTCCCAAACTCTATGTCTGATCCCCTCTGCTCCCGTGTATTTCCGCTTCGAGTCGCTTTTTTTTGTTTGATGTGGAGGGCCGTTGCCCAAAAGGGATTCTTCGGAGCAGCAGCCGTCCATCCCTCACGCCCATGCAGTGTCCACGCACTCTACTCACCAATGTTCGCTCACACATACATCAAGGAGACCATAAAAAAAGTAGCCATGCAAAGCATATGTATTTTATTATGAATGAGTGTGAATGGGATGTGATGGAGAGAATAAGAATAGGAAAAGAAATGAGAAGGAAAAAGGACGTTGGCATGCAGAATAGTAATACAACAGAAATGAAAAAAGAGAATAGGAAGAGAATGCGAGGGATCCGACTACTTCTTGCGGTTGCTTCCCTTGGCCTTCTTTGTTATCCTCTTGGTCGCACGCAGCTCCTTCTTCATTCTCGAGTCAACCATCTTGTACCTAAAAAACATTGTGCCCAATTGCAATGAATAAAATAGCGAGTTGAGTACCACATTACATAAACAATGCATGGCGACATTGAACACATTTTTCCAGCATGCTGTCCATACCTTCCCTTGACACCCTTGGGGCGTCCCTTGTTGCCCTTGTTCGATCCCTTGGCGACAACCAGCTTAACCTCCTTCTTTGGCTTCTTGTTCTTCGCTCCCGCTGCCTTCGCCAGCAGCTTTGCAATACCAATTGACTTTTGCTTCTCCGAGATATCATCCGTCTCGTTGATCGCATCCGCCTTCTTCTGGATCTTCATCAGCTTCTGTGCAGCCTTGTACTTCTTGCGCGCCTTGGCCTCTGCAATCTTCTTGATCGGGCGTGCATCCAGTGCCTTCATGCGGTCCTTGATTACTTGCACAGCCTCCTTCGTGATCGGCAGGTTCGGCACATTGTGGTGCTGCTCGTCCTCCAGGAACCAGGCAGGCAGTCCATCCTTCTCTGCAAAGGCTTGCTTCGTGAAACCTTGGTCGATCAGGTCCGTCTTGGTCATCTTCTTGTTGACGAGCGATTGTGCAAGGGTCATGGCCTCGGCTGTAATAAGAGAATATTCATTGATCTGCTTGCGCTTTCGGCTGTCCTCCTCGTCCGACTCGCCATCCCACATCTCGTCGTCCTCGAACTCCTTGCTGACAGGAACCATTTCAATATCGTCCTCATCTGCATCTCCCTCAGCAGCCTATGTGTGGCAACAAAATTGATAAAACATCGGGATTAGCATATTTGTGATAGAATAACCCTTAAAATGAACATGGAACCACAGTTGACCGGGGATGCGTTACCTCTGCTGCCTTGCGTTTGAGGGACTTTCTGTTCTTGCTGAGCTGGCGAATCTCTTCGTCGCTATCCATTTCGACATCATCCTGCTCCTCAGCTTCCTCTTCCTCATCTTCTTCATCATCTTCCTCGTCATCGTTGCTTTCATCGTCAGCATCCTCATCCTCATCCTCCTCATCTTCCTCGTCCTCACCAACCAGACCCTTGAACATATCCTGGTCAAAGAACATCTTGGCGCCCTTTGTCAAACCGCTCTCAGTCTTCTTGCGGAGCTCAGCCTGCTCAGCATCATCCAGACCGACCAACAATGGGTTCTTCGAGCTCTTCTTGATCGTCTTTTTGGTATTGTTGTACGCACCAGGCAAGCCCTCTTCATCGTCGGCGCCAGAGTCCGAGTCCGTGTCCGAATCCGAGGTATCATCGTTCTGAGGAACCGTGGCATCTAGACCATCCTCCTCCGAGTCAGAGTCCTCCTCACCAGAGCCGTTCTTCTTAAAGCCCTTCCACTCGCCCTTGTCCTCGCGCTTGGCCTTGGCACGCAACTTGGCATCGCGCTCGAGCTGGCGTTCCTTGTACTGTTCATACATCTCATCCAGCTCCTCCATTAGCTCTTCATCGCCTTCATGGTCACTGTCCATATCATCGTCGTTAATAAACTGAGCGTCGATATCTTCCTTGACCAAGCTCTTGCCCTTGCGCCTCGAAATAGCCTTAGCGTCCTGCTCGCCCGTGACGATGTCCTCGCCCATATCCATCTCAGCGTTGAACTCCTCTGGATCGACATCTGTGTCGCCCTTGCGGACCATCTTGAGTCCTCCGGCCTTTTCAATGTTGGTCAACGAGAAGAGTGACTGTCCATCAGGTCCATCCTGCTCCAAACCAATATCTGTGGGGATGATCATTCCAAGCTGCATTCTCTGCACGTTCTTCTGCACGCGCTCGTTCTTTTGGCGACGACGGACACGATCCTGACGAGATTCCTCTGCTGCAGCGGCTGCAGCGTGCTCCTCCACAGCCTCCACATCATCCAATGCCGTGACCTCAACCGTCTCCTGTGTCGTCGCAGGCTTGGGCTCGGGCTTCTTGTCAAGACCGACCTGCAGACGAATGCTGAGACGCCACCTGAGCAAAAGCTTGAAATCCTTCTTTCCAAGAACCTTCAAATCCGCGCAGCACGCTATGATTTCTTCAGTCGTCTCTACACTCTTAACAAGCTTTGTTCTGGAATCCTCAGAATCGAACGAGAATTGATTGACGCTTCCAAGGGCAGCAACTGGCTCCTGGTGGGTGATGAACTCCCAGGCATCCATGGTCTTGTGCAACGTATAGTTTCCATCCTCGTAACCTTCACGCTGACGCTTGTGCTTCTCGGGATGGAAGACATCCATGGGCTGAGAGATCATGCCGGTGTCGACTTCGGAGAAGACGTGCTTGGGATCCAGGAACTTGGGGTCGATCTTCTTGGGGGCGAGGTAGTCGCGGCAGACGACGAAAATCTCGGCAGAGACGTTTCTGGAGGATGGGGGCTTGGTGGCCTCGACCTTCTTGAATAATTGCTGGAAGACCCACATAAGATTGTTGTAATCTTTGGATCGGAAAACCTTGGTGACGAACCAACCGCCCTTGTTGAGGAACTCTGTGGCGAGCTTCAACGACTGTAATACCAACTCTGACTGTGTGAATGCATCCTGAACCCAGGCAGTACCGACGTTAGGGGCACCATCGTGCAGCACGCTATTACATTTGACATTACAAAGATGATACATCAGTATGCCACTTTCACAAAAAAAAAAAAAAAAGCAAACCGATCCAATGAAGAATATTTCATGACTTACACGTCCGCCTTCCATGTCTTCAAGGTGGTGCGCAAAGTGGCCCTGCACTTTTCTGTGGTGATATCCTCGACATAGGTGATGACGTTGGGCAGGGGCTTGATGGCTGCCAAATCGACACCGACGATCAAACTGCTGACGGGCATCATCTTCGAGGCGACCTGTAACCAACCTCCGGGGGCAGCGCACAGATCGATCAGAACCTTAGACCGTTCAAGGAAATTGTACTTTTTATTGAGCTGGACCAACTTGAACGCAGAACGGGCTCGATAGCCCTGTTCTTTGGCCATGTGGTAGTACTTATCCAGACGTCCTACAAAATGTTAATTACATTGATGTTGTCAATATGGGGTCGTATTTATTTTGCTGGTGACATACGAAGAGTGATTCTGATATGATGGTTAAAAAGAGTTCTTACCCTTTCCGGTCTTCTTCTGAGTCTTTCCCATGATGAAAAAGTGTTTATATGGAGAAGAAAGGGGAGAGGGGCGATATGACTAGGTGAAGAAGAGAAAGGTAAAGGAAACCCTTTATTCTCTGGCAAAAAAAGGCGTCTAGTGAGTGGGGGTATTCAAGCAATAAAGTGATAGAAGACGTCTGACTTGCACAGCAGGAAAGAACAGCCTGTGTCAAGAGGAGGCAATGGGATGGAAAGGGGGGGATGTGGATGTGTCTTGACAGCGGTGTAAAAGCAGCAAGGGGACAAGCGATGTATGCTCACGAAAGGGTCAGGGCCTTTTTTTTTTTTAAGAGTGGCTTTCGTAGTTTTGAGTAAACAATCTGTATTTCAGGACTGCTTTCCTAAAAGAGAGAGGGGCAAACTCAGTTTCCCCGCAGCAGCACTTACTTTTTTGTGAAGTGAAGCCCGCAGTTCCACGCTGCGGCAAAGCAGCTCCAATAAAAGGCAACCCCCCGCTCCTCCCCCTTTTATTTTTTTTTTCTCATACCTTTTCACTTTCACGTATACCGCCGACCTAACAACGATGCCGCGGCCAGCGAATGCAAAGCCCAAGAAGGGCATCAACAAGCGCAAGCTGATGAACTCCATGGTCAACATCCCAAGCACTAATCCCGACCCATACTACCGCTACAAAATGTAACACAACGCGTATTTATTAAAGAAGAACGCGTGTCCAATTGAACTTCCTCCTTACTAACGAGCACAACATCTGTTCTCTCCGCTCAAATAGGCCCGCACTTGAAATTCGTATCAACCCCTCTCGCATCCGGACCAATAACCCCGCAAAAGAGCCCATCGAGACCCCCGCTTCCACCCAAATCCAGAACCTCACCGCCATCGCCCGGGCCCTCAATCGCCCGCTCGAATATCTCTCCAAATACTTTGAACTTGAGCTCGAGATGCAAGGGGTCATGGATGATCGTCAACGATGGTTCAAACTCTGTGGTGGGGAGGTCTCTGAATGGGAGCTGATGCGTGTCCTCGACAAATTTATCCGACGATTCGTGTTGTGTTATATCTGCAACAACCCCGAGACGGCCTTGACGATTTTCAATACCCATATCATGAAGGAATGTGGAGCCTGTGGACAGAGCACACGTGTGGATCGTTTCTCGAAATTGACGAGGTACCTCCTCAGGAACAGGAACTTTGGCATGGGATTTGTATCCGTCGCTCTTGATCCTACAAAGTAAGGTGCTTTTATCCAGTCACGCTTTTTGTGCTTTCAATTTGTTCCCTGAATCCTTTCGATGACTTTTTGCTCACTCTGTTGCAAAAAAATGCGAATTTGTTGACTTAGATGTCGGTTCTTGAAGGAGGGCGTTACTCAAACCAAGGGTACTGTCATGACCTCCGCAACAGGGTTCAAAAACGGTGTCAAGGTCGCTAGCGCTGCAGAGATTGAGGACGACGATGAGGATGAAGACGATGACGATGACGAGGATCAGGACTGGAAACTGGACACATCACTTGAGGCAGTTGCGCAGCGGAGACTGCAGGAACTCGACTTGATCACGCGTGTGGAAAAGATTATGAATGCAGGACTGGGCGACAAAGCCCGAGGTATGTCAATAGTAACCCCTCCTTTCGAATGCTGGGAAAAAAAAAAGAGGCAGGCCAATGTGTTTCGAATGATACTGACTGTGGTACGGTCACGGTTGTGCTTTTTTTTTTGGGGTGTCATAGATCCTTATAAGGTGTTTGAAGAGTTCGTTACAACACCAAAGGAGGCGGCAACAGGGTCAGGCCCAGTGCTGCCAGACAAGGACGAGGTTCTCGGTCGATTCTACACATTGGATCTCGAAAAGGAGGGCGCTATCCTTGTTTTGGAAAGACTGCAGAAGCGACAATTGGAACCGCAGGACACTGCAGCTGAAGGCATGTCTGAAGATAGTCCGACACCAGAAGTACCATCGGAGCAGGAGAGCAGTAAGACAGTGTGCCGAGAGGACTATAGCGAGATGATCCAGGTACTAAAGGATAGTCTAGAGCGTGAGGTGGCTGTGGAGGGCATCCTGGATGAGAGCAGTAGTGGTCTGAGCAGCAGCGACGATGATGATGACGACGACGATGAGGATGAGGATAGGGATGAGAATGAGAAGAAATAATAAAGGCAGTTGCGAAACTGTAACCTTGATGTTCATTGTATGTCTATCGCATATCGCTCTAAAGAGCTCAGGACAATGTAGTTTTTTTTTTTTTTTTTTTTTTTTTTTTTTTCGCTCCAATGGCTCTTGATCTTGGTTTCTGTTACCCGGTAATAGTTGAAATGGGCGAATTTGCGGTCCCAGGAGGGCGCGCCCTCTTTGCGAGGGGTTTCACACTCCGTAGAGGGATATGATACCCTGCTTAAGCAAGCACTGCTAACAATAGATGTCTCTTCATTCTTCTTCCCGGTGTCCCACGCCTATCGCGTAGCTGCTGTATCCTCGAGGGTCTCTGTGCCCTGCCTATTATTAGAGAGATGCACCTCGTTAGACAGACTCATTTGGAAATTGATCGAGGGGCCTATTTCTTCTTCAGACCACGGTAAGAGGGCACTGCTTGACACCCTTTGTCAATGCAATGCTTTGTCACTTCAACAGACACAGGCAAGAGGAAGCTCCAATGGCAGTGTTCCTGCCTGTGTGTCATTTGCGGCAGTGCCCTTCAAAGGGTTGGTTCGAGTGAATGTACGTGAACGTGTGTTGGGGGAAGGGGCTCTCTGCAGATGATGGATGCTCTCCCAAGTTCAATTCATGTGTAGAGAGAGAGACCGACCGGAAAGGCGTTTTTATGTGAGCAGATGGTAGTGTCTAGTGTATATCTGGATAACTGTATATCTGGCAGTGCGCACTGCACCCCTGCAGCGATAATGAATACAGGTAAGGAAAAGAGAGTTTCGAGAGCAATTTGTATCGTAAAAATAGCCCCGCTCCCTCGCAATAACGACCGAACCTTATTTGATTACACGCTTCCCACACGCGATCCATACATGGACTGGGCGGTTCGCTGCTGGTGCCTGGAAGCAGAGCCGAAGAACGGGTCTCGCCCTCGACTTGCATTGCTGTTTAAAAGGGTTTCGCTCGCTCCTATTCTCTCATCCCTCTTCTCTCATCCCCCGTCTCCCATCCCTCATCTGATCTCTCCATCTCTCCCCATCTCCTCCCTGCCCAACTCCTATACGTGAGCACCCCCCACCAAACATATTATAATAATGAAGATCACTGCCTCCCTCGCTCTCCTCGGCGCCATGGCCTCGATGGCCACCGCCTTCATCAACCCCACCGACCCCTGGGGTGACTCCATCTGGAAGCCCAACACCCAGGTCACCATCAGCTGGAACGACGACGGCAAGGCCCCCAAGCTCGGACCAGAGCATGTCTTTGACATCTACCTCAGCACAGGCGGCGACCAGAGCATGTTGAACATTGCCACTATCGCCACCGGTGTCAAGGCCGGCGAGGTCTCCAACATCACCTACACCGTCCCTGAAGTCACTCCCCCCGGCAAGAGTAAGTGTCTCTTTCATTTGTTATCATATCCCAAACAAGCTCAATTGCCACCGACATCCGAGGGCAATCCCCAGTTTTTTTATTGGGGGAGGGGACACAGATATTTTTACCTGCACAAGAGCATTTTACAGAGGCGTAACAGGACCGGCCCATTGGAGCAGCACAACTACAATAGGAATGGCTTCTTCAGCAAACAGCAACAGCAACAGCAACAACTGGTAACAACTACCAGGACTATTGAAGTCCATCCACCAGCACAGCAACTCGTTCTGTCGTTCTGTTGTCAGCACCTTTCTGGCTCTCAGATACTTCAACGGAAATGGAATCTTACCAGCAACCCGCGGAGAAGGATGTCTGCATTAAACAAGAAACCGAGGAGTCGCATTGGTCGTGTGAGGCCCAAAGAGCCCCTCTTCGTAAGGCATTTCGGAAACCCAATCTAACCATTTTATTTATTTTCCCCCCCTCTACATAGTTTACTTCTTGACTTTCAAGGCCACTGCTGGACAGTTCAGCGATGTCAACAACCCCGGCGGTCTCGCCTGGAGCACCCGCTTCACGATCACAGATCTCGCCGGCAACCCCGGTACGCTCAAGCCCACCGGTGTTCCCGGTCAAAACCCCGGTGCTATTGGTGCCACTGTCGCCCCCGGCGCCGGTAGCCCTAGCGCCACTGCTACTGCTACTAGCACTGCCGCTGGTAGCGCTGCTCCCTCGGGCGCTGCCTCGCCCACGAGCGCTAGTGCTGCGCCCGCGGCTACGAGCAACACCAGCGGTGCTGGCTCCGTCGGTACTTCCGCCCTGTTCGCTGCTGCTGCTGTCATCGTCGGCGCTGCTGCTTTGGCTCTTTAAATGAAAGGAATAGTGCGGTAGTTACCTTCCCATGGGCTATCGAGGTCTTCCTTTTTCGTTTTCACCATGTCGGATCATGACTGATCCGGCGATTAAAATAGCTAAAAAAAAAATGTATTGTGTCATACTTTTTTAAAAGTCCCATTTTCATACCCCCCCCCTCTTCTCACCTCCAGCTGATCCCTAGTATGAGTATCTGTTGCCATTTTAAAAAGAATAGCCATAATATGACCTTGTAGAGTAATAAACAGAATGCGACCATCTAGTCTCTTCACTTGACCACTTGAACAGTGTAATCGATTGAGTATTCAGGCTTAGAATTAGATCGCAATGCTGAAGGTGGAGCGGCCCCTTCTCTTAGACGCCAAAAATCGATCTGTGCGCCTATTGATGAGGTCGCAATTTGAAGGGCCGTGAGTAAACTAAACTGGGACGTTGTAGACGCGCGCGCATGGGCATTATCAAACAGGCAAACGTTTAAACTAGCCAGTCTTTTTTTTTTTTTTTTTTTTTTTTTTGGAAATTCGATCCCTTTTAAACCATCAGAATCATTGTTGTAGTTGCTACTGTCAACGCAACTGCGGTCGTCTGACTTCTGTGTTGCCCTTAGGAAACGAGGATGCGGTGGAAGTCGATGCGCGGAGGAACGATGCTAAATAGTACCCTATGCGATTTATACTCTCCTAAGCCCTGGTTGTCAAATCGGATTGGTGGAGGGCGAGCGAACGAGGGCCATAAGAGCTTTCGCTGTAGACAGCCGTAAAAAGCATGGTGGCAATTTAGATCATCTTCTGGAACATCAACATCGGGGGATTGGTGTTAGTACTGGACCTGTAGCTGCAGTGGTGATTGTTCGAGCGCCGCAAGCCGTTCCATCGGTCTTTGCAGAGCCTCGTCCCAACACCTATCGCTATCACGCTGGGCCCTGCTCTAGGATTCCTATATGACTTTGATGAGTAGATTCCACCAAATGGTCATGCTCCTGCCGCTGTCGTTATTCCCATCCGCTCATTAAGTGTATCCAAGAGGTTCGACTTTGGCGCGATGCATCTCCCTCTGAAAATATCACTCCTGAAATTGTCTTCATTCGTGCCTAATGCGGCGCAGATTTAAGCGTACAATAATTCTCCTCTAGTCTTGAAGTAATAGGCCGCTGCCGGTTTCATGTAAACCAGGCGCAAGCATTCTCTTATTTACACCCTGCACAGCGGGGAGTCTTTGCTATTTTGAGTTTAGTGCGTGCTCCATTTACTGTACAGGATGATCAGTATCAATGGTGGTGCTAAGAAGTGAATGCACTAAAATTCATTAGCCCTGTGTTCAGACCGATATAATGGACAAAAACCATACACCATTCTACCACTATCAAGACATAATGCCAACGTCATTTATCCCTTTGTTCATTTTTAGAGGTTGCCTCGATAGTTTTTATTGCCAAAAGACGATGCTCAAAAATAAACAGGTGCGAAAAGAATGGTTGTTTTCCTGACATTAGCCTGACAATGGCGTTCCCTTAGGTATCGTCGACTGAACTCCACCCTCGGTTGTTGAATTCACCACGCCTGACAAATAGACAAATCGTTCCTTTGTTCATGCTCCAGCATCCTCCATGCAATAAAAAAAACCGGTCGGTATCCAAAGGGTAACAGTGAAACAGTCTGAGCCACTCTTAACGGGTCTTGAAGTACTCCAAGAGGACGTTCATGGCCTCAGACTCCTCACCGAAATCCTTGACGACAACGCACGAGCATCCAACGACCTTGCGGGCATTGCCCTCGCGGTCGATCTTGCAAAGACCGGCCCACTCGCCCAACTTCTTGGCATCGGAGACCTTGATCAGGTTGATGTTGTGCTCAGCGCAGAGAGCCTCGACCAACTTGATGTACTCCTTCTCGGTACAGGTCTCGACGAGGACAGCCATATGGGCCTGACGTCTAAAGACAACAGCAATGGCAGAACAGAAAAACTACGTTGTTAGACAACCAATTGGATTTGTGGCTGTGCCTACAACGTAAAAAACAGACCAATCGTTGTCGTCCGTACCTGTCAAGGGCCTTGGCGCACTCACGGAGACCACGGGCGAGGCCATCGTGGACAAGGGCACGCTTCAGAACGTCCTGGAGAGCTTCCTCAACGGACATCTGACCACGGGCAGAGGTATCGGCAGCGACCTCAACCTCGGCAACCTCAATAGCGGCATCTCTTTCTGCAGACATTTTTTGATTTTTAATATGGGGGTAGACGTCCTCGCTAGAAACACAGAAGCCGAAGAAGGGCACCATTATTGTGAGTATGCCGGTTTTATTGTTCATACCGGGATGACGCGCATCCTCGATAGTATCAATTATATCAATTGTATTGATTGAGTCCTGAACTGTTACATTCTATTTGAATTGTCGATCCAGTGATGCTGGATCATTCGAATGTGCCCATCCCAAATCCCAAAAAAGTTGATTCTCGCATTACTGATGAATATCGATCTTAACTCTGGTGCTGGTCCTGATACTGTATATCATTCGATATCCTTGATACGCGCTTCTATCCCGTGAGTGCTGTCGATCCTTTTTGCTTGCGTTCAGTTGTGTATCCTTCCTGAATGGGGCCGAATCTGCAGTGTCGCAACTTACATGTCACAAAAGTGGAAGATCTCAACATTTCAAATTTTTGCAGTTCTTTTATTGGAAGAGGTCCCCAAACGCATCCGATAAAAAACAAACCATGACGTGAGCAGGAAGCAGCTGCTCTGCTGTTTTTTAACTTGGTGTGCTAGCACTATTTAACTAAACGTTTCAGTCTCATTTTAAGCTAAATACAGTCCCTTTTTGAACATTTTTCAGCTGCAGCACACCAGCACGAGGTACTGGCTAAAAATAAAAGAGGGCGCGCGCGCGCGCCAAAAAGCTCTTTCATGAAGAGCCGTAGGCTGCAAGAGATAAATAATACCGTGTAGATCTGGCGTTTTACTTATTACTATTTATTTTTCTTGATCTTAATGCTTCTAAGAGTACTGCAGAAACGGGTAGTTCGCTTTAATCCACATGACAATCTCTTCTTCCTGGCCCTTTTCCTCTCCCTTCAAACAGGCCACGAATCTCTTGTAGTGCTGGCCAGTTCTTGCACATCCACTGCACCTCCTTTAGCCCAATCCGATGATCCATCCGTGTGACCTTCAAAATCTTCAAGTGCTTCAGTCTGTCCATCGCCTGTAGGCCGCTCTCGAGCGACAGCTCCAGGCATGGCTGCTGATAGCACGCCGGGACTTCCATAATGAATAGTCCATTCTCGTCATCAACCCCAAGGGCAAGCTCCTCAAGCGCCGAAAACGACCCAAGGAACTGGCATACCTTGACCTGCGTCTCTCTTTCTAGTTCCGGATCGTGACCAGCAATATTGACACGGACGCCACTGATCATCAAGCGGAGCACCTTGAGCGTCCCAGCACAACGCCAAGTCGTGGCTGCCAAGCCGTCGTTGTTCAGAACATCCTGGATTAGATGCCTCGCATCCAGATGACACATTCGCGGGCCATATGTCAGATAGCCCGAAGGTAAGAGATCGAGATATTCCAGGGAACCTAACATAGGGAGCATCTGCATGACCGCCACGCCTGGCTCATTTTGCCATTCTTCATGAGATGCCTTAAAGTTCTTGACCGCAAGATGGGTGAGCGTAGCTGCTTGCCGATGGATGGCTTGAATAACCGGGTTATATGACGTCTAGATGACGCCAAGGAGCAGGAGCTTCTTCAACCCCACGCGTCCATGGCACTCCTTGGGCGTAGCATCGTTACGAGATAGCAGTGGTGATTGAGTTGGCGTGGATTCTGATGGTGCTGAGCTTTGACAGCACGCATCTAAAAGACAGGCAATTTTTGGTATCTGGTCAACAGAATAATGTTTTGTGTAGAACGCCAGCTCCTCGATCATGGGGCAACACTCTTTAATGGAGTCGACAGTGGAGGCCAGCAAACTTGTAGAGCAGCCTATGAGACTGAGCGATTGCAGCTCTGGGCAACGGCGTAGAAACTGGGGCCGGGCAGACAGAGCTGCATCACCCTCCAAAATCAGTCTCTTGATTCCTGTCTTGGTCGCGAATGTCTCGTTGGTATTACTGCCTTTGACCGGTACCTCGACAGTAGCCTGGCCTGAGATCCTCAGTGTCTCTAATGCAGGTGAACAATGATCCAAAAGGTATCCCAGCCGCTGTTGATCGCCGTCTCCAGGGTCGATTAGAGATAGGGACATTAATCCTAAATCGAGCGATCGAGCTGAGAGTATATTCATCGCCTCGGCACTCCAAAGAGGTTTTCGGACACTGTGGAGCATCTTGATATGGGGTGCACTCTGGAGAAAACGCAAGAGTAATAGCATGTCGAATGGCTCGTCTTGAACCCAGGCCATTGGTCGTGGAATGTCAGACGGGGCATGAGGAAGTTCGAAGGGATACAATATGATATTTTCGAGAAGATCCTGATTAGGGGTTTCTAGGAGGGATTGCAACTGTTGCTGTTGCTGCTGGAATTGCTGTTGCTGCTGCTGCTGCTGATAAACCAAAGTGCTGTGATGTTCCAATGATACTGCGTATCGTCGAAGCTCTTGCTGGGATAGCAGTCGTTGAAGCCATTGACATTCGGTTAAAAGGATTAACTGCAACTCTCGAAGCTCTCGAAACTGTTCTCGCGATGGATGGTCTATCGGTATACCGGGAATTGAAAGTGTCGTTCGAAACGCTGGAGCCACTGCTCGCATGAACCGCCGTGTGCTTTCTTCCACTGACTGAAATCGCTCAAGTAGATTCCTGGCCTGGTCTTGCTCCTGCTCCGAGAACCATCGCGCCGAGGCCTTTGGCGCTTGTGCCCGCGACTCGTGCAGCTGAGTTAGATGGTTTGCTTCTGTCCACACCTTGGAATTCTGTTCAAACAGCTCATCTAACTTTTCCGCCAAATGACGAATGGATCCGAGGCGTCTCCATTTTACGAATTCCTCTTTGTATATTTGGCGCTGGCGAATCGCATGGGTGTCGAGGAAATTCTTCAAAAAGAGCTCTCGTTCATCTAACCAGTCCTTGTCGCTGTAGGCCTGAGTAATCTCTACTTGCTGTGCTGAAAAAATAGCTGGGGGAGCCGCGTAGACCAACTCGTTATCAATCTTGGATATATGCAGCGCTCGTGAAATGTCCTGGCGTTCTTGATCGACTCGGATCGGCCAAGGGAACTCGAGGATATGCAAGGACGGCAGGTGAGTCAATTGAGCACTCAAAAATGGCTCCAAGCTCTTACAGGTCTGAAGACGGATTACGCGGTTATGGCGGATGTTTCTTGCAATAGCCCGTTGGACCTCTGGGCAGGCAGTGAAGCGACGGTGTTGAATAAGGGTCTTGATGGAAATGGTGTGCCAAAGGAAGGGCGAGAACAGTGGCAGACACGACTTTGACACGCGGCAGCAATTGGCCAGGTCTGTATTGGAGAGAGTAGACTAGATGAGCAATAGGAGCTCTGGTATCTCTGCCATGGTGAGGTGGTTGGAATGGGCTGGCTGTTGGGACAAAACAAGCGAGAGGTGGGAAAATAAAAGTGGCCCCCTTTATTTGAATCCTAAAAGTGCTCAGCTGCTGTGCTCGCAGCCCTCCTTTGTCAACGCCCCCTGCACCACCCGCCAGCCAACCAACCATGCAGGAGCAGGAGCAGACAGGCCCATCTGAAGAGACGGTACTGACCTTCAGTCTGGTAAGCAAGCCAAGCAGCATCGCCACCGCCCGCACGCTTCGAACTTTGGAACGCGTGAAAACTGATCGAGCTTTACCACTCTGTCTGTTGCGAAATCAGCTCAGAGGCCCTGCCTCGCACCTCATGAGTCTTCCCTCCATAGATGCATCTAATGCTCAGGAAGCCGCTCGGAATCTCGAATCAATCTGCACTGTTCTGCGCGCCATGCCCGATCCAGAGTCCCATTTTGACAAGAAGCTGATCGCCTATACTCAACATGCCCTCAACCATGTTCTCCAGCTCTGCCAAAAGTTTATGCTGCCGGAGAAGCGCTTTGATTTTCTGGTCGAGGCCTGGTGCAAGTGCCTGGATTTCATCCTACGGCTGCCAGACGGATATGCATTTGTGATGGGCTCCAATTGGCAGTTCAGCATGGTATTGCTCGACGTCCTGCTCCGCGTAGTCGATGGCCTGATGCCAAGGCCACCACAGGCACAAAAGCAGACTAAAGACGCCACAACGTTGACAAAGGATCGAATGTCAGATGAGACGCGTCTTGCAGCCCTTCGATGTCTGATTCTCGCCCTTCCTCAGGATAAAAGCGCATCCACCCTACTGGATGGAATTGCAGACACAGGATATGCCCTTCCGGATTCAGAAGACGTGATGAACAGTTTTGGAAGGCGACTGAGGACAAACAAGGACACAGAAGTTCAGGCACTTCTCCTAGGCCCGAAATGTCAGTCTCTTATCGGTCAAACGGTGCTCGCTCTTTTGGATGCTGCCAAGGACGCCAATCTTTTGTCTCTTCGTACGACCGCATTGGAGGGTGTTAGGAGGTTAATCGGATGTCTTGAGACCCCAGAGCGAATTGCGACTTGGTTTCCAGGGGTGGCGGCCGGCCTCACCAAGGCGATGACGGAGCGTGGACTCAAAGAACACCACAGTGTCTTATGTAAAGCACTGGAAATTTGGACGTTCATGATCGTACACGTTCTCGGTGGTCAATTTCCTGCTGGGCCATCAATGGAGGAAGCGGTGGCGAGCGGCGCAAGCCTGAGTGCGACACTGATGGATATGTATAAAACCAAGGCCAAATTGACAACCCAACCGGTAACAGCAACAACAACAACAACAGCATCTATGGCGGAGGGGTTTGGATCAGTGACATGGATGAGGAAGATGAATCATGGCCTGCAGACCCTCTTCAAACAGGTTGCACCGCTGCGGAATCATTCTCACTGGATGGTGCGCTACCAATTTGGAGAAATGGCGTTCAGGATCCTCAAGGATTGCCAGAACCCGATCACCATTATGAGTGGAGGTCCAAGTCCGTTTGGAGTTGCAGCTTTCTTGCTCGAGACATTGATTGGATGTACGCAGGACGAATACAAGGATGTATCCACGCCCGCAAGATCGTATATTGGACAACTCACCGCAGAGTACAAGGACATGGGCCTTACAAATGTTGGCAAGGAGATCTTGCGAGAGAGATTGATGGCTCTATCCCGCGTACTATATGGGATCGATGAGAGAGTGAAGCAGGGCGCGATCCGGATGGCACAGGGACTGACGCTGTTCATTGGGACTCAGATGCGGTCGCTTATCAACCACCAGACCTTGTTGTCCTATGTTCAGCCATGGATCAACGTTTCGACCGTCGAGCAGCTGGATCCGCATAATATGGAGGAACGAGGTGGACTCTTGGATACGGCGTCTACTGAGAATAGCATCGAATCAGGGAATATGCAAGAGCAATGGAGGGTATGGGTCCAGTCGCATAAAGGATCTGGTCGAAAGTTCGGTTTTCCTCGCAGAATCCATCTTCACTTGCGAGAGCAGCAGACATCACACGCATTCATGGCTTTTATTCGGCAAGTTGGATCAACTACAGAGATCGACATCTGGACAGAAGAGCTCATTTCATGCCTACAGCAGGATAGCCGGGCGGTGCGCGACAACCAGGAATGGTTCGACTCTAGATCTGTCTCGTCTGTGCTAATGTTGAACCAACTGCTTCTTGGAGCTTACGGCATCAAGCTTTCAACTATCGGCGACACATTCAACCCAACTACAGCAGTCAACAGCACACAAAAGGATCTGGACGGCGAGAAGAAGGCATCGTCTCTTAGAAGAAAACGCCAACGACATGTCAGAAGAGCTGCGAAGAGTGTGCTGGATGAATACTTGGCGGTCTTGGCGGAATGTTCACAGATTTCCGCCGACGTGACAGCGAGACAGGAAGCGACTCAAAATGCAGCGTCGTCTGCAGCCAAGAATAGTCGGACCAAAAAGCTGGCTCTCGCATCGCTGTTTGGCATGGAGGGTGAAGGATTCGATATTGAGCAACCCGAGACCGTGATTTACGACCACAACACCGATATCACCTTGCAGTGCCTGCTTTTGGAGGGGATTGCATCTGTCGCTCTGGTGCTAGGTGGTACGGAGTTTGAAATGGAACTTGTACGAGTGCTGTACGTCTTACTCGAACATCTTGGCGATCAGGATTCGGCGCTTGTGAGAGACACTGCTGAGGCGACACTAGAACACGTTGCGTTTGTTTGCCACTATGACTCAATCGGGGATTTGATTCAGGCTAACTACGACTATGTGATTCATCAAGTGTCACAGAGAATCGCCTTCCTGGGTTCGAACCCGAAAACGCCGCAGGTCCTTTGGTCGCTCATCCGCGTTGTTGGACCGCCTGCGATCTCCATGCTGGAGGACTCGGTCACAGAGATTTTCGACGCTTTGGATCATTGGAAAAGCCAGGAAGATCAGATCGGTGAGGGGCTTTTGAAGACCCTCTGTGAAATCGTCAAAGTCATGGCGCAGGTGGCTACATCATCATCATTCGCCGGAGCATCTGAGGCACCTAGGGAACAGAAACGAGATTCTGGAGTCATGATGTCGGTGGGATTTAAGTTTTCGTCATCGGATATGGCCTCCGCAGAGGTTTCATTATTTGCCAAGACGTATCGCATTATGATTCAGGATGTTGAATCAGACGACGAGGAGTCAGAGAAGATGAGGAAGGAGACTGAAAACATGACAGCGGACCAAACTCGAGACTACTTCATGAAGCTGTCCAGGGAAGCCAAAGAGAGGGAGGAAAATCTGCTTGGACAAGCCGAGGATGAGAGTGGTCGCGGAGAATCGGATCGAGATGCAGACGACGACGACTCGATGTCCTTCGGGGACCTGCGAGCCAGGATGCCAAAGCCCTCGAAGGAGTCGAAGCCAGAGCCTCCAACAAAACACCAAGCGCTGTGTCTTCGAATCTTGGAGAAGGCGGGCTACTTTCTGACGGCTACCTCGCCTCGCATGCGGATTCTAGCACTTGAGACGATTCAGGATGCAATTATTGTGCTCAAGGATCGACCACAGGAGTTGAACCCCGCCATCCACGCCTTTTGGCCCTCGATTGTCGGCCGTGTACTGAAGCGATCTGAGAAGGATGTGTTTTTCGTGAGTTTGAGGGCCATTGAGGTGGTCACAGTCCTAGCTGAAAATTGCAGCGATTTCCTTGGGCGGCATTTGCTGGACGATGTTTGGCCCTTTATCCTAAGAGTGGTGCAAACATGGACGAAACCGCCATCGTCAGGGTCGAAAGTCGCACGGGTGAGAGATGTTCCAAGTGGAAAGAAAACAATTACTAGCACAATGGAATCCAACTCTACTTCCAAGCATGAACGTCAACAGTCAAGAAAACAAGGCAGACGTGCCGGATCCGAGAAGGTCTTCACAATGGAACATCGGCTACAAATGGCGACTCTTGAGAGTGTAAGCAAGGTTGTGCGCAAGGTGCACATACCGGTGCAACAGATCTGGGAGATGCTCTTGCTGGCGAGAGATATGATACTGGATCATAACATGAATCTGCATTGGGATGTACGTATTGCAGCCGCAGACGTTGTGAAAAGCATGGCAGTTGCGGGACATGGTGACTCAGTATTCGTGGCATTGGACGAGGTAGTACAACAGCACGAACAGGATCGGCGTGAAAGTGGCAGTGGCAAGGATGCTGAAGACGAGAATGACAATGCCGTGCAGATGTGCCGCGATATCTTCGCGTTCATGGAGGAGCAGTCGCTGTAAATAGTCAACTTGGTTGCAAAACCTCCCTATCATATAGACTATACTTGGCGCTGTAATTAATGAAATAAAAGTACTTACCCATGCACTCTTATTTTTCCTTCCGCCCAGTTCACATCTCTTTGCCTCCATCGTCCCTTTGCTCATTGTACTTCCCCCTATATCTCTTTTTTTCCTGCATGACAAGTGGCACTCTGCCTGTCCTACTATTCGTGCCATTCCCGATACAATTGTTCGTTCCGAGCATGAGACTCGGGATGTAAGCTTGCCGAGATTCGGAAGAGTTTGTCTTATTTCCTAGACCACCGCCACATCCTGTAAGTGGAAATCTAAAGTATCAAGGCACTTCTAGGATAGTTTCTCGATAGCGAGCCATAGTGGCGAGAAACAGCTCTGGGACGTACATGAGCGGGTAGTGCAGGCCATGACAGCCTCAGGATGTACTCAAATGAGGTCAAACAAGATCAATTGCACTGTGAGGAAGACAGACTTTGGTGATGATGTTGGAGTATCGAGGAATGACCTTCCTGTGGTTTCATCTCGCTGACCGGTATACAGATCTGGCTGGCACTGGTAATGGGCCTTCAGATCCCGAATATGACGAGCGATCCGAACCAGGGCTTGATTGCTTGCTTGAGGCCCTAAGGTCCTATTGTCCCCATCGTCATCCATGAAGGATAAGGACCCGTAGTGAAGTGGTGCCTACACCTCCCGCACAAGATGACACGTCTACATAAATCACGCGAAGTCCTGAGTCGTTTGGCGCGGGGATGGCAAGCCATCGAGGTTGGGTAGCGTGAAGGTCTTGATAGCGGACATGTTTGATAGTAGAAAGATGTAAGATAATAAGGGTTAGGATTTTATTCAAAGTTTATGGAGAGTAATGGCGAACGCTATCCGACTGTCAATACGGAAGCCTCGAAAAATCGTGGAAAGTGTCTCCGTTCAATATTAACTGCTGCATATTCTTCAACCGCGCGAGCTGTTCAAACAGCTTTTGTTGCAGGACATCCAAATCCTTTAGCTTTGTGTGTCGCTGAACCATCTTTACCATACTGGTGATCTGCAAGCCCAGCCAGAGCCATCAAATCCTTCAACTTCATGAGCACAAATACATCAACGGGTCTTACGCGTCTCACAGACTTTCATAAGTGTCATGAAATGCAGCGCTAGTTGCGATAGCTTCACTTGGACGGGTTTCAGGACAGACATGGGTCCGTCCTCCAGATCGTTCGAAATACACCTAAGCTATCAGATGCCGCCTGAGTTCAAGGAATTTTGCCAGCAACTGGGACAGTATTGTTCGCTCCTGGACGAGAACTGTCTACATAATATCACTATTGATAAGAGTGGTCTTGAATGCCTGCTTGCAGCGTGCCGAAGGATCGCCAGTTTCAAGGGCTCGGAATACGATCATTTAAAGAAAGTGCGGCTATCTATCTGTGATCCTCAGACAGCAGACGCTTTGGGAGTCTCTGAAGCATATCTGGATACCAAACTTTATACCTAACACAGAGATAATATATCCAACCTTGGTTTTGACGTTGCTGAGGAAGTTCAGGCGACTAAGAACGGTGTCATTGCTGGAATATCTCATTGACGCAAAGGATATGGTTCAGCTGGGCGGGGGACTCGACGTTCCGTCCGCCTGCCGTGAACTGGAGGTGCTTGAGGTGCACATCATTGGGCCAGATAAGTACTGGGCTCCTTGAGAGGTATACGCATATGACTACGGGCCTTCAGAGGATGAAGACCTTGTGAGTCAAGAATACCTTAGTTCGTCTCTGGAGCCGTCATCGCAGCCAAGAAAGCACGAGTTGTACGATGCGGTGATGAAGCAGCTCAGTACACTGCCGAAACTTGACATGACCAGTGTGTAATTCCTGTACAGGTACAGCTATTAGGGTTTATGCGCCGCTTCAGAAAGATAGTCCTATCATGAGTCCTACTGCTTCGAAGACTTTGGTGCATGCTACCGGCATGTGGGGTAAAAAACGCTTAAAGGTTTCAGAGAGAACATGGGGATCGACATGGCTGTGTTTTATTATTATAACTCAGCTCCAAAGGGGAGTGCGCCCCGGCGCAGCAGCAAGTTCCTCGGGAAACACACAAAAAGCACAAGACCGCAGCCTTGAACCGTGGCGCCTCATTCCACCAATTCGGTCATTTCAGTACCCATCACACCATGACCCTGATCATGACCATTTTTGACATTCCTGAGATCAATCTCCAGATCGCAAAACATTTGCCGCCAGCAGATCTTGCCAGCGCCTGTCGCGTATGCCGCAGCTGGTTCGTACCTTTTGCAAGCCAGCTGTGGCGCTCGATCCAGCCAGATCAATGGACACATGGTGCCCTTACGGACGCCCTCCCTCGGTACTCAGTCTTTGTGCGGCAACTTAGGTGTTCCCTTTTTGTCAACCTGGACACGCTCGGCCCTGAATGCACCAGACTGACGCTGTTCAAGGCTCCAAGACTGAACCACTCAGCCTTTCCTGTCCTCAAGCGAATCCTAGAATCCAATCCAGATATCGAGGAACTCACGTTGATATCCGACTTTGGAATGAGTGCCATACAACTGACGATGGAAACCATCAGGATTGTGGCGGGCTTGGCAAAAATGAGAAAGCTGGTGCTGATGGACTTTGTGGCTCCTCGAGGAGCGCTTGAGTACATGATGGAGAAACTGCCTAGGCTGGAAGCGTTGAGTATCGAAGGATGGGAGGATTTGCCACCATTAAGTCAAGAGGTCGATCCTGCCACTGGGGCTGTGGTATTGAGTGGTGCAATGGAGGAGGAGGTCTCGGATATGACAGAGCAATTTGGACGGGACTCTGAGCAACAGCATCAACAGCAAGGACAGCGCCAGCTACGATACTTGTCCATGGATGAGTTTCAAGATGGGTACGAGTCTGTGCTCAGGATCGTTCGGCATACACCTCTACTCGAGCATCTCTCACTTACACAAACGCGTGCCAGTGCAATTGACCTTACAATATCCCCCCAACTCGTGCAACTCTGTCAGCAGCTGCGATCTCACTGTCCGCGTCTCGACCAGCTATCGCTGAATTATATCTCCGTTGATATCGGAGGACTTGAGTATCTATTGATGGCGTTTCCCAGGATGAGAAAACTCGCGGTCAACAACGTCTATTTGCCACAACTCGCTCTTCTTTCCATGCTTCTTAACCAGGACGCTCTTCAGGAGTCTCTAGAGGACATAAGGATCGCTGATATCGGCGCGATTGTCGACACATTGGCTTCGTCTATGCTATTGGCACTATTAAGGAAGTTCAAAAAGCTGAAGAGGGTCTCGTTGCCATTCCATATCATTGAAGCAGAGGACATGATTCGATCCGATGGCGAGTTTAAGGAAGAGCTCACATGTCGTAACCTCGAGGTGCTCGAGGTCTCCATCATTGGGCCCAACAAGAGCTGGGCGCCGCCTGAGGCGCATGCAGAGGGAGACTTGGATACAGATGACGAGGACGAAAACCAAGAGGAGCAGCCCAGAGAGTACGAGTTGTACGATGCGGTGATGAAAAGGCTTGACGCTCTGCCGAAACTTGACAAGAACACGATACGTTTCAGATACAAGACCTTTTGAAATAGGAAATTGCTATTTGTCGACCGGTGTGGTGCGGCAAAGCTGGATCAAGAATAATAAAATAAATGCAGGGCAGGGCAGTATTTGCTCCTGGTCCTTTTTACTCCCAAGCATCTCGTTGATGAACATGTTTCGGCGTTGCCCACTCTGAACTGAAAGCGCCGATTATCCTTCTACACTGTGCCACGCCCGTTTCGGGTATACCTTGCCACAGCTGGTCTTCACACACATTGCGCCAGCAAGAGTAGGGACGGGGTTGTGTGCCTTTCCTATTCGAACACTAGACGTCGCGCATGCTCAGCAACCAGTCTCTCTTGGTCTTCTTTACTGATATCACTTAGCGATGGTGATCCTTTTTATTGTACAGCATAGTTTATCTTGAGTGCAACGAATGGTTTGTTCTATATGGTTCCCTCACATTTTCACTCGGCACGAGAATGTGTCGTGTCAATGCTGATAGCACCTTTGAGCTCCCCACCGTCTTTGTACTGGAGACAGCATTACAATACCACACTGGTCAAAGAGTTACGAACACTCCAAAATCGCGAAATGAAATGGTTCTATAAACATGGGTAGGAGGGACGAATCCAGGAGCAGGGAATAAATGCTTACATTAGGCCTCGCGTATTAAACCAACTCAAAGATTGAACAAGACTTCAATGAGCGCCGCATGGCTGCATTACCTGGTCGTTACACGATGATGTGGATTGGTTTCTTTGCTGCTCCATCAGGGAACACATTTGAAATATCACTTGTTGGGCCAATTTTCTTCTCATTCAGAGTGTTATGAACTGAGTAAGGAGGGCAGGTGCAGAGAACCGAATGCAAGCCTGTCGTAAGTATCTGGAAGTGTCTGGATTAAGCGCATAGTCCCATGTATAGGGAGATATCAACGAAGAAAGGGATGCCTTCGCCAGATGCTAATTGAAGCAAAAAGTAACGCATCTTACCTCTCAAGGTAGGCAACAAGGGCCAGATAAAATGCACCTGCAGTAAGACTCAGTACAGACAGGGTCCTAAAGACTTGCCTACCGAAGGACCTGAGTCGCACAGAATTACACCCGGCGTTTGCGCGACCACGTTCGCAAAAGCATTTAAAAGTAATAAATAGGACAAAATGCTTTGCAAACCGACATACCTATAAGCGTTATACTCTTGCGGGAAAAATCTCCTTGTGTGAACGAATGGGACGTGATTGCACTTGGATAGTCAGGAGTGATTGTTAATATAGAAGCAAAATGCGCGATGGGTCCTGGATGGCATCTCACTGTCCAGTGGATTAACCTGATCCGAATTCAAGCGTGAGGAGGCTGCACCCAACCGCTGATCTGACAATAACCCATTGCCAGACTAGCAAGAAGGAGCTGCAGACCATCAATGTATGGACTATAGGCCATCTCCCATATCCAAATAGGGAACGGTAAGCAACGTGAACCGCGAATCGCTTGACACAGGATTGCCCCATGCGCACGCTGCCATACCAGTCTATAGTCCTCCATCAGTTTTTGACAAAGCCCGCTGCTGCGAGAAAATGAAGACATACTTGCAAGTGATTATTCTTCACGATTATGTTGGCCGTTATGGGCAAAACCAAGGCATGCCTGCTTTATTGTCAAGCAGAGCGCGGATCTGCCGACTGGTAAATAATCTTATTGGTCGACCGGTGTATTTTGCAGCACCAGTAGCGCCGCAGATTCCATCTTTACGCGTCATATGGTTTTCAACACGCGTCTACCGCTGCTTATATCACAGCTAAAATACACTCTGCCCATCTTTCAGTCCATCGGCGCACCTGTTCATGTCGTTTGACGCGTCATTTTCTGTGCTTTTGTTAAGGATTATTATTCTATTCTTTTTTCGACATCTGCTGTCGCCTTCTTTCATTGCGGGGCATGACGGATAGCAGCAGAAAGAAGATGGGAGCTCGTGTGGATTATATATGGAGGAGTATGCTGGATCCTGTCAAGATCTGGCAGGCAGACAGATAGGAACGAGAATAGCGTGCAAATAAAGGGGCAAGAGCAGGTTCAAGACAAGGAGGTTTTGTATTGCAGACTGAGGGGCTGCTATGTGGGGGGTCTAACAACGAGTTTTGTAAATTCTACCATTAGCTGTATTTACAATAGGAGACGACACGCGATTAGGACTTCTGCATCGACTATAAGTTTCTCTCACTTTCTTATGCGTAGTTGTGTCGAGATCTTTGAGCTGGAAGTCCGTATTCCATATTGCGTTCACCGCCCACATTTTCGTAGTTCATCTTGATGGCTAGGTCATTGACAATATTTGCTGATCGGTGCTGAAAGGCCAAGAAAATAGCGCCAATGTCCACTCCATGATATCGTATGTCTGCTTGACAAAAGCATCGGGATTGATAGAGAGGATGATGATTGGTTCGTTTTGCCCATGATCCAGCGAAGGTCGCCGTACGCCCTTGCCTCTTCTCGTGAGAGGCGCGCCAAGATGCTTTCGTTCTGAACTAGCAGCGATCCCCTGTGTAACGCGTTTCTTGAATATTGGCGTTGTAGGGGGAAGGTCCTATCGAACTCTGTGTTGTACGCGATCAAGGAGGTCCACTCTAATTGGCTTGGGTATCTCGCCTCCTTCCTTACCACCGCCATCATCCCTGGCCAGTCAATTGGGAGACCTGAGTTTTTCAGTTCCCAAGGCTAAGAATACGTGGGTGCACCAAGATGAATCCGGGCATTAATAAATGTCCATAACCACAATAAGAAGGTGAATGCTCCTATAGTAACTTACCGAAATCATGCAGCGTCTCATCGACGAGATAATATCTCTGCTGCTCGCAGCCTCTTTTCACCAGCCAACTTCAATCGGGCTGCCCTGTTTTGATTTTCCTTCTCCACCTCTTCGTTCCCGAGTTGTTTCCGGAATTCTTCGGTAATTTCCGCCTTTGAACTCCATTCCTTTGCAAGTCTTTTCCATGCGTCTTGCAAGTTTTGGAAAGAACTGTTTTTGAGGGCCGGAATGATCGACTGAAGCCAAATGTTCGATAGATATCGGCGGTCAGCACTGGTAGGCTGGAGATACTTTAAAAACCTGATATGCTCGAAAGTCGCTGGATTGGGTTCGCTTTCAAAGTACGATGCATGGGGGAGGTTCTTCACCTCAACGCGCCAAAGATGCTTTGCCATTATGGAATGGCTATGGGAGATATTGACAGTGCCTCGTGTCAAAGATTGAATAGAGAATTAATTCCATGCTTACAGCAATCGTCAAAAAAAAAGTATGTGCAGGCCACATGGCCCCGGATTAGCTGTGGCATCCCCCTCCTGTCACGGCCCTTTGCTACGGTTCGTGACAGGCAGACGCCACATCGACAACGGCCAGACCGCCGCAGCCTCTCGCTCTCACAGCCAGATGGTGGATGGCAATCCCACAACTCCGCAAATCTTACAACCTTAAAATCTTAAAAAAAAAATCCTGTCGCTCTGCCGCCCTGCTGCCCTGCTGCCCTGCTGCCCTACTTGCCCCAACCACCTCTAAAAATTTGCTCTGCTCCCTCCTATCCACTCTGGCTCCTCCCTCCAGACACTGCCATACCTCAGAGCGCCTCCGGTTGACATCCCATAAGTAGAATCCTACCAGAAAGAAATAAAAAAGAAGAGAGAGATGTTGTTCTTACGAACAAATTTATAGAACAATGGGCTTAATCTCAGCATATCGTAGCAACAAGGCTGCTCTACTGCCTACAATACCCCGTTCAATAAAAGTCGTCTGCAATGGATTTATCTCTTCCAATATTTGAAATTAACATCAACAGGCGCCTCATGAGACCTTTCCATTCCACAAGATCACCCCACGTAGTATGGTTCAGGGCTCAGAGGTTTATTTGTATTCAACTAGATCTCGAAAGGCAGAGGGTAATCGTTGCGTTCTAGCACGGATTCTGAATTAGAGGCACTCAGCCATAATTCAACGGATTATAGCTTCGGACTATTGCCTGCTCAGGCAGGCCCAAAAACTAATTATCCAAATGAACGGTTCCTCTCGTACTAAGTTCAATTGCTATTGCAACATTTCATCAATAGGGTAAAACGAACCTGTCTCACGACGGTCTAAACCCAGCTCACGTTTCCTATTAGTGGGTGAACAATCCAACGTTTACTGAATTCTGCTTCAGTACGGCAGGAAGAGCCGACATCGAAGGATCAAAAAGCAACGTTGCTATGAACGGTTGGCTGCCACAAGCCAGCCATCTCTGTGAATAGGATTACGGCCGTTGCTCGTTTAGTAAAGTGGCGAGAAGTGAGTATGTAATGTATAGTACAAGCAGAGATGTTTGAATGACAGTATAGCAGCAACTCTACAGAATCATATTGAAAAAAGGACGTAGTCATTCCGCAGGAACTATCTTCGTACGGACGTACTTGCGCAGGAATTCAGGGGAGAATTCAGATGTGCGAAAAGCATTCAGAGGGATGCAAGGGGTTGTTGATCTCATCTTTGGGGAATGCTGGATACGTTGAGATGTACTTTGCATAACTGTCAAGGTGCGCAAGGGACCTGCGTCAGCCCTACTTGTCGGCGAAATACAGGCATGATCTGCGCACACTTTCCTGTCTCACTATTTTTGCCGTCTGCATAGTTACCAGTAGAAAGATTGCCCTTCTCTCTCTTCAAGCTCCACCTTTGCTGAGATGGGTGTCCCTTGATTTTTTTTAACACATTTTCAAGGGCAGGGATGCCCTTCCATTCAGCGTGTCGGCGAGTCTCACATCCTGCACTTCCATCTCGTTCATTCTGGCGCCCTTAAAATTCATGCTGATTATTCTTAGGAGTAAGGCCAAAGCCTATCTGCTGCCATCCATTTTTCCGAGTTTCCCGTTCGGTGTCGTGCTCTGGGAGATACTAACGCGCTGCGAAGGAAAAGGACAAGAATGAGATGGCTCATACAGAGAGAAGGATTTGCATCACGTATATAAGGGAGTCGCACATTCAGGCTGTTGGTACCAACACTCAACCGACCCTTCCTCAAGGACTCAACCGACTCTTCCTCAAGGCTCCAGACTTGCAAGAACCCTCACACGAACCTTCCTCACACAAACCATCGCAAGAACCGTCGCAAGAACCTCCTACCTTGTCATGTTGACTAGCATCATCCTCGCTGTGTTACTCATGTGTCTCCGCTATGGGTCGGCAGCTCCTGGATCGGAGGCTCCTGAATTACCGCCTCCAGGCCACTGCCGCTTTGAGAAGGACAAGGATTTCCGAGAAGTGCAAGCCTTCTTGAGCTTTGGGATGGACCGGACGCTGTTTGGCAAAGAGGGCAAGACAAGCGACGCAGGCTATATATACTATCCACAAAGTGGCATCGCTTCGGCCGTTGGCCTCTGTTTTGGAGGGCAAATGTCGGATATTGTTGTACCCCGTTCCAATGCTTGTCCAGTATTTGCAGCCCCGAGACGTCCAGGTGAAATACCGCTTTGCAAGTACAAGGACATGAGTGTCAAGGCGAGATTCCGACTGACTATGGTCGACTACCGCAACTGTAAGGCAGAGAAGTGCACGTTCACGAAGAAGGTGGGGGGAACAGAGAAGACGGAGGTCCATGGTGACCTCAAGGCTGCTGGTACCATCTTCAAGAGCGTCGGTGTTGAAGCATCCATCGGCGGCAGCACGGAGACCACAAAAACATATGAAATCACGACGGAGGACCAGTTAGCTGCAGAGCAGTCGGCGTTCTTGGTTGGCGTCACGGTGGAACTGGTCACAAGCGTTGGAGAGATCACTGTGCCTGGAGTTGGTGGCGATAAAAGAGTTTGTCAAGAAGACATGTATAAGTCAACTATGCCTGTCTCCAACAACTTTCTACTCACCAGCAAGTCGAAGACCCTGTGGTTGGACTGTAATCTGTCGGACGCTCCTGTAAAGAGGCAGGTTAGCGATGATCCTGAGAAGAACTTTTGCTACTATCTCGATGCCGAAGGCAATCCGGTAGAAGAAGAATGCCTGAACTGATGTGCATCGCGCCTAAGTCACAGCCATACAGAGAATCTTTCATAGCAGCCGTCCTTTATCTTCAGCAACTCTTTTTTCCACTCAAATTTTCAGATAAAATAAATGAAAGGAGTTTATCTCAAGTCAGCATAGAAAATAAACAAAGCTCACATGCACACTATGTTCTACAGCAAACAATGCCTCGTTTGCGAGAGTCTTAAGTGAATCGTGGGAAAGGCAAAGAGCTACGATTAGACCGGACAACTATTTAGTCATTCGCTTTATTAAGGTAATTTATGTTGCAAGAGTTTGCTCCGCGCCTCTCCTGACAATCTCGCTTTCACATCTGTTTAAATATTAAAGAACTTGAATATCATGCTCATCGATGCCTATGCCATGAATTCGTTGCAAAAAAGAAAGAAAGAAAGCGATTAGTGTATCTTTTTGTTCAGAAAAACTTCCATTAAAAAGGCCATTCCTACTGGTAGCATTGAGAGCGCATTCACGGCGAAAGAAAAGCAAAAAAAGGACTCGACTTCCTAACGGCGAAACACGGCACTTCGGAAGAAGATACTAGTACCTTTGGCACTGTATCGCAAGGCGCGGCAGGTACAGCGCTCCTTAGTTCGACTGAAGAGGCAGCTAGGGCGCAACATACCTTCAAATCGAACCGTGATGTGATGAGACCCGAAAGAAATAATGTAGAACAATGGATTCGCAAGCAAAAAAAGGACTCGACTTCCTAACGGCGAAACACGGCACTTCGGAAGAAGATACTAGTACCTTTGGCACTGTATCGCAAGGCGCGGCAGGTACAGCGCTCCTTAGTTCGACTGAAGAGGCAGCTAGGGCGCAACATACCTTCAAATCGAACCGTGATGTGATGAGACCCGAAAGAAATAATGTAGAACAATGGATTCGCAAGCAAAAAAAGGACTCGACTTCCTAACGGCGAAACACGGCACTTCGGAAGAAGATACTAGTACCTTTGGCACTGTATCGCAAGGCGCGGCAGGTACAGCGCTCCTTAGTTCGACTGAAGAGGCAGCTAGGGCGCAACATACCTTCAAATCGAACCATGATGTGATAGATGGGTTTTCGAGACCCGAGAGGAAAATTAAAGTGAACGGTGTAGATGAACGCGCTACAGCGCAAGACGATCAATCGTACCTTCAGAAGGACTCACTCTGTGCTGTCAGGATGAGTGAAGACGAAGAAAGAGGAGGCCCATGGCGAACTCGCTCAGGAGCGCGTGTTCGTCAAAGCCACCGCTCTCTTGGCGGGTCGAAAAGCTCTTCCAAGGTCATTCTCCTCGACACCACCCTCTGTCAGCGCGGACGTACGTCTTCATTCCAGGCTCATGTCGACCTATCCCTCCCTTCGAGTTTCCAGCGAAGCACCTAACGAAAGCTGGCGCCAGATTCCTCGACTGGATTCATATTTTCTGGAAAGACCAGCTGAGAACTGGCATCCCGAAGACTTCGAACGCAACACGACCCATACGGATCTCAATGTCTTTCTTCGCGACCTTGCACGCATCTCCCGTTGTCGTCTCGCCTCAGTGTCAACCTATGCGGGAGATATCTTGAGTTACCTTTCAACAACAGCTGGAGAGGAGCTCAAGAAGAAGGTACAAGAGAAGTTGGAGTTTCGCAAGATGGCATACTTGAATCAGCTGTCCTACTCCAAACTCCAGGTGCAATATTCGACAGAGAGTTACCTGGATGTTCTCAACGAGTCAAAGCGAAAGCGCTGTGAGTATTCGTGTATAAATGTGTCCTTTTGCTTTTCGATGCTGAGAGTGTTGTTGCTGTCAATTTTCTAACAGTTACAAAAAAAAAAAAAAAGTAAAGTCTTGGATAGTGCAAACGGATCATTGTCAGCATCCACGACCTCAACTCCGGTGCCCTTGAAGCGTGGACGCATAAGCCGGAGGAAGACGACCTTGGTCGCTGTACCTGCCTCCGTGCCCATGGCGCCCGATACTGTCCCCACCTTTGATCCGTCTGCATCCAGTTCGTCACGACCACGAATAGATTGCCCGTGGCATGATCTTGTGCAAGCTGCTCTCTCTCTGGTAAGCAATTTCTTTTACTCTTTTCTTTCGCTCAGTTTCAAGAATCGGACAAATAAAAAAAAAAGAAAAAAAAGTTATTCAAGCCATTGTTTCTTCAACATTTTATCGTAGTATGAAGGAGTGAACGTTGAGCTCCCGTCTGAACAAAGTGGAGCCGCAGAACAGGATCCTGAAAAAAGGACGCTCTACAAGCTGGCTCTAGGACACCTCCAGAATGCACAGGCAGAGATGCAGCAGCCCAAGTTCGACAGAACAAGCTGTATTGACTTTAAGGATGCCTTGTACGACCTCCTCCTTCTGTGACATCGCATTCTTTAATTCATCTTACCCATGATCAGGAAACTAACACTCGTATTCGGAAATGACATCTTCCCTTTGCTAGTATAGCGCTCTCGGGAGTCTGGAACGTGTTTTCAAAGGAGGCGAACATGGCTTTCCAAAGTGCTGATCGTCAAGAGGTTGAAGAACTATGCAAAATGGGCGAGCTCGAGCACAAAGACGCGGATGTCACGGAGATCTTGAACACATTGGCAGACAAGTCTCGAAAGGCCCCTCTCACAGACGTCGTGGACGAGCTCTGCACCCTCCTATCGACTAAGCCAGAGCGTCGTCCGCTTCTAATGGTTCTTCTCGCAATGTGAGTGGATGAAGCTTTTTTTTTTTTTTTTTTTTTTTCTTCGTTGGATGCAATGTGATAACATGCGTGATTGACTTTGCTGACTTTTATCACTTTTACAAAGTCTTCGGCACGTAATTCGCCCTCATCATGGCAGCATAGCGCCCTCGGAAGCAGATTCGTTGTATCTGTGGGCAAGGATCTTTGACGATGGTATGCCGCTGAACACCCCTTTTTCCTTTCATCTGTAAGTGCATCCCTGGTCAAATGTTCTAGACTAGGCTTCATGCTTCATCTTTTCGATTCACTGTAACACTTTATTTCAAACGCACAGCGGCGAGCAGGGCTGTGCAGCGACTGCGTTGTCGAAGTCGCAGCTCGCTAAGGTCTTCGACACTGGATTCACGGCCCGAAAGTGCGACTGTCTGTTCACTGTGAAGGGGCTTGAGGTGGGCAACGTCGAGGCAAAGCGTATCTCAGCACCCAAGCTTGAGGTGGCGTTTCAATTACGCAAAAACATCAAAATTAATAAGTCCATCCTACTTCAGCTGGAGAAGTATGGAGTTGAGTGCCCCCCTCTTTTGTCACTTCATGGTAAGGACGCAAGGCATGTGAAGGGCTTCTGCAAGAACAAAGATGCTTTTATGAAACTTACATCGGCATATGGCGCTTTCACTCGCTAGGCAATACCGCCGTTGTCTTTCGTGTCCGTCGATGGAAACGTATCTTCGTGGCATCAAAGGCATGTCCCACCTTGGTCTTGCCCACGACAGGTGATGAATGGCCTTTGTTTTTGAGCCGGCATGCACATGTGCTCAGTAATCTTCTGGTAAGAACTTTGATAACCAGAACTGCGAGATGTGTAAAGAAATCTTTTTAAGCTGTTGATGCAAATAATTTTGTAGGAGCATTATCATACTTTCTCGAGGAGTTGTGCGGAGAGCTACAGCCTTGTCCAGTACGAAGAGCAAGCGGCAGCGGAGGATGAGCTCGTGTCTCTTACGCGTGAAGAACAGGCCACGCTCTTGGAGTGGGAACACGTCGTCCTCCACACGCCCACGAAGCCCAAGCTGACCAAGAAGATATCATACAAGGCGCCTGACACCGCGCTGTTCTGGAGGAGAATCGAGGAGGCCGCCAAAGATCGCGAGGATGAGGACGGTCGAGCGAGCAAGTAAAGCTTCATGGATGTTGAATGCCGTCCTCACCTATTCAGGACTCAGTGTTATTGGGTTTTCGTTCTGTGCGTCCTTTGTTTGATTGAGCTTCCGCATTCAGAGTCTTCATTCGTCAACAAGGTCAGAGGAATCGAAGACCACAGAGATAAAGAGCAAGAAAGGACTTGACTTTCTGAGAGCATGTGCAGTTTATGAGGAACAGACACTCGTACCGTTAGCATAGTATTGCAGGTATGGCGGATACAGCGGTTCTCAGCTCAAATAAAACAGCTAAAGCACAACTGCCTTCAATTTGAACAATGACGTGGAAGGTTGGTTACTTTGGCTCAAGCAGAAAAAACGCCCATGATCCGATGAGCATTGGTTCACTCAGTGATAATGAGTGGTACGATGAAGACGCGTAGCGTAAAGCTCCTCTCGTCTTCACTCCAGCTTTCATCTACACTACTATGCTTGAGACAGTGGCTGCAGTGGCTCCACCAACTTAGTTTGCTTATCCCTAGAGAGTTGCAGCGTGCCGGGAAGGGCTGAAGATGAACAATGGATAGTTTGGTCCGCATGAATAAGAAATAAGGGCTAGAGTACCCCAAGTCAACGGAGAAAGGCCAGCTGGCGCGCAAGCGCACTCGACTGTGGACACAAAGCCTCAACTCAGCCATGTGCTGAAGTCACTTTATTCTTCGGAAGACTTCGTCTTGACTCGCTTGCGTTGATGATTTGATATTGTTGTACATACTGAAAAAAGCCCACAATCCTACGAAACACACTCCTTGCCCTTTCTTTCCAGTCGTCTTGCGCAAAGCATATCTGGTCGGGGAGGTGGAAAGAGCGGAAAGATGGCTGATTGTATCCTGTTTTCTCTCATTTCTCAATGGTGCGCTGGATGAACTGCCATCTCACCGCAGTCGATGCTACACCATGGGATACAGCTGTAGTGCTGTCATCGTCGGCGCCGTCCTCAAACTTGCACTTCCTTGATAATAATGTCGTGTCCAGCTGAACCATATTCTGAGCAACTGCACATGAAAAGACTTGTGCGCAGGTTACTGCGACTATGCTGGAAGAATCAGCCCTGCACTGCACATCGTAGTAGACAGCTCCGTTGCCTCGTGCACCTGATATCTCCTTATCTGGTCTAAGCTTTAGCTCTGGGAAGAATGCGACGGCGTGAATGATAAATGCTTGGATGTATATGGGCAATACATGTTCCTCCTCGGGTAGCAATCGATTTAATGGCAGCATTCAAGGTGGCGTACAAATTGTCCACGGCTTGCAAGTGCTCCACAGAGTCGAATGGTATGATTCCGGGGTCATCAAGGCCAGTAGGATTGTCGAACAGCTCCCACACCTTATCTTCGCCATACACCTTGACAGTGTCCTCAGAGTCAATGTCAGAGAGCGGTGTCGGAGGGACTTCCAAACGATCAACCAAGTCCTTGACCGTGGTCCTCTCGTATCTCATGACGAAAGACTTTAGTATGGTGTGGTTGGGCATATGCTCGATGCATCCTTCGTGCTCAAAAGTAACGTTCCTTGGCCCGTCATCAAGCGCTAGATGTTGGGTATAAATGGTGGATCGCAGGCTCTCTTCAGTAGCTGATTTCCATTCATATACCAGAGCATGGGCGTTGCGATTTTACGGTTGCTGAGGTGGAACACCAGTCGTGTATCGTCTTCATCATCTCGCACTATAAGTTGTTGTACGTATAGGTCAGGTTGTTGATCTTGAAAGTAACGCTTGGTTACCACAAGCACTTTTTTTCATTATCAACCGCACTTTTTCTCTCGTCCACGTAGTATTCACTTCACGCCGGATGTTCACGCCGTCTTTGTTGATGTTGATGCCATTGACAGGGGTGCAGCATATGGGATTATCAATACACACTTTTATTTCATTCACCAACGCGCACATTTTTTCCATTGACCAGTGCCCACTTTTTTCCCTTTTACCACGACACATTTTTTTTTTTTTTTTTTTTTTCGCCCATACTCTTGCTGCGATGATTTGGTCGGTGTAAGGGTCCACCGTAACATACTTCATTGAGCTTTAGGTCGAGAGTGCAAGTAGTAAAAACTTTAATTTATTAATCTCAAAAACATAAGGAATACTCCTATCCTCACCCCTCTATTCCAGGTGGGGTCCATAATCGAGGTCCTCGAACAACAATCCAGGATAGTCTATTCTGAGGATACTTGATGGCGTGCCATAGCCCTCTTCTGCATCATGGGAATGGATATCAAAGACGCGTCGACTCTCTTGAGAATCTCCACGTCTAGCATCACCAATTGGGCCGGTAAGTAACTACCATTACTTGATACATCGGCCCCAAGACTATGCCCAGCATGAGCTGAGAGCTCGAATAGCGTGAAATCAAATCTTGTTTCGAGGGCGCCTCGAAATACCGTATCTCAACGATAGCGCACTGAAATCTTTACAATTTTATTTGTAAGGCACAATATTACAGCAATAAGGTCGTTGGCGAAGCTTGACTCGACAACCCTCGCCACACTTGTGATGTAAGAGCTGGATCGAAGACCAGAACGTGGGATTCTGCGGTGCCACCCGAAACCATTGTGCAGACCAAGGAGGCTCATCCACGGTATTGCTGTCCCGCGTGATTGTCGCTACCACCAAGTATCTTCGAGTTCGAAACAATAATGCCCACGACTAGAATCATGGCCTCGGCCGTGACAGTGACTACAGGAGAGTTCCTCTTGAGCCAACACAGCGTTTTCAAGGATCCACTCCTCATAATTGTGTAGAAGACGGTCAATGTTGTTCGTCCAGAAAGCGCCTTCGTTGATCTCTAGCAAGTTCTCGAAGCTATAAGCTCGCATAGCATTAGAATTCACACGCGGATAGAGCAGCACTTCATTGCGATTCGATTCTATGGGCCTGGCGGAATCAGAAATGGGAATGGGACTGGACTCAATATCGAAAAGTTGTACGTCGCCATCTAGGTCTTGGCAACTGATGACTACCAGTACAGACTCTTCGCGGATGACCCGCTCTAGAGCTATCTCTAAATCTTTGGTTGTCGAGATGTACTGAGATGGTACGTTCTCCGTCTCTCTGAGTATGTACTGGTCGATTGTCAGTCCGGCATCAGGGTTGGTTGCATACAGGCCGTTGGAAGGATTGTCGTGCTCGCGGAGCACACGAAACAGGAAGGTTTACTTCATGTAGGCGGGTTCCCAGAAACCAGACATTACAGAACAAGGATGGCTCAGGCAAAAGTATTGTGGGCAGGGGGAAGGTACGCCGATAACGACTACAAGGCAGACGTACGTGAAGGGTGTAGTATGTATGCCACGAGCGAGTGGAGGGCAGAAGAGAAAACGACAACGCGTGAGAACGGACAGTTACTCACTGACCCATGTGATGCACTCCCTGGCGTCGCTGCTCTGGCCACAGCATAACGCACTCGCACTTTACGGCCCCTTAAAGCGCATGGACCAACAGCAATGTCTGAGGATAGACATTGAGGTGTGGTGGTATTGTCGCTCAGACACTCTATCTCTGCTGCAGAAACGGATGGATGTTGATGCGGGGTCAAGATGACAGCTTTCATCCTTCTCCGAAGCCAACGATGTCCGTCGACCATTTCTTTAGTTCTGTATCTGTCTTTGCACGGTATCTAAAGCATCTGCACGTCTTTGTTTTACAGGTCCTTGGACATCAAACGTTGCGCCGTTGTTATTCGACTGTATCGATTTCGAGAAGCCTTACAGGCCCTAGCTTGAAACGTCCGCCATGTATGAACCATGTGTTTTCCGGCGTCTTGAATCTGGGACGAAACCACTGATGCACGAAATTTGACCCCCTCCGTAACTGAACTGAGCCTCCCTATTATGCACTTCAAATGACTTACACGAATTAGAGAACCGGACCGATGGCCTCAAAGAATTTAATATGATCAAGCGGTTCCTAAAGTCCAACCTAGCCCTAGAGGAAGACACACTGGCATTATCTTACGCGAAGAAAGGATCCAGAAAATGCTGAAGAGGCTGTCTTTGAAACGCCTTCGTGCTTCCCTCCCCAGGGGAGCTCATCCCAGCCTCCAGTATATGGGCTGTGCGATAAAGCTCAAGAGCGGTTTAGCAACGCTACAGAAACTCGATAAGATCAAGGTACGTTTCTGATACAGAATCCGACGAACCAGCTGTGCACGACAACACATGGCCGCACCTTATTTAAAGTTCGGTTCAATTGGACCATCTTTCCTGTTCGCAGAAAACCATAAAAGGGAAGGGGTGGAGATCTCTTGCTCCTGTTCTCCACCAAAACGCGTCGACACCGCAAGCAGCCGGGCAAACAGCAGCAGCCTTTATCGATAAGACCCTTCTCCTTTCCCCGAGCGCCCCTCACCCCAAGAACCGAGCCCCCATTTCCATGGGCCCATGGACAATACCTTCACTATGTCGAACCAAGGCTATATCCGCATCCCAGGCAGGTCCATCTCTGTCTCAGATGGCCCATCTCCGTAATGTCGCGAACATGGGTCTCAATGGGCGCTCCTTACCCCATAGAATTACGCGTGTTTATATTTTTGGCACCTCCACGCCTCTCTCTAGACCACCAAGATATGATCTGCATTGCACTGAGATACCTTTTCTAACAATGGCCGCACACCTCCCATCGTCCCTATCCATCTCCATTCCTTTTTTTCTGTTGCTTCTATTCCATCTCGAGTACTCCACTCTCGATCAGTTCAAATTCTAACAAGTGTTATATCTCTGTTTCTTTGTTGTCCCCGCTGGAAATGATAATCCCATGGCTACAAAGGGCAACAGGAGGACAAGCTAAATGAGGCGAGTGGTTTGTGTTCTCTTCGGAATCGAAAGGAGGGTCCACTGACGGTGTGCATGGGCTTTACCCCACATTTTTATTCTTTTGGCATATTTCCTCCAGATGGACGCGGCGGAATGTACGCTGAGCAATGGTATCCACTTTTTTTTTCTCATAAGGGTGGGAAAACACGAACAAACAGATGGCATGGTGCAACCATTCGGTTCGTTCTCCGTCTGGTTTCTCATTTTCTCTGACGTATTTGAAATCCCCCCTCCCTGGGTCTTCTCCTCTGTTCCTCCCCACAACGATCGCAGCGGTTCCTTCCCCTCCATAGCAGCAGCCGAATCCCTCGTGGAATCTCCCATCGCCCTCTGCGCCCAGCTTCATCAGACCCTTGTTCGGAGCATTCCACAAGCAAATCATCTACCATGTCAACACCACAGCACACCACCAGCACGGCAGAGTCAACGAGCAGCTGTGGGAATCTACAGAGTACAGCACACAATCAACCCATCCTGAACAACCTTAGCATCAACATTGACATTGACATTGACAATGACAATGACAATGACAATGACAATGGTGATGAAAGTAGCGCCCAACAATCACAATTCCATCCTGACAACTGCACTGCTACTGTCGCAGAGGACCACACCGAGACAACACAGCCAGACCTCAGCATTGTTCCTTCCCCTGTACGGCCTGGACCCTTGCAACAAGACGACCATCGATCCCCTGCATCCACATCCGCAGAACAGCAGCACACAGCCAACACCAATCCCTCGACTCCGATACTCTCCCCCTCCGCGGAGCCAATACCCCTAACCCCAGAAGAACCAGCCTTAGCAACATCATCATCAACCCCGCAACCCCAGATACCTCCTCCACTCACCTTGAGCCATATCCCTTCCTTCATCTCAACAGAGGAACCCCCACCATACTCGCCGACGCACACGATCCTCCCGCACTATTTTTCCCTCGAACCAATCCCTATACGAACGTATATCATCAAAGACTCATCCTCAGTCCCGTTTCTTTTCGATTTTTGGTTAAGCGTCCCAGTCAACGGCTCTTTCTCGCGTCCCCAATCGCCCACGATAGCAGCAGCGCATCTTCACCAACAGCTACAGCAAGAACGTGGCCCATTTCCTTCCTCGGCCCAGTATAACGTTCAACAACAGCTGCAACAGCAGTACCGAAATGAACTCAAGTTCTGTATCATACGACCACAGCATACCGACAGAACCGCGATTTCCTCGACCCATTCCTCAGCCTCAAACCCATACTTCATCCCGGCCTTGGCCCTCGTGGCCGCGAATCACCCCTCTCGATGGATCTGGTGGGGCACCGAAGCGCTTCAGATGGTTGTTTTTGGAAGGCAGCTGAAGAACATTATTATGGAGTGGCGATGGAAGCATGGGAGGACGAGGATTGGTGGACCCGTGGTGAATCGGTTGGTTGGGTGTAGTTTCCGCGTGGCGGACGAAAGGAGGTTTTGTTGGAAAATTGGATCGGGAAGACCTCGACGGAGAGGGGTAGGGGGAAGTACTTCTGCTGCTGCAGCGGCAGCAGCAGGAGCGATGATAGTGCCGGGGCAGCAGCAGTCGGCGATCAATCGAGTGGGGAATAATTGGTTCGGATCGTTCTTTGGAAGGACCACAACACCACCCTTGCCCTCGTCTGAGCGCCACGACAGCAATACTATCGCTCTCGAACACGTCCGCATCTCCATATCCTCAGAATCCACACCCGATGGACTTCATCCATCACCCTCCGATCCCGCAACCCTTCGCGAACAAGAATCCGCTGCTGCCACTGCCGCCGACCAAGAAGACGACGAAGAGGCTGGATGCTACCATTTGCGAGAAGAGAGCCTGACTGGTACGACGGGGCGGATCGTGGCGGTGTACCGTCCTGGACGTCCCGCGAACCGTGCACTCGATCGGCCAGCCATGTCAAAGCGGTTGGAGATCTTTACTGAGTTGGGGGAGAAGTGTGAGACGGCATTGATGTTGATGTGTGTAAGGCTGGATGATTTGTTCATGGCCATCCCGGATGATAAGAAGGGATCGTTTACCGATCCGGTTGCAGTACAGAGGAATGGAGGCCGGAGTGGAAATGGGAGTGAAGGCGCAGGAGGTGGTGAGGATACGACTGAGCAGGGCGGAGAGACTGAAGGAGGAGAACCAGGAGGAAGAGAGAGTGGTACAGGAGAGGGGGAGGATGATCGGAGGAGTGAGATATCGGTGATGAAGAGGTTGTTGGGTGGACGACATACGTGGAGATTGAGGATCAAGTGGGTAATTGCAACGATCTTGGTAGCAGTTGTCATCGTCTTGATCCTCAAACCAAAGTTCTCTCAGTCTTCGTAAACCTCTAAATAAGACCTTTAGTGTGTATACACATGAGCACACCAGTGAACATGCCATGGACTTTGAATACACCGATGAACGCAAAACGCATTCAAGCGTAAAATATGTAAACATGATATCCTTATTAAACACTCAGCATGATGGTCGAGACGATATCGAGTGCTCAAAGGGCGATCATTCAGGAGTGTTGGCGGCAAGAGTCCTGCGTCTGGAATTTGCCTTTGACGCCAGGAAATGGAGAGAATACACACAAACGATAAACACTTAGTACCTGATTTACCACTAGCGGGGGGGAACGTTGTTAAAAACTGGGGCGAGTTATACTAAACCCTATTTTGCATTAAACCTTCCGCAAGCGTCCTTTGATCTTCACCCGTCCTCGGACCTTTGGTCGCCGTAAGGCGATGAAGACTGTCAACAATTCTTTGTAGTTGATGTGGTGGGATCGCTACTGTGGTGGCCAAGAGCCGCTGTAGGAGCGATTGTTGATCACGATGCCTCATTCTGAATCCGATGCGTCCGTGTAGATCTCCGCCTGTGGGTTGGTCGCAGTCCACGATAGTCCATTCCATTGTTGGAGGTGAGTACACCACCAGAGAAGTAACTCTGTTGCTGCTTGAGGAAGAGAGATCGAGCCCTCCCAGGATGAGCCCGATTTCAGCGCATGGGCCTTGACGGTCTGCAAGTGTTGAATTTTGAGGCGTGCTGGAAAGACAGCTGCAGTCATGGCAATAGCCTTGCCGATGAACGACGAGAGCTAGCGCACTGTGCATGCCCCCTTGTTGGCCAACTTGGATGCCTCGCGTCGTACGTCGCGGACCTTGTTGCCTGGAACCTTCAGCGTCATAAAGCTCGTATCGATCTCGGATCCTAAGTGCTGCTGGCTCTGCAAAGGCGTGAGACTGGATTTGGCGTCTTTTGTTAAGAAGCCTGGGTTCTTCAATTTGTGCAGCACCATCTCTGTGGCCTCGAGAGACTGCTCCTCCGTGGCTGTCGCGACACTTAGATCGTCCAGGTATGCCGATACTCCTGGTGCCCTTCTGCCTGGCCCAACGAAGAAGGGGTTTGAGAACCTTTGTGAGCACTAGGGGTGCCAGTGATAGTTCGAACGGGAGGACTTTGAATTGATAAATCTGACCCTGCTACTGAAACTGAAGGTAACGTCGTGATGATGGATGATCGGCACACGGACAAAGGCATCGCTCAGGTTCTATAGGAGTCAAATAATCATTTAGGTTTTATTAAATGGCAAACGTATTGAATGGCTCCTACTTTGAAGTGCCGTGTGGGCAGGAATTGATTCAGTGCTCGTAGGTTTGAGAACCAGTCGAAGGTCCCCTGTCTTCTTGAGGATAACGAACATTGGACTTGTAAAGCAGGGCCCATTCGCGAATTCTATTGCTCCCTTGGTCAACTAATCCGATACTTCTTTGTCCATGCTGGCTGTTGCCTCCTGGGAGAGAGGGTGTGGTTGCGGATGGATCGTTGAGACTGGTGGGCGCATCTCGAACGGTACTCTGTATCCCTCCCGGACGGTTGCCAGGATGTTGGGGTCGTCGGTAACAGTCCGCCATTCGCCTAAGAATCGCGCGAGACGATTCCCGACTCTGAAAAGCGATCGCGCCTTCTGCTGTCGCCCCTGCCTCGCTGTTAGCTGTGCCCCCGTCTTCTGTTGTTTTCCTTGTGAAAAGAAGACTGGCGGTTGTCGTTGCCGTTACGGTGTGTATAGTTCGAGTCCCGACAGTACTGGTCCCGTTGCGGATCCTGCTGATTGGTGCGGCTATTGTCCGTCGGAGTGTCGGGTCGGTGTTGCTGTTGTTGAAAACTCTTGCCGGGCTTGAGTGCGTTCGTGAGAGTCTTGATGAATTTGATCTCGTCCTGGATTTTGTGTGGGTCGACCATGTCGGAGGATCTTGCTTGAACGAGGCACCTTGGGTGGGTCGGAGGTTGTCCATGCGCATGGCAGTGATCCTGCCTCCAACCGCTGCCAGTTGGTCGCGAATGAGGATGGCAAACGTAGAGCACAGTTCCACCATTTCCTCGGCGTCGAGGTGCTCCTTGCCTTCCAAGGGCCAAATTTTGTGCAGGAAGAGATCCACTGAACGTGTGAGGTGAGCGATCCGTTTCTGGATCATGCGAAGCTGGGTATCGTGGGCCTTTTGGGCTGAAGAGCTGTGCATACCATTTGGTATCTTAGGTGGTTCATACCCCACGGCATGGTTCTTGGGGTACGCTCGGAACAGCTCCCAGAGCTCCTCATCAGAGATATTGTGCTTGAAGAGGAAGAAGGGGTCATTAGGCTTGATTGGAGGGTACCGACGGGCCTCGGCTTCGGAAGGATAAAAGACAGTGCTGGGGCGTTGATTCTTGATCTGAGGATCTCTGTCAGTGGTGTTGCGTTCTTGAAGGCGAGCCAGCTGTTCGGTCATTTGAGCCAGCTGCTCACGAAGTGCGTCGATGGAATTAGCTGCGGACATGGATAATTGAACGTAAAGGGTGAACTCTTTGCGTGCGGGTACGTCCCTGGCGAAACAAAAGAAGATAGTAGACATTCACGGCGCAAGAGTAGAATTTACTTCATTTTTGCCTTACGGGTAGTTTCTTAGCAGTTAAAACGTTAAGGACAAGGTCGGAGTAGAGATTATTCAGGGGATGATTGTTGTACATTCACGGATTCATACGTGCTATATAATTGTTGGTTTGGGCAAAGCGCCTGCAAGACGAAGTGTGCTGATCATGCAGTATCATGCCGTAAGAGGAATCACGGTCTAGTAACTTACTGAGACGGTCGCAATCCGTTTGCACACAGCCCTACTCGATATGGACCCATGGTCTTTTTTCTTTCAGCGTAGCCATGAATCGCTCTTGCGCCAGCAGTGTCGTCTCCGATAAAGCATCTCGGTCAGTGCCCCGTAACGCAACATGGATCAGTCTCGGCCAGTTCTCAATCATCCACTCTGCCTCCGCCGTATCCATGGAGTTCTTCGAGCGAGCGATGTATGTCAATGACTTCAGCCTCTTCAATCCCGGCAGCAAACCAAGGAACCCATCCGATAAACACAACAGCTCAACATCGCGTCCAAGTCTCCATTCCTCCAGCCCCGAAAGCCGCGAAATCTGCGGAAAGACATAATGCATGAAACGACTCTGCAATTCCTCGCTTGGACACCTTTGACTGACAACCTCAGTCCCACGTTTCAGGGTGTAATACAGCGCCAATCGCTTCAGCTCAAGGCAGACCCACCCTTTGTGAAGCGCCAGATCCTCTTCCGGAGTACGACCGTTCTGTGACTGCAAGTTAACAGTGATGGCCAGGGTATACAGTTTCGGAAGGCTGCTCACAAGACTTACAAAGTCTGTCAGCCGAGTGTTGCGGCAGTGGATGATGTACATGAACGTCAATGTAGTGGCTTGATGTTGCGTAAGGGCCATCACAAATGTTTTTAGGGCCGTAGTACCCTTGGCTGTTATGGACCCGAGCCCACATTGTCTCTCCACGTCGCCTGCGTTGCTGTTGAGGGAGTCATCGCCGCTTTCTCGTCCGAGCGAGCGTATAAACCTTGTGTTCAGTTCTTCGGTATCCTTGCCTAGAACACCGTCTAGTTCAAGGTCCCGCAATTTTGGACACTTGTCGTCTTCAAATACAGATACGATCTGTTCCAGTATTTCTTTGGTCTTCAGATCTCCCATGATCTTCAGATCACCCAGTCGAAAGACTTGCAAGTGTGGACATTGTGCTAGGAGCAGAGGCAGGATGGCGAGCTCGTGCCCAAAAGACGGTACGTAAAGCCCCAGCTCTCGCAGTTGGGTCTCTGGCATCTGCTCCATGTCACGGTTGGTGGACTCGTCCTGTTTTCTCAGAGCTTCAGGGAGATACTCGTCTTCATATAGTATAGTATGGCAGGATCTGACGCGTAGAATCAATGAATCGAGGTTGCTGCAGGCCTGGAAAAGTTGCAGTATAAAAAGCGGGTAGAGGAATCGACGAGAAGTGAGGTCAAGTTCTTCCAACTGTGGAAGTCGTTGTAGCACCTTGAGAAGCTGTTTACGAACGCTTAGATCGATGAGCCAGAGTTCGAGCTTCAGTGTTCGTAGAACAGTCGGAGTAGTTCCCAAGAACAAGCGTAAACTAGACATCTCCATTAGGATTGAATAACCGCCAGAGACATGCCGCGGAGAGAACACCTCCAAGGACCAGAGATTGGAGAGTAGAAAGTCGTCAATGGCCAGGCGAGCGATACTCAGGCGGAGGATTGTCTTGACGTGATCGTGGTGCTTTTGCAGAGTACATTCATTGAAATCCGAGGACCCAAAGTCGAGGGTACGCCAGAGAGTGGGCATAAACCAGGTGGACCACTTTTTGGAAACGCAGGAGCAATGCGCCAGGTCGCGATTGGAGAGATACTGAGTGACCTCATCCTTGAGAAGGGGGACGTCGAAGATCGATAGCTTCTCCATATTGGTGCGGATAGGAGGTGCTGTAGGGCGTGCAGCGAGGAAACGGACGAGAGTAAGAGTGAAGATTAGAGAGCGAGGCAGAAAGATAACGGTGAGAGCAAGAGAGAGAACAGAGAGAAAAGAGAGGAACGAGCACGTCAAATTGGTAGCTTCTCGTCATGCCACCACATGTTTTAAATTCAGGTCCAAGGACCATTTTGTGCTATCTTTTTATATTGGAATAAAACGCGAAAAGTCCAGAAACTACCCGTGAGGAAAAAATGAGCTCGTGTACCCTGAATGCCTACTATCTTCTCAAAGGAGAGCCAGGAAGTGCAGAAGTGAACCAGGGTGGGAAAAAGTGGGTGGGACATATATGGTCCTGGCCCTCAGATAATAAGCTTGAGTCTTCATGTTATTCGACTCTGCCAGCTATTATCCTTCGGACTAGGGCCATATACGTGAATCCAGAGCAGAATTAAGAAAGAGCCACCGATGTGAGTTCGGTCGCGGTAGCGGCATTCAATCGATAAAATTTGTCGAATAGGGCGAGAATAGGACCAATTGCCATATATAACAACATCGTCAACACGTGTACCTCACTTGATGGCGGTGCGGCGGTTAGGCAGTACTTTGGAATGGTGAGTTAACGAGAAAGAAAGATGGTGTTTATTGATCTGGGTTTCTTCGTTAAATAAAAACAGGAGCCAGCCGGGTGTCCGGCTGTACCTGATCTAGTGGCTGCCTTTCCGTTATAGGCGGCCGTGGATCCGATCGCGCGAGCCTCAGATAGCTTAGCAGCCTTTGGCAAGGAGAGCTTTCGGCTGATACAGGCGATGCGATTGCTGATGCGCTCAGCTCCTATATGTCCTCCAGGATCCCTGACATTGCGCAGGAGAGGGCAATGTTGTATCAACGGGTCCTTGAGGTGAGGAACATCAATATCGTGGCCTTGTATGCGTCGGAGGTACTCGGCGAGGGGCTTAATCGGACACAGGAAGGAGTCGTCGTGACCCTTGGTAGTGGTGTGCATATTAGCCGTTTGCCGGTACACTTACACTGAATCAAAGGACGGAAGGTGGGGGCGACGTGAGTCGGGAGTGACACGTGGACTATAGAGAATGAAGTCACGTTTTGCCTGTTCACGCGTGTCAAACGAGCTCATTTGTTTGGCCATGGCCGTGATAGGCACAGCAGCTGAATGAATTACCCGGTGGAGGCCGCTGCATAATGATGTAGATGATGTCCTCAGATAGACCTTCTGGAAATAGCTTCGAAAATGTCAGTTGTTGGAAGTAGCTCCCCCTTCTCGGCCAGCGTGTCAAGCGTGACAACAGGCTCGTCGTCATTTTCGGGGTTCGAGACGAGCCAGATAGTGAGGCTGTTTTTATCTATGTCGTCAAATGAAAGAGTCGTTGTGTCTTTGATGCTCTCCTTGAGGTCGTCGACTGTGTCCGTTGAGGAAATCTTGACTGAGAATGCTCTCGATGTGGACTGTCCCTCGACGAGATAGAAGAGACGCAGGATGTCGGCCATGGCTGAGGAGTCGGATGGCTGGTTGACAGAGCAGTAGAGAGATGGGAAAAGAGGACTGTGAAGTGTGGAGTGGACGCGTGTGGGTCCGTGTAACCCACCGCCTGGTTACACCAGCGATAAATCAAAAACCCTTAACGAACAAAGAGATGTGTCTACTGTGTGTACGCACCGCAATGCCCAACTTTTCCGCCCAACCCGCCTCCCTTAACTCTATTTTGCACCATCACCTTTCTAAATCCTCCTCCATCCACCATCCAATCGCATCGTTCCTTACCTCGCTCGTCTTCCATCCAAACACCTTTGAATCGTGTCCCTCTTCTGCTTGTCCTTTCAGCTCCGTACCTCTGCACCGACTGAAGAAGGTGTACACCTCAATCTATTGCCACCTACCACCTTACTTTTTTATCCAAGCAAGAGAGGACGGCACAATCAATCCGCCCATGGTTTCGGAACGCAAAAAGTTGCTAGCGCTGTTAAACCAGCGTCAGGTACTGGAGTCGGAATACGCCAGCACTCAAGACGAGGCCATCAAGACCAAACTGAACGGACTCACTCCGAGCCTACTTCACTATTTCCGATGCAATACACAAGAGATTCTTCAGGAATTATATCCCACCACCGCCCACATGAAGGCCGCGGCCGAGAAGCAACGGTATTTTGCGCCGAGAAAGACACCTCAGCAACGGACAGGAGCGGTTTATGAGAATCTGAGGCGCACAGGATCGGATACCGACTATCTAGAATTCGTAAGGGTGTCCAAGTCGGTGTTCCTGAGCATTGTCTCCTCGGTCTTGTCACAGCACCAGGTGTTCAAAAATCATTCCAACAATGGGCAGGAAAGCGTTGAGAAGCAGTTGGCGATTACACTCTGGAGGTTAGGACACAATGGCAAGGACGCAGGCATTGGGGAGGCGAGCAAAATCTTTGGACTTTCCGAAGGAACGATTATGAAGTGTACACAGCGGTGCATGGAGGCACTCAAGGATATCTCGCTCGATGTCATTAGCTGGCCAAGTCCAGGAGAAAAGCGGACCATTAAGGCTAGGATCAAAGATATTGCTAGTTCCACCACCAACACCACCGACTCTGCCGCCACCCCCGCCGCCACCTCATCGAACCGCAACAACGGAAAGAAGACTGCAAATCAAGGCGGTATCACAGATGCGGTGGGAATTGTTTCTAGTATGAACGTCTTCTTGGTGTCACGTCCATTACTCAAGAACACGGACGAGTACCTCATACCACTACATCCCTCTGCGCTGGCATCAGCATCGTCACTTTCAGTACTCGATCAGAATCTCAGACTTTCAACATTATCAGGGCATACAGAGTCCGCGCTGGACCCGTTCACTCCCACCTCAACAGCATCCAATAAGAAAACAAGGGTGTCCAGAAAAACGAACAAAAACAAAGAAGCTGATAATGCATTGGACCCTGTAGACTTGGCCAGAACGTTAACAGAGGAACAAGCGGAGGAGCTCCGGCGGACAGAAAAGCGAAGCCGGTTGATGGGTGTCTCTCAAGAAGCGCTGCCATCAACGCAACTCACAGATCAAGCAGAGAAGGCCGCGACCGAGTCGTCAACGTCTTTAGAAAAGAGATCAGGAGCACGTCAGCGAACGCTAGTCAAGTCAGCATACCTCAAGCGGGATTTTGGATACAACATTTTAATCGTGTGCGACTCAACCACGCGGATCCGATTCTCAGAAGTGACTCGTCCGGCCGGATGGAGTGATCAGCGAGTGCTAGAATCAAGTCAGCTCACCCTGGATCATTCGACACTCTTTGACGAAGGCGAATATATGGTGGCCGATAGTAGTTTCGCACCAGGCACGAATGTGGTCCCGCCATTTTTAGAATCGGAAATCAGAGGAGAGCATCTCAAAGATGATGCTGGTCACGCGGCTGCTGAGAAAACGACCAAGGCCGATGTGACGACAAGAGGTTCGGCGCACCAGGATGGAGACGTTGCAGAGGAGGCGGACGATCTGGAAGCGAAGAGGAAATTCAATGAGACGCTCAGCCGCATCCAAAAAAGGGCCATGGATTGTCAAAAGAGTCTTAAGGCACGGTTTCCTAGTCTACTAGGAATGCGCGTGCAATTGAAGGACGACACTGCTAGTCAAGATAATGCTCGGAACTGGATTCTCGCCTGCATGACGGTCCACAACCTGGTTTTGGGAGATGATTCGTGCTACAACCCGGCCTGGGAGGCGCAACTGGAAGAAATGGAGGAACAGATACTGAAGCAGCAAGAGCAGCAGGCACGATTGATGTGGAAGTTTGAACACCACCCACCCAAGAAGGCTCGCAAGGGTACAGCATCTACTCTGGCTGAATTAATGGAAGCAGATGGGACATCCTCCAAGGGTGCTTCAGAGGAAACGGAGGTTGATCCGAAGGTGGGAAAGGAGCGAGAGGGCCAAGGAGGCGAGGCTGCACAGGAGGAAGAGGAGGAGCGAGTGTATGAGCTGATGGATACACCGACGCCAGATGCTGGTGCGGAGAGCCACCACGGTACTAGAGAGGGCTCTACAAACGCAACAGGATCAGAGAAGGAAAAGGACAATCCACGGTTGCAGGGGCACTCTTCAATTTCATACTCTAGTCCGAGTAGACGCGATGAGGTGTTTGCGATGATGCAGGGGACCAAGGCAGCAAGTGGACATTCGCTGAGCATGCTTTTGAACTAGAACATCCCTCCCATAGATATCCGCCATAGGATGGACCCTACTTAATAAACAGAGCGATGATGCCACTGCAATTCAAGTGCCCTGTAGACCGCACATATGTCTCTCAGGCATGTTATCGTCTATGGGGATTAGCAGATAGTCGCAATGTCCGTTCTGTTGAGAAACACGTAGACTACTTTGCTCATCGCATGTAGGGCTCACTTACAGGACCAAGGCGCGTGCTCGTGGCAGAAGGTGCTCCCTGATGGATCTGTGGACAGTCGCAAGGACACGCCTGCGATTGCCCACAAGCCCTCCATGGTAAGGGCGCTCGGGCGAGCTGATACTCTACGCTCCACAGCGGGAGGACTGGAATTGTTTGAATACTTTGGACACGAAGTATGCAGCATCCAACAGGCGGGATATGGATGCCACATGGGACTACTTCTGCCCCATGGAGGTGACGCCAGCCAGTCCCCCTCCTTCGCCTTTCTCGTCCTTCTTTCTTGGATCGCCATCGATTGGTGCCATCTCCTTTCGTCTCTTCCTTCTTCCTTCTTCCATCTTTCATTCCTCATTCGCCATTGCTGCTTTCTTGAATCAACCCTCCTCTGGCTCCTATTTTTGTGTTTGTCGTTCCTGTTCTCAAACACGAGGATCATTCGGTCTCAACCACAAGGACAGCAGCAGGAACAGACAATCAGCAACAACAACAATAACAACAACAAGGATCAACGAGCGCGTGCTGTTCCGGTGCTTGTGCGTAATCCCTGCGGTCTATTGCGTGTTTCCCCCCTCCTCTGTGTCCCCTTTGCTCCACTCGACTTGACCAGCGCGGACCCCACTAGGCCCTATCCTGCCCCTGTGCCCTCTGTCCTTTGCCCTGACCAACCATTAGCGATACTGGTCAGCAGCAGCAACAGCAGCAACAGCAGCAACAACAACAACAGCAGCAGTAGTAGCAGTAGTATCATACTCGTTACCCTTCCCCCCCCCTCCTTTTCTTCTACGATGCGGCTTCCTGTTCTTTCTTCTCTCTCCTCTCCAAGGTCTTCGTCTACCTCCAAGGCACGACAGATACGGAAACGTTCGCTTGGACAAGGCAGCGAGGGACAACTGCAACTGCACAGCGCACCCGAGAAAGGCGGCACAACGTGGCCAGGAACGCTCTCTCCTCAGGAGGCAAACACCGACAATAACAACAACAGCCCACAGGTACAACAGCAACAACACGACAACGACTATCGACTACAGCAAACCTTCGAGAACGTTGCAAAGTCTTCCAAGGCAGCAGTGCCCTTTCTTCTACCCTCAATATCGTCCTCGCTGCAGGTGGCTCTGCCCACAACAACCCTGCGCTATCCTCCTCAGTTTCCGTCGGGCGAACCCGAACCCACGATCCCGCCGCCCGATTGGGAGGACGAGGACCCTTTCTGGAGCATCCTCCTTATCCTTGCGGCAGTTTTCATCATTATGATCATCGGTGTGATTCGATACTGTGGCCAAAAGACCAGTTGGCTTACAGGTGCATCCTCGTCTTCGTCGTCGAATGGTCGGCACAGTCATGGTGGCGGTGGTGGCGGTGGTGGTCGAGACGGCGGTCGAGGTGGCCGTAGTCGAGGAGGATATGGCCCACATCATGTGCCCGATTGGGAAGTCGACCCGGAGGCGACCGAGACAAGGTTGGCGGCACTTCCAGATACAGAGCGTCAGGCTTATGAAGCTGCACGAGGTATGTCGATTTAGCGGTGGCGAATCAACTTTCATGCGGGCAAGGGGATCATCAATTGTCTGGATGGTGCAACGTGGGATATCTCTGCACAGCGATATTCTCTTTTAATTATACTCCGACTGACGAGCGACTTTTGTCTCGACTGCACTCTGAAGCTTTCCAGATAGTGCATCCACCGAACAGTATCCCGACCGACATTTCGCTCTCACAGTATCTCTCAATTCAGGAAAAGGGCGTCTCGGCATGGGAATTCGAGGCTTCATACGACCAACATCTTTTCGTTCATGACAGGACCGAAATCTCGTTTTTTGAGCAGACCGCGTGCGTGCAAACGAACCTGCCCCTCCCAAAACAACAGGAGGTCTACTACTGGGAGGTCAAAATGTTTGAAAAGAGCCCCAACACTACCATTTCCGTTGGCGTCAGCACCAAACCATACCCGACGACTCGCCTCCCAGGTATCTATCTATGCACATGTCTTTATGCGTTTAGGAGGCTTTGTTCAACAATATATTGGATTTTTGTTATCTTGAAGCGAGCTAACATGGGTCTCCTTGGATTGCTGGATGATAGGTTGGAATCGTCACTCTGTTGGCTACTTTTCGCATAACGGACAAAAGTACTGCAACTCGCTCTGGAGCGGATACCCCTACGGCCCCATCTACTTTGAAGGCGATGTCGTCGGCTGTGGTTACCGGCCTAGAAACGGAACCATCTTCTTTACCCGAAACGGCAAAAGGATTGAAGATGCATATACGGGATTCGGCAGAATGAACTTGTTCCCGACAGTCGGCACCACGGGTCCCTGTGTGCTGCATGTCAACTTTGGACAGTCTGGTTTCGTGTTTGTCGAGGCCAATGTCAAGAAGTGGGGACTGGCGCCCGCCAGTGGATCGCTAGTCCCACCACCAGCTTATGGCAGTGAATTGGGATCGATTCTATTGGAGGCAGCAGGGTCTGCGAACAATCTGCAGGCACCGACATCATCATCGCAACGGCCAATTTTTCAGTCGAGTTCGTCAAGGATGCGGGTGCAGTCAGCAGGCGCATTAAGACGAGAGGATTCGTTTCAAGGAGCAAGAGGCGATGGCGCCACAGTGCAGGATCGATCGTCGTCACCAGTGCAGATCTCATTGTCCACTATGTCGGCACCTCCGCCTAATTACTCAAGTCTTGACAGATACGGACACCCTCGGCATAGAGATGATGACGCAAGTAGTGTGGCGAGCTCGGAAAGCAATGAGTCGGCGACGTTGTTGCTGGGGGATGCTCAACCAGATCCTAGCAGTGGACATTCACAGGATGGGGAGGGCTCCTGTAATTAAGGCGACTTTGCCTGGTGTAATTAGCAGAGCTGCATCAGCTGTTATTGCGTTGCAGACATGTACAGTATTCAAGCAAGAAATAAAGAGATTATGCGAAGCCAAGCGGGCTATGCTCGAGGTGCTCAATGTGTACCACAGCACTTTCGGATTTTGGTTCGATCGATGTATTCGAGGTCTGCAGCTTGATTCGTCCGACCTTGGCCCGGATATGTGAGCCGCATGCACTCGTGCGCTTGTGTGGGGTGTGGGAGAGAGGCTCTGCTCGGTTCACCCTCATTCTCCTCCCTTCCCCCATTCGTCATTCTTGATCCCATTGCTTTTTCTTTCCATTCCTTCCCTCCTTCCTCTCTTATTCAACCACGTATTTTTGAAAGGCATAATGACGGTCCAGAAGATCAACAAAGAGATCGCGAACCACAACTACAGCAAGCGGGCGTATAAGGTGGACGGATACAAGTCCTTTGAGGAATTTTACCCCTACTATCTGTCAGAGCATTGCAACCCCATCAACCGACGCCTGCACCTCTTTTGTAAAATGCAGCTGGAATGGAAGGTTTTTATTTTATGCCAGATTTTTTTTTTTTTATTAACCACTCAAAGATGGGGGGTTTTTTTTGAATGCATGTATGCGGTATGATAGCGACGACGAACGTAGTGGCGATTCTCACGTATCTCGTCCTGACCAAGCAGCCGAGATATTGGTGGGTGGCCCTTGTGCAGGGTAAGTGAACGTGAACCATGAAGCTCCAATTGTGATTTTTACTGTCTTGCGACATGCAAGACCGACTGGGATGGACATGTCCTGTCCATGAGCTGATATGATTGCTTGGGAATAGGATATGGACTCGCGTGGGTTGGCCACTTTATTTTCGAGAGGAACAAGCCCGCGACATTTAAGCATCCAATCTACTCGGTATGGGACATATTGGGCTTTTTTTTTTTTTTCTGCAACGGGATCATGGAGGGAGTGCTGTGTTATATTAACTCGGTTGAATTATTATTATTTTTTCCCTTCTTTATACGCTTTGATATATAGCTCATGGGAGACTGGAAGATGTGGTTCGAAGGTAAGGGCCAAATGCTGTCGATCCAACAAGGTCGCGTCGAATGTGGAGGTCTACTATGAGGATGCCCTTTTCTTACGCAAACTACTTTTTTTGAAAAAAAAAAAATTAGTTGTCAGTGGAAGACGCAAGTTCTAGGGGTGATCGGGCAAACAGCTCAAAGCGCATTTGAGGATTTATGCGTGTCAGGTTCATTGGAATGCTGGAACATGTATGGAATAAAGATATATATGCCCACAAAGTCAGCTTGCAAAAAAAGTGAAGTTTTTTTTTTATTTAGACAAGTCCAGCTGTGGCCATAGTCCAAGTTGCTCGGCAGCTGAGGTCGGATGGGGTAGTTGCACAAGTGGGGATCAGTCCTCCTCGAGCAAGGTCCTGAAATGACGATGTCTTATCGATGATGAGCGGTCTTGACGACGCTCACGGTCGGAGAAAGTTCTTTCGCCCGCCAAAAAAATATGGCGAAGCAGTGAAGTGCGTTATGACAAGATCTAATAATTCATTATGTTCCTGCATTTCGCCGCCTCTCCAGCCGCTGCCTCTCTAGCCGCTGGCTCACTTCGGTCAGCATCCCCCCTGTCTCGCCGAGCAGCCTCCGCATCTCCACGACCAGCGCATCCAGTTGCTCCTGTGATTCTTGCACCTCCTATTTTTGCCAAAAGCAACAAAGTACATTTGGACCGATCTTAATGAGCAACAATTGTTCCCCCGGTCTGATTGCTTTCAGTGCACCTCACCCATCTCCATCGTAACAAAAGCAAAGGGCAAATACCTCTTGCTCTTTAAGCTGCCTCCAGAATTCCCTCCGTTCATCCTTGGTTCGTTCCCATTCCTGAAGGAGTTTCTTGGAAGTACTGATGGCCGCTAGCCATTCGTTGCTGGCGGAGCCATGTTGTTTGGATGAATACTTTTGACGTCGAAAGAAGGCGATGGCGTCGGCTCGTCGGCGCCGTGCACCTTTGAGGTGTCTCCGGGCGCAATCCCCAACCTTGTAGGGAGTCACCGACGGCGCAGTCGTGGTTCCTTTCCACGGCCGTTGAGACGAAGGAAGGGTCTTGGTCATGTTCAAGTAAGAGTAGCGTCGATATATCAAATGGATGGAACAGAAGAAAGAGGTCGAACGGAGGCTCCAGTGACATCACCGCCAACGCTTCAGGGACCATCTTCGCAAAAAGAAAAAGGAAAACGAGACCTTGAGTCCTGGTGCGTGCGAGCTGCGTTGTGCTTTTTGGTTTGTGTGTATATTTTAGGGCAGGCTATGCCCGCAGCTCCATCTATTGGCCGTTCCTGAACAGCGTCTCGCCAACGTGTGCACCACTGGGCATGCTCCTCTCCATCACTCTTTCTTCATCATCCTCCTCCGCATGGATCTCTCAATCTTTGACATCCCGCTCTTGAAGGACGAGGTCACCCAGTACTTGTCCAAACAGGACCTCGCACGGTCTGTCCAGGTCTGCAGGGCCTGGTCGGCCTGGTTCACTCCCACGCTCTGGCGCACCGTAAACTTTAACAACCGAGCTTCCATCGCTGGCCAGGGCCTCTCCGCGCTAACACGCTACCAAGATCATGTCCAATCAATCGTCGCCTTCCAATACTACCTTGGCTCCGCCTCAATGGCCCTGCGACCCTTCCGCAACCTACAGTCTCTAGAACACAGGACATTACAGGCCAACGTGCACGAAGACACTATTGTACTACTTGTCATAGGCGGTACCCCTTCTCTCCAACGCCTCAAGCTCACCCTATCACTCGTCCGAGAAGAGATCCAGACACAATTGATCGATGCCCTTCACTCCCTGCCGAGGTTGAGGAGTCTAGCCTTGACGTGTTACCAAATTACGCCTGTAGGTGTCATTCAGCGGATCATCGACAGCTGCTCCCATATCGAAACCCTGCATCTCGATCTCGGAAGCTCTGTAGTCAAAGAGCCATACTCTCAAGGGGATGACCGAAAACAATGTCTGCTTGCTAAGCGTGTCATGGAGCAGATGCTCGATACACGGATCCGCCGTCTTTCGATTCGAGTCTCGCTCGCGTCCCAGGAGTCCGCTATCCTTATACCGCTTCTAGAGCGATGCCCGTTGCTGGAGAGACTTGAGGTGGACTGGCTACACCATCCGGACACTCTTGGGCAGATAATAGATGTGCTCCGGAGAAGGAAATGTCCACTATTGAAGCATGCCCTCTTGGGCGCAGTCTTGAGATTCGATGCAGCAGAGGGCCAGTTTGCAGAGTTGATCAGTGCCTTGGGGAGTGGAGAGAGAGTCGACGAGACCATTCGCAACAATGGCTGTGACCATGGTTACCGAGGCTATGGTCTTCACACCTTTACAGTCGAATCCATCCTGCCTTTTGAACAGCAGTCTGCCCTGGCCCTGACGCGACACCACTCCCAGACGATGACAGTCCTCGATCTGATGAGCCTGCGCGAGTTGAGAATCCAGCTCTTTGTCGGGATGATGGAGGGTCTCCCGAGACTACAGAGGCTGATGGCCGCAGTCTGGCTTGGACACAAGCAGGATGGAGGGCCAGGCATGGATACCGTATTCAAAACTCAATGGAGCTGCCTTGGCCTAACAGAGTTGAGACTAGGGCTTCAATTGAGCGAAGAAGTGCGACTCGAGCCCGATCACCGACCCGGGAACCTATCCGTGGCGGATCAATATATCGGCTACATGTTTTCACAGATCGGTAGATTGACACAGCTGAAGGAATGCAATCTAACGAGTGGGGTCAATCTACTGGACTTGGAGAAGGGATATTTGACCCACTTAATCAAGTTAAAACAGCTTAGAGGCCTGAATTTGAGGCGGTGTACAAGCTGCAAGCTGAGTGTCGACGTGGCACAGTGGATGCTTGATCACTGGCCGAGGCTTATTTACTTGGTGGTTTTTGCATTTGAATGGCCGCTTGACGCAGGCAAGGCAGTCCTGCAAGAAAAGAGGCCGTGGATGCAGGTCGAAGGACTGCATTAGCATAATAAAACTCGATGTATTCAAAATGTGTTGTCGGGTGCGCTTGAGAAAAGTTGGTGGCGCAAAAAGTATTATATCTGTAACCCATAGAGTTCTGACATCCCAGTCAATCCTCTTTATCAATTTGTCATCTGTCCATTCAAGGAAAGAACTGGCCGCGGAGAGGGCGACAACAACAAAAGATAGCTTGTACTGCAGTGGGACGTCCCTGAACAGCGTGTCATGCCCAGAGAGTGACCAAACTCATTCCAGGGATTCGACCTATTCAAAGGCATTGAAGATGTTTGTCGTTGAAATGATTCTTCTTTCGTGCAAGATCAAACCCCATATCACTGAGTAGAAGGGTCGCACTCTAATACTCTTTTGGCAAAATACTGCGATCCACAGGAGCCTTGAGCTCTTCTGGAGGCGTTTTACTTAAGGTACAGTTTGGTCGGTAGTGTGCCATTATCCTTTACTTCTCTTACACAACTCTTTTTCTCTTCTCGATAGGCGTGACACCGGGCCAGCGCTGAGACTCGTAGTGATAGCCTAGCGCTAGTGTTCCCAAGCTGTTATTATTGGGGGGTTTTTTTTGGCTCAAACATCAATGCAATAGAAAAGGGCCGCGGTGGTCCATAACTGATAATGGTCTTTATTCAAGGGGTGTTGAAGTCTGCCTAGCTAGGAAACGCGTCCGTGGAGGCTAAAAATGACTGCGGAAAGTCCTAGGAACACCTTCGGATATCCTTCTAAGAAAAGCTATCTTTGGAGTCAGTGGAGTCAGTATAGTGAAGGGACTCAAAGTAGCTATCCCTGATAATATACGATGGTTCCCGCCATGCTACAAGCTTTGTGACATGAATGGTAGGTGAAATAGCTAGATGCTGTGCCCTTATTAAACACATTGGTACAGCAAGTATATATCATAGGCTAAGCAGCTTCCTTCTCTTGCACTACTCATCATCACTCTCATCACCCTCATCGAATCTCCCCCTCTTATTCTTCTTGGAGGGTGTAAGTAAGCCATAGGGCAGCAGTTCAGCATGCTTTTGTGGCGGTGTTGATGGGAGTGGATGGCGTTGACTAGTGTTGAAGACGTTGGCGACCTCTATTGCAAACTTTTTAGTGTGCTCCTTTTCAGTTCTAATCCTATAGCCTATAGTTGAACTGTTAGTAATATGTAATACGAGACTCGCGGTGATAGTGGTGCTGATAGCACCAGAATGAGGAATAGCTTAGAAAAAAGCGCGAGCTGGGTGAACTGGGCTTGTTGGGCTTGTTGGACTTGCAGGACATTCTGGCTTGCCATTGCTGGGAGATGCGGGAGCTTTTTTTTTTTTTTTTTTTATAACAACTTGTCTCTCGAGTCAATTGACTCTGCGAATCTATCAGACTAACTAGCAAAGATCTACTATCGCTGTCCTCACCACCAAAGCGGAACCGATCCACAGTCGCCAAAAGACAGGTCACATTCCCCGGGCCTGCCCCTAGGGCCTGCGCAACAATTGCCACACCTCATCAGTGTGTTAAAAGCTGAAAACACCTTGTTACAAGAAGGGTATCTTCCCCATCCCCTCCATAGTTGTCAACCGCCTCCTCCCTTGCAGGCAATCCAGCAGCGTCCGATCCGCTGCGTCTGGGTCAAGCACGGGGCCAGGGCAGCTCCCGTTTACATGGTCAGCGAGTAATGCACCACACGGACATTGGTCATCGTCGCTAATATATCCATACCCATCACTCCAGTCCCCTCTCGGTCCCTTGTATGGAGTTCGTTTTATCTTGGCTGTGATCCCCCATTCTCGCTCTCGAGCAATGGTGGCCTTGCAGCGTGGTTTCCAGATCAGCTCCGTAGCTTTCTCCTCAATAAAGCCGACGAACTTGTGAATGACCTGGCGCGCAATCGACGATGGCGAGGTAAATAGACTGCCCCACTCCTTGATAAGGCTTATGGGTGTGATGCCACGGCATAAATCGCTGATGCTCCAGGTCAGATCCGGAGAGCGGTCATAATACTCGTCGCCTTTGAGCATTGATCGGGTCCCGGCGATACAGGATAGACCTCGGATGTGGGTCTCGTTGTTAGGACAAACCCATCGAATGGGTTTCGGTGCAGCAGCGGCGGCTCCAGCGCGGATCCTATCACGCTCTTGCTGCTTCTTGCTGTTCTTGTTGTATGCGGTCGTTGCAGCTCGTCCCCACTTATCAATCTGCTGTAGCCCTTCGCGCCAGATCTCCTTGTGGACATCTCTAGTAGCACTGCACGTCCACAGGTGATGGTTGTCTTCGTCCTGAACATCGCAGACGCAGCAGACACGGTCAGGATATAGACTCGGGTGGCGAGCCTTCATGGTATTCAGGGTAGGCAGCATACCATGCAGCTTCTTAATATGATGTGTCCTCTGGGACGTATCAGCAGCACTGCTGAAGAACGTGTGCACAGAGCGCTTGTCGTGGACATGGGCAAGGGTGGACCGCCACTCCACGTCGGCAAGATCTGGTATCGCTCTCTTGACACGACGTTGGGTTGTCCAGGCCTGATGACGCCTGATTGTCGTCTGCTGCTTGAGTAGCTGCCGCAGATCATGTTCCACAAGATGGTCGTGGCAATGTGCAAAAAAGCGGATGTCTTGCTGCTCGCTTAAATCAACCGACCAGGGCATTGACTCGACTCGGACGGCGGCTGTCGCCACAGTGTCTGCAATATTGTTGCCAGTGTTGGTGCTGTGCCCACGGACCCACCTCACCTCCACCGACCCAGACCGATCCTGGACAATCTTGTGTAGTGCTGCCCAGTGTCCAGAGTACGTACTACGGAACCGCTTACGAGGTAACGTGTCCGCACGGGAACGCACAAGCTGCTGGTATTGTTGCACGACCGCTTGGTTGTCGAGCTCCACAATAATGTTTTGGTCTGGTGGTGCAGATAGGATGGCAGCTAGGAGACCCATGAGTTCTGCTTTTGCTGAAGAAGCGTACCCGTCTGTGCGGCCCTGCACACACCTGACCACGGGCTGCGATCGATCAACGACCCCAAAGGCCATGGCTACGTCTTCTTGACCAGTGTTAATCAAAGAGCCATCGGAGGAGATGACTCGCGGTGCTGTGTTGTCGACAGGAGATTCTCGCAGCTGTGACACAGCAACTGCCTCAGCGTGTGATAAGCTGACTGGTCCAATTGTGGTTCTGTCTGGATATAATGTGCCCACCTCCTCAGACAGCTGGTGTACAGGCAGCAATGGATACGTTTGGCGTTGAGGCAGTAGACGCAACTCTCGTTGTTGTTGACGCTGTAGTCGACGTTCGCTGTTACGCAGGCGTCGGCGCTCCCGTGCCTGCTGGGTACCGTACTGGGCATGTATCGCTTGCGATGCACGTGCGCGTTGTGAGTTGATGTCTTGCAAAAGTGCTTTTCTGCGCCGAGCAGCAGAGTCTAAGGCAGCCTGTGCGCGTCCTCGTAGGCGAGCCAGGACGGTGTGATACTGCGCGCTGTTAAGATCCGCTGGGAGATGCGGGAGCGGCGAGAAAGAGTGAGAAAGGAATAATGCTGTTTGAGTACGATGGCAAATTGCACATCCAATGAGAGCCAATTCCACGTTACACGAGAACGAGGGAGCCTTGGACCTTGAAAGCATGAGTCTGCTTAGCTTATACAACAACGATGGATGTGTCTAGACTCGATCCAGCCTACTCGAAACCCTTATTCTCATTTTCCGCTCTTTTCCGTTTTCCTTTCTTCCCAGCTACACCCTCCCTCAATCCATCAGGAACTGTCTTTTCTCTTTCTCATCTTTTCTCGCCTATCTGTCTCTCATACGTCTCTGCTCAATCTCAATAATCACAGTCCGGCGGCGACTTACTGGTAACAAAAAACACTGTTTATCTGTGGAGACCCCTTTCCTGCCTGTGCCTGAACCATTAAAATCGATCCAAGAATACTAATGCTAGAACAGTTGGGATAAGGGTGCGCGACGGTCGAAAGGACAATCATGAGCGTGCAATGGGTAATAACCACTTCTTGCATCATAACAGGTACCTCTCCTAGAAGTGACGAGAGGAAGCGAATATCACTCCATTCGACAACCTTATTCGTGCGCGGACATTCTTGAACAAAGGATTGGAGTAGAGAACACTGCACAAGGACGGACCATCTCCTCAGCCAGTAAAAGGAATCCTGATACAGACTCGTGTTGAGGTGAGGCATTGTTTCTTGTCACTCGAGGGTAGGCAACAGGCGTGTGTAATGGTTATTAATCCGTCATGCTTCATTAAAGGCATTTGGTACCGTTGCTAGAAGACACAAAGAGATCAAAACTTCTGGACTACCTCGGCATTCAGTCAAAGGACACAAGAGTTGAATAAATACTTCCGAGGTGAGGCGTCATCACTTGCGCAGAGTAACTACACATGATAAAGTTCAGGCAGCCGCTATGGATACTAATCGATTTGTTTGAGGATAGACCGGCCTACTGCCACCACATCTACAATCTCTCAGCTCATTGTGTCCTATTTCGTGCCAGTTGCTGTCGGTGAGTACGCAAATTACTCGCACAAGTATATTAATTGAAGTCAACGTCATTAACATCGCCACCATCTACTCTGTAATACCATAGAGAAGTAACATGTTTGACAGTACTTTTTCATCATCAGGAAGCATTCTCTCACCACAAAAGGAGCTGGAGATTGCTAATACCCTATTGGAAAATGCGCGCAAAACAAATGATCCAGAAATTTCTCTAAAGTTTTGCAGCGATGCAGAAGCCGCATTATCTCGGGCGAAAAGAGCTGCAAAAAAGGCTCTGGCCTCTCCACAGTCGGGCGCAGATCAAACCTTGCGTGATGGAATCGCTAATGCTTATCTCGAGCATGGAAAACTGCTGGACAGCTTGGGGTATGGCGCAATGGCACAAACCAGCTATAAGAAGGCAGCGAAATGGGGACATGTCCAGGATGTTGACCAACGATCACCCGCCTCTTCTCGGCCCGGCAGCAACAAGACCAGCTCCATCCATCGCGCACTAGCTTCCCCTGTCTCTCTTTCAGTCACGCCTCGCTTCTCATCTCCTTCAGGTTCGAGTGACTCTCATCACAGCGACATTGCACAGATTCCTTCAGGGATTTTTGACCGGGACGTGATTCCGGCTAGGACCAAGTATGCCTTGCCGAATGCGGGCGCACGTCTCGCTAGTGCCTCTCAGCTCGCGTACTGCCTCAGCTTGTTGCCCTCTGCATCACTGTCTCTGGAACTTCTCGACGAAGCCGAACGGGCCTGGTCGCAAGCTAAAGCGAACGATGAAGACGAGCAGGAACGACTACGCACGTTGGCGGCGGACTTGACAAAGGCATTCATCAACGACGTGATCAAATCGCCCCCCATTGTCGCTGAAGTGGCCTGCTTGGCGCCTGTACTCGATCAAGACCTATTCAGAAAGCTACTTATGAACTTTATCGACGGCATCAATCAAGCCACTTTGCTGGAGCTCCATCTACTTGAAGGACTGGCGCAGTTGATGCAGCGCGCTTCACCGGAATACCTTGACGCCGATGATTTGGTCAAGATACTGCAGGTTCTCAGCACACGCTTGAAGGACACCCACCAGCAATCGACCCAGCATGTTTATAAATTGACACTGGCGGTGTCACACGTTTTGGATGCGATGGCTGATTGCCATGTCAAGGACCTGAACCGGGAACAGCTGCATGAGCCCCTCTCTGACTATTTGAACGGACTGAAGGGCAGTCCTGACCCATATCTGGTGTATCAAGCCGCCTACGCCTTCCAAGCACTGCAGTACGTCCCGGACGATGAGTCACCTTTGCAGGCCACGCTAAGACGCGCACGGACAGTGGTCAAGGGCATTTCAGGGGTCGTGAGCGCGGTCAAGGGTCTAGATGTGAATGGCTTTATCGATGGACTAGGACATCTTCAAGACGGCTTGGTCGAGGTCTACCAGGTCGCTAAAATCGGATACGACGGCGCCAAGGCTCTGGTAGAGAGCGGGCAGGACTTTCTCGACTGTCTCAAAGAAGGCCTCAGCTTTGCTAAGAAGCGCACATGGTATCCAGCATTACGTGGTATCGATAGTTTGCTTCGAGACGGCCAGCTCGCCAAAGTCAAGAAGCTGATCTGTGAAGCACCTCACCGTCGTGATCTCGCTTTTCAATGGGGAGTGTGCCAACGACTTGGGGAAATAGCCGCGAATCCGGACTGGGATCCTACCACCCGCTGGAGCGCTGTAGACTTCCTAGGCGAGCTGTACAAGAATGATGCGGAATGGGGCCAGCAAGCCATCGTCAAGCAGCGGATCCTCAATATACTTGAGCAGCTGGCTTCCACGCCAGGGAGCGCATTGCAGTGTATGTGAGGACGAAGGACAGTTGAGGTGCGATCTCTTGCGATTGACTACCGAGATCTCTACCTCCATATCTAACCCTATCTACCACACTCCAACATAATCAATATGTTACGTACCATAGCTGCCGAAGCCCTGCTGCAAGAGCTGGGTACGGATGGGGATACCAGGAAGCAAGGCCTTTATCAAGCTTACCGAGAGAAGCCTCAGCGTCAGTACCCATTGGCTTTCTCTGTACCCATGCTGGCATCTCCATCCCTGCTCGATCGCGTTCAGAATAAACCTGACATTGAAGCTGACTTGCGTCAACTGAAAGAGCGACGCCTCAAGGAGCGAAGCGACGCTGTCTATATTCCCCCTCAGGCCAAGGCTAGTCTACAGGCTTCCGATGATACGCTGTTTCCATTGATGGACAAGGTCAAGGAGTTCCTGGGCAGTAATCAGAAAGTGATGTTGCTGCTAGGTGATTCTGGCGCAGGAAAGTCGACTTTTAACCGGGCGCTCGAGTGCGACTTATGGGACGCTTACAAGAAAAAGGAAGGCAGAATTCCTCTTTTCATCAACTTGGCTGCAATCGACAAACCAGAGCAGGATCTGATCGCCAAACAACTACGGAAGGCAGAGTTCACCGAGCCCCAGATCAGAGAGTTGAAGGGCTATCGCAGATTCATCTTGATCTGCGACGGGTATGATGAGAGCCAGCAGACCCACAACTTGTACATGAGTAACCGACTGAATCAGCCGGGAGAATGGAGAGCTCAGATGGTCATTAGCTGTCGCAGTGAGTACCTTGGCCTCGATTATCGGTATCGGTTCCAGCCAGCAGATCGCAATCACCAAGCGGAGCCAGCATTGTTTCAAGAAGCGGTCATTGCACCGTTCTCAGTGGGCCAAGTCCAAGATTACATCAAGAAATATGTGGCTACGAAGGAACCGCTCTGGCAGGCAACGGACTATCTGCAGGCACTTGATAAGATTCCCAATCTGCAGGACCTGGTCAAGAACCCTTTTATGTTGACGCTGTCCTTGGAGGTACTGCCGCGCATGGTGGATCCAGGACAAGACATCTCGGCCGTCCGGGTCACTAGAGTGGCATTATATGACCAGTTCGTAGAGCAGTGGCTGGAGCGCGGCAAGAAGCGGCTTGGGAACAAAGACTTGAGCCCTCAAGCAAGAGCGGGCTTTGAGAGGCTTAACGACGAAGGCTTTACTCAAAACGGCATGGAATTTCTCAAGGGTTTGGCGAGTGCAATCTACAAACATCAGGCAGGCAATCCGATGGTGGCCTATTCGCACAAACGAGACAGAGAGACATGGAAAGAACAGTTTTTTTCCCGAGAAGATGAGAACCAGCTCCTGCTGGAAGCCTGTCCTCTGACCCGCAACGGCAATCAGTACCGGTTTATCCATAAATCACTGCTGGAATACTGCATATCCCGCGCAGTATTTGAACCGCAAGAGGCCAAGAAGGTCCTGGATCGGATACCCACTCCAGCTCGTCGTGGAAGCGCCAGTTCCATGTTCAGCTTTGAAGATCGAGTGGTAGCTGAGGAAGAATCCATCGGCATTCAGCAGACTCTGGTTGACCATCCATTGACGTGGAGAAGCTTCGTGAGCGAGCCATCTATTCTGCAATTTCTAGCGGAGCGTGTCCATCAGGAACCTGTCTTCAAGCAACAGCTGCTCGCGATGATTGAATACTCGAAAACGGATAAAGAGGCACGCAAGGCAGCGGCGAATGCGGTCACGATATTGGTCAGGGCTGGGATGCGGTTTAATGGAGCGGATCTGAAGGGCATCCAGATTCCAGGGGCGGATCTGAGCTATGGCGAATTCGATTCTGCTCAACTACAAGGGGCGGACTTGAGAAAGGCCAATCTTCGCGGTATTTGGCTGCGTCAGGCTAATTTGAGCAACGCGCAAATGGCAGGCGTGCAGTTTGGCGAATGGCCGTATCTTAAAGAAAATGACGGAGTACAATCCTGCGCATATTCGCCGGATGGGAATACCTGTGCCGTGGGCGTCGACGATGGCACGATCAGCGTGTATGACACCATGACTTGGACAAAAACCCACACCTTGCGTGGCCATACTGGCATAGTCAGGAGCGCGGTATACTCACCCGGAGGCCAACAGATTGCCTCCTGCAGTACCGACAAGACGGTGCGACTGTGGGACGCGCAAACCGGTGCACCCGGCCCCATCTTAAGCGGCCATACCGAACACATATGGGGCGTGGCGTATTCGCCCAGTGGCCAACAGATTGCCTCCTGCGGTGACGACAACACGGTACGGCTGTGGGACGCGCAAACCGGCGCACCCGGTCTCATCCTAATCGGCCATACCGAACCCGTATTGGGCGTGGTATATTCACCCAGCGGCCAGCAGATTTCTTCCTGCAGCTGGGACAAGACAGTGCGGATGTGGGACGCTCAAACCGGCGCACTCGATCTCATCCTAACCGGCCATACCGAGTACGTATTAGATGTGGCGTATTCGCCCAACGGCAAGCAGGTTGTCTCCTGCAGTGTCGACGACACGGTGCGGCTGTGGGACGCGCAAACCGGCGCACCCGGTCTCATCCTAACCGGCCATACTGACGCCGTAGGTGGCGTGGCGTATTCGCCCAGCGGTCAACAGATTGCCTCCTGCAGTTACGACAATACAGTACGGCTGTGGGACGCTCAAACCGGCGCACCTGGCCCCATCCTAAGCGGCCATATCAAATCCGTATGGGGCGTGAAATATTCGCCCAGCGGCCAGCAGATTGCTTCCTGCAGTGACGACAAGACGGTGCGGCTGTGGGACGCGCAAACCGGCGCACCCGGCTCCATCTTAAGCGGTCATACCAAATCCGTATGGGGCGTGGCGTATTCGCCCAGCGGCCAGCGGTTTGCTTCCTGCAGTGCCGACAAGACGGTGCGACTGTGGGACGCGCAAACCGGCGCACCCGATCTCATCCTGACCAGCCATACTGGCGATGTTAACAGCGTGGCGTATTCGCCCAACGGCCAGCAGATTGCCTCCTGCAGTGTCGACGAGACGGCGCGGCTGTGGGACGCTCAAACTGGCGCACCTGGTTCCATCCTAAGCGGCCATACCGGTTGGGTATGGAGCGTGGCATATTCGCCCAACGGCCAACAGATTGCCTCCTGCAGTGTCGATGTCACGGTGCGGCTGTGGGACGCGCAAACCGGCGCACCAGGTCTCATCCTAACCGGCCATATCGAATCTGTATTGGGCGTGGCATATTCGCCCAACGGCCAACAGATTGCCTCCTGCAGTGTCGATGGCACGGTGCGGCTGTGGGACGCTCAAACCGGCGCATCCGGTCCAATCCTAAGCGGCCATACCGAATCCGTATGGGGCGTGGCGTATTCGCCCAGCGGCCAGCAGATTGCCTCCTGCAGTACCGACAACACGGTGCGACTGTGGGACGCTCAAACCGGCGCACCCGGTCTCATCCTAACCGGCCATATCGAATCTGTATTGGGCGTGGCGTATTCACCCAACGGCCAGCAGATTGCCTCCTGCAGTGTCGATGGCACGGTGCGGCTGTGGGATGCGCAAACCGGCGCACCCGGTCTCATCCTAACCGGCCATACCGGATCCATATTAGGCGTGGTATACTCACCCAGCGGCCAGCAGGTTGCTTCCTGCAGCTACGACAATACAGTGCGGCTGTGGGATGCACAAACCGGCGCACCCGGCCCCATCCTAAGTGGCCATACTGACTTCGTCCCCAGCGTGGCGTATTCGCCCAGCGGCCGGCAGATTGTCTCCTGCAGTGGCGACAATACGGTGCGGCTGTGGGACGCACAAACCGGCGCACCCGGTTCCATCCTAAGCGGTCATACCGAATCCGTATGGGGCGTGGCGTATTCGCCCAACGGCCAGCAGATTTCTTCCTGCAGCTGGGACAAGACGGTACGGCTGTGGGACGCGCAAACCGGCGCACCCGGTCCCATCCTAAGCGGTCATACTGCCTCCGTCACTAGCGTGGCGTATTCGCCCAGCGGCCAGCAGATTGCCTCCTGCAGTACCGACAACACGGTGCGGCTGTGGGACGCTCAAACCGGCGCACCCGGTCCCATCCTATGCGGCCATACCAACGGTGTCAATAGCGTGGCGTATTCGCCCAGCGGTCAGCAAATTGCCTCCTGCAGTACCGACAAGACGGTCCGGCTGTGGGACGCGCAAACCGGCGCACCCAGCCTCATCCTAAGCGACCATACCGACGGTGTCAATAGCGTGGCGTATTCGCCCAGCGGCCAGCAGATTGCCTCCTGCAGTGGCGACAATACAGTGCGGCTGTGGGACGCTCAAACCGGCGTACCCGGTCCCATCCTAAGTGGCCATACTGACTCCGTCACTAGCGTGGCCTATTCGCCCAGTGGCCAGCAGATTGCCTCCTGCAGTGATGACAAGACGGTGTGGCTGTGGGATGTGAATTCGGGTCACTGTTTGGCTCTTGTCGAAGGTTTCCATGGAGTAGTCACATGTATCGCCTGGAGCACGACCCCCAATGGCTCCTATTTCGTAACCGGCTGTGAAGATATGTCTGTTCGCTTGTGGCGGGTCACAGAAGAGGAAGGTCACCTTCAGGTGCGTCTACAGTGGAGTTCGATGCAAGGCGCACTTGTTGTGTCGAATGCCTCTATCCAAAACGCACAGGGCTTGAACAGGATAAATATGCGGCTATTAGAGCAGCGCGGCGCTGTGGGCAAGCCGATTCCACCTTCGAGTTTCCGCGAGGCCAGCAGGAAGCTTATCAGCATGGCGTCCGTGGCATCTAAACTCAAGTTGCCGTCAAGCCGCGACACAGTGGATACCTTCCTCGTTACAGATTCTCCCGCTGTACAGCCAGCACAGCCGGTCGACTCTGCGGCTGTCTCTTCGCTTGCTTGAGATGAATGTGATGCAATTACGAGTGCAGTATCTTGTCCAATAAAGCATGCACTAATAGCTAACATTCTGTACATCATGTTATATATGCACAATAGACATGGTATATTTACCGTGTAATAATCTGATAGTTAGTTAGTAGTATTTGTAATGGGGATGTATTCCAGGGACGGACCAAGATGAAGATATCTGGCGTATACTTCATTTTTATTAATATAAACCAGCAAATATGGCCGTTACTTACAAAGGACATAAAGGTTGCGTTTGTCTGCGTCCGCGGCATTACTGCATAACAACACCGACACTCGAGCAACCTGAGTGGCCTTCTTGCCACGAATTGGACCGGTAACAAGGGTTTGTTGGACGGAGCCTTCAGAAAGAGACCCGTCTCATTGCAATTATAGATGTTATCAGGGCCAAAGTCCTTGAGCGCCATGTGGATCTGTTCAACTTGAGTCTGATAGAGATCCACGTTGACCGATCCGCTTTCGCCATGGCCGATGTAGCTCCTGAGCGCTCTCTGTCTCTTGAACTTTTGGAGTCAATTATTTGAAAAGGTAATCGGCTCTGGCTTATGTTCAGGACGAGAGAAATCTTTCACGAGGATCCACATCACCACAGCAGTTCCTTTCAGGCAATAGTCAGATTCGTTGATGCCTATCAAAGTATATGGATGAGGGAATGTGCTATCAGAAGCGAGCAACTGCATGAGCTTCCATACCTAAGGATTCCTGGTGTTTATACCAGGTGTAAACAGCCTCTTCCACAACCGCCATTGGTCTTGACCTGTTGTGTACAATTGTTCTTGTTGCCACAGGCGGCAGTGTCCCCGCTGCTTGACGGATCTTGTCTTTCTTTTTAAGTATATTGGCGACTTTATATTCAACATTTTTGCGAGAGCGACATGAAAGGTATCTGAGTTTTGCTATCGCTCTGCATGGTATTCTGCACCTTATCGAGAAGCGTATACTTCGTTCGGGATATGTGTGATTTGGAAGCCGAGGTGACAGGGTCAGAGCGTTCGATATCAGGTCGTTTGGGGGCCGGAGCCTCGACTAGATAATTACATCGTTTTAGCTGACAGATTCGAATAACATGAAGACTCAAGCTTATTATCCGAGGGCTAGGACCATACATGTCCCATCCCTTTTTCCCGCCCTGGTTCACTTCTGCACTTTCTAGCTCTCCTTTGAGAAGATAGTAGACATTCACGATGCAAGAGCAGGATTTATTTCGTTTTTTCTTGCAGGTAGTTTCTGGATATTTCGCAATAAAAGAGAATACATATATGGTCCTGGCCCGAGGGATAATACTACGTAAATCCATCGCGTTTCGTTTTTGCGTCTCCGCACTATAGCACAACAATGGGAAGGAAAGGGCGCTCACTTTTTGTCTTGTTTCTGACCCATCGGAATAGTCGGAAGAGAAGAGGAAAGACAGAGAGAGGATGAGCCAGGAACAGGCGGACGGATGATGCGCATCAGTCCTCCATCCCGTTTGGGCGGAGTGACAACGAAGAATGGAACAGGGCTTCTCCACTTTGTGGCCCGGTGATGGCGTGATGTTCAACAGGATGAGTCGGTGGACGCTTTCAGCTGGCACAGACACGGTGCCGTACCGACTTGAAGTCGAGCTAAACTCTCAAATAAAAGGGACGGGATGGCTCACGCATGCCTGCAGAGTAAAGTAAAGTAAAGTAAAGTGAAGTGCAGTCGTAAGCAAAGGACAAAAGCTTATTTTTATTTTTACCGTCTTCTGTTGGCTCGTGCCAACTTTTGTGGCTGTACCTGCGTCCGATGAGTCCGTGGGCACATAAAAAAAAAGACGATTCGATTGAGAAGAGGGGCCAGTCTCCGCCCGTCCGTTTACCATGAGTCACCCCATATTTCACATTCCATCTTCATATTTCACATTCCATCTTGTTTTAAAAAAAATAATCGGTTGGATTGCAGGGTACCGTCGTGAAAGTTTCATTTGCCCAGCCAGTCCTTGGAGCTTGTCAGGGGTGAGTACGGACGCAGACCGGGGGCATACTCTATTCATTTTGCCCAGTGACATCATCAATCGCTGTCTTTTTCGGTCCGTCTAACTAAGGTGAGAAAACGAGATCTTCATCCCTACAAAAAAAACACATAATACTCTATTGCAGTCTATTAGCCAGTGAATCATTTTACACGGATCCTGCGTATCCCTATGGCCCATCTTCAAGTCCGTCGCGTGATACAGAACCCAAACGTATACACCAGGTATTCGCTCCGCACTCTATGCTGACCACTACGATACGCGTTCGAGAGGAGAACGTCTTGGCATAGTACAGCAGGCGCGAGGGCTGAGACGTCCACGAGTATTGTTGTAGGAGTGATTCAGACTGAGCGTGTCAATGGCTACGTTGCGTGCTATTTTCCTTTCGTCTAAACTAATAACTCCAGCATGTCTAACGATCAGCTCAGTGTTCGCCTCGAGAGCGCGTTCAGCCCAAAACTTTTCTTGACGGTGGTCCTGAAAGTCCTTGAATGCTTTCGCGATCTTCTTTCATCGATGATCACGGATACTAGGTGACTTCAAAAGCAACTCGAAATCTCGCAGGACTCCCGATCGGTAAGATCAAACTGACGCAAATAATACGTGTTCCTGGCCTGCCACTTTATTGAGCGTCCAACTCCTGTATACTGATGGCACCGACGTCTTGCGAGTTCAAGCAATGGTTGACAGAGTACAATGGAGTGTTGAGACGAAGCGTAATACTGAAGCGTAATGCTGAAGTGCCGTCGTGTGCGTGATCAAGACGATATAGTGCGGGACATCTAGTCGCGACTGTATGTAGAAAACGTTGAAGCTCAAGGCCCTTTGAACTAGAGGTTGTATTGACAAACGGCGAACATTGGTTTGTAGAGGGAAGAGTAATACGTACTTTAATGATCCAAATTTCGATTCAGCGGCTGTCCTTGAAAATGAAGAGGCCCCACCCCACAGCACTTCTAACGGTATCTTGTAGTCGATTTGCGCCTGTCGTAAAACGCCTAACCTTAAATAGACCCGTTGAACGCGGTTTATGACGATGCATCCTCCTCTTCAGCAACCATCTCTTTCCTCTGTTGAATATACTCCCGCGCTTTTTCTATCGCATCCCTCCGTTCTCTCTTCTCTCTCACTCCAACTCTTCACAGCCCAAGCATGGACACTTCTCACAACCCCCAAGCAATCTACTCCATCTCCCCGAGATCAGACTCATCAGTCGCTTTGTATCTGCGGACGATCCCTCCCCCCTGCGCTCGAGTTTTTCCAAGAACCGGGTCAAAGGCCCTCGCCCCCCCAGTTTTGATACGCTGTCGATTTCAAGGGCCACCGGCACCTTGCTAAACTGGAACTGAAAGCAAGCGTTATTTCCAAGCATGGGCCTCACATCCGCACCACAAAAAAGCTCGAACTCCCCTAGCTACAGCTAGATGCCCCCTGCTTAATCCCCGTATCAGCAATATGCGAGCTCTCAACATAAACTGCATCCAAAGATCACTCGATATCGCGTTCTGTCTTTGAATGTAACTTCACGCGATTGACATTCATTAAAGATGGAGGAAACTCAGACCTATCTTCTGGTCAGTGTATTCGTCCCCAAGTCGTCCGTCCCTTGAGCCACTATCTTGCAAGTTCTTTTTTTTTTTTTTTTTTTTTTTTTTTTTTTTTCGAAAACGCTACTACTTTATTTTTTTCTCTACAGAAAATGCGGGCCATCGCATTGAATCTCCACACCGACAATAAGTAAAAAAACACACACAACCCGTTGGTACTCCTTCCCCTTATCCAGGACCATAGACATGTTCCATGTAAGCCATCCAGTGTACAATCACCCTCCGCACCTGTCCCCACGCCTGCTTCATCTGCTTCGATTCACTCAACCCAGGCTGATGGGGTACCTTGAACCACTCGCGATGGTTGGTTTTGCATGCGCAGATATGGTCCTTGTCATGATAGGGCTTCAACTCAATATGGATCAATCTCTCCACCCGGTGCGCGTAACGGCATCGCAGACCCGTCACCTCATTATCGCCCGCAACCATCATCACCGTCTCTGACAAATCGTTCTCATCCTTGGGTGCTAGGGACCCTTGCTCGGGGAAGACCTCGATCAGTCGAGGTGGGGACCCACATTTGTCGGACCATTCACTCATACGCCGGAACACGTTGTCGGTACGGCCCACTTTGAACAATGTGTGAGAGTCCGTGACACGAGCTGTGGAGGCGAATAAAGAATAAAAAAAAAAAAAAAGAAGAAAGGATTGCATGGCCGGTTAGTTATCAGGCGAACGAACACAATGCCTACAGGAATAATAGCTGGAACGATGGCAGTCGGCAGTCGAAACACATACTCTCAAGCAGTTGGTAAGCATAGATGTAACCCGGCTTGTCCGTATCTGAGACAGGCCTCTCCATAGCCTTTCGTAGCTTGTTCTGAACATAATCCGGGAGATTAGGGTTGACCCAGGCTATTATTCAAATAGAACAACAGTGGTTAATAAAAAATAAAAAAAACTCTCGCAATTAGACGATGGCCTACTGTGAATAGATCTCCCCCCAACTTACAGGATAAATCCAGCCATTGGAGCATGACTCCTCCCTTGCCCTCGATGTGAACAACGACCTCGTCGTCCTCATTGACCTCATGGTCATGACACATCAGCACCTCGCCCTTCTCAATAGGTCTGTCCAGCTTGACCTTGCGCTTGCACCGATGTCCGTTCGAGTTGAATCCATGACACTGGTTCGGGGCCTCGTCCGGTGAATCCTTCAAAGACAGCTCACTGATGTCCTTCGTCACCGAGTCCGCACTGTCCACCGACGGCCTATGCTCGTTCGACGACTTTGATGGAAGCTCTGGCAGCGGCTTCTCCTGAATATCTGAGTCGCTCTTCTTGATCTTGTGGAAGAGCGACTTGAACATACTCCTCACTCCAGTCTTCTTCGAATCCTGATCAGACTCATCCTCGTCGCGGAAGAGGAAGCTCTGCATACGAGCACGGTACTTGAAGAGACTCGAATGTTTCTTCTCACCATTGCTAGACTGGACAGGCGATACGAGGTCGCTGCTGCTGCTGTCCTGATGTGTCAGCTTGTCCCTGACCGAGGACAGGATCTTGAGGGTCGACTCTGGGATCTTGACCGGCGCCGGAGCAGCCACCCAGAATCCGCCTGTGGGGCGACCGGTCTTTGAGCTCGCCTTTGTCTTGTTCTTGGGCGGTGCAAGGACAGCTGTGGTGTTGACGATCTTGGACTTGGTGCGCTTGAGCTTGGCACCCAGTGGACGGTTACTGGGCCTGGGAGGCAGCGCTGGGTCATCGGGCTTGATCCTGACTGAGGCCATCTTTCCAGACAGCTCATCCAAATCCTCATCCGTGTCGTCCTCGTCATCATCATCGTCGTCGTCGTCGTCCGAGTCGCTGTCACTGTAACCACCGCTATCGGATGGTTGGTAATCATCGTCTGAATCCGGTTCAAATTCCTCGGACGACTCGACTTGTTTCTTGGCCTTTGTCGTCTTTGTCGCCGCCTTCTTTCTGGTCGCAGGCACCTTCTTCGCGGACGTTGTCGTCTTTGATGTCTTGGACGATGATGCCTTGGATACCTTGGATGAGGAGCCTGTGGGGGAAGGCGTGCTTGCAGAGAGCGGGGTGGGCACAGGGACAGGGGCAGGAGCAGAAGCAGGAGCAGGTTGATTATCTGCGACCGCCGACTTCTTGATCCCGAGGGCCTTCAGAGCTTTGTTTGTCTTGGATTTTTTGGTCATGTCTGCAGGCGTCGGCTGGGTCTCACCCTCTGAATCCGTGAAGGGCGAAGCACCGGGCTGACGGTGGAGACCCCAGAGTCCATTAGTCGAGTCCGCTTGCTGCTTGTGCTTCTCTGTGCAATATCCGTCGAGTTTACCACGGCGTGTGCATCTCTGGCCAGTCGAGATAGCAATGGCCTTGCAGCGACCGGGGTCCGTGTCTGGGCTGGTACTCATGGCGGGCCGATGAAGAGAATTGAATAAAAAAAATACTCGCTGTCTTCAACCGCACGCTTGTGATCGCTGAGTCCTCTTCGGGCAGTGGCAGGATGGGGAATGAGAGAAGGGAGAATGCGAATGAAGGTAACCTGCTCTCGCGTGCAATGATGACAGGTTTTGACTTGACTTTTTGGGTTGACACCCTCCGCCGCCCTTCGCCCCTCCTTCCCCTGACTATTTTTCTTTCATACCCCATGCACGGATGAATGGGCTGGGGAAAGCACGCTTGCCCAATTGGCTCTCAACTTTCCCGATGGAGTGTTCTGTGCCTCCAATTGGCATAACTCAATTCAGCTAAATTGATAAATTTTCTTATGTGCCGCTGTATTTGCACCAGGGGATACACCATAGAACAGGGCCACTTCATCGACGCGGCCCCACATCGTTCTTTCCAGGCACAGCAGACGTGTCGACATCCCTTGTTTCAGGAACACATCATCACCACCCAACAGGACGCGCTCAGCCTAGACACGCAAAGGAGACCAATACAACAAAAGACACATAAAACCGCTCTTTAATTCAAGTAGCTTGGATTGTGCGCACTACAGCTCCAGTCTAGTTGCAGTTAGCCAGGGCATCGCCATGCTGGCCATAGTGCTTAATAATAGTTGTATCGCGCTTGCATGTCCTGTAACATATCGCTCAACTATAACCGTAAAAGAAATGCGAGGCCGATTAGTAACTATCGTTCTTCAATTGTCTCTTGCAGCAGATCAATAAAAGGTGGAAGTGTGCCGCACCTTTCCAGCTCCTGTTTGAACCGCATTCTTCAGCGTCGCCAGATCAGCCTGGCTCAGCTTCTTGGCAAGGTCAGATCCCGAGATATTGCTCAATGAAGACAATGAAACTAAGCGTTACAAGATCATCAAGATAATGTCAGCCCTCTACTCTGTTCATCAATCACCAGTACGGTGCAAATACCGTCCATCTCTTTTCTCACCATCGCTGCCTAGAGTTGGGGAATCCTCTGGTCGGCCAAAGTACTGGTTACTGCTGATACTCGTCGCGCCCGAGAATGACTGTAAACGACTACTGGCCTCGGCCTGGGCTTCTGAGTCGTAGTTGTTACGCCCAAAGTACTGGTCCGAGGATATTGCCTTCTGGTTGCCAAACTTTTCTCGGGCAGCAGTAACATTCTCTACTTGTTGAGATCAAGACGGTCCGTGAGCGAGAAATTCATAGTTGGATTCGTGAAACCAGTCGGCACAGGCACCAGTTCTCACCTTCTACCTGAGGCGAGTAGCCACCACCTGTGCTTCCGAATCCTGAACGAGTGCTTGTGGGTTTCGAGGAAGGTGCTGCTCCGAAGCCCATGCGACCCATGCCCATGCCCAAGCGCTCGAGTTCTTCCGACGACACCCTCGATTTATCCGCAGTATTGGCCTGATAATAATTTGACATGGTAGAGCTCTCGCTACCCTTTGGAGCATTGGCCATCTCCTCTCTTGCCTTTTCTGCAGCCAGTTTTTGTAGACGCTCCTCCTCCGCAGCCTCGAAACCAAGTTTCTCAATCCTCTCGGCTTCTGCTCTGGCGCGGGCTTCTGCCTCCTCAAAACTGATAGCCCCAGTTTTCTTGGCGCCTAACTTCATAGGCTTGGACGCTGTCCCTGTCTTACGAGCGGATGTGAGAGTCGATTTGACTGGTCGAGCAAGGGTCGAGGGACTGCGTGCAACTGATCCGAACCCTACACTGGGCGGTACAGTGGTCTGGGGTGATGTGGCACTGCTTAAAGAAGTCTTCTTGGGCTGATTCCAGTTCTCAAAGAAATCATCATCTGCAGTGGCCGTTGCTGGCGTCGATACTGTAGATTTGTTATGTGATTCCTCTGAGTGACGCTCGAGACCTTGCTTGCCAGGATGCCTACGTTATTTGGATCAAACGATGCGGATTAGCATAAACGCTTTATGCAGCCGCATCACCAACGAAATAAAAATGCAGGAATGTGCTGAAAGCAGTTCGCCTTCGATCTGCTGCCATGGGCAAACAGAAAATAGGAGCAAAAAAGGAGATGGCAGGGTATTGTGCATCTTGAGCCAACAATTCAAGGTAATAAATGAAGAGTTCAGTATATACTTACGCAAGCAAGTCCTCCTTGACCTTCTGGGCCAGCTTTTCCTTGTAAGCGATGGCGGCCTTGCTCGAATACTTTGTCTTTGCATCCTTGCTGTCTGTGCCCGGCTGCTTGGCAAAGTACTCCCGTGCAGCTGCGTTACCTCCGACTGTCATTGTCCGTAGCTGCTCCCATGTCCACTTGTCTAGCACTGTTGATCTAATCAGCACAAGAAAACCTCCCCATGTACAGGACAAAGGAAGAGAAGGATAGTGTCAGGACAACTTTTCTTTGAGAGCATTGGTCACACACAAAAGGCCCGCGCGCTGTGCTCGGGATTTGGTGTGTGGGAAACACAGCCAGGTGCACAATACTCATATCTCCCAATGGGGTCACTCTGCCAGTTATGAGCACCGCAATAATACGAGCATCTCAAACGCTGTCCAAACGGTGCTCTCGAACTGGACTTAGCCACGTAGACATAGCCCAGCAACACCATCCATGTGAGCACCAACAATCTGCCGATAAAGAAGATAAAAAATAGCGCAACGCTCTCAGCGCATCCCTGAGGAACACGTTTGAAAAAAAAAAAAAAAAAAAAAAAAGGCGAGTAACCAAATGGACAATATACACACTACACATCACTTTTACCAAGAATAGCTTACCGGACAAAGCTGACATGGGTGCCAAAGCTGCGGTGAAGAGCACCACAGTCCGTGCATAGAAAGATTCCGAATGGAATGCTGGTCCAGCAGTTCTGGTCAATGCTTGCATGGCAATCGAAGCAGTTCTAAGGGGGGAGAGGGGAAGGGGGGGCGAATGAGAGGGGTACGCAAACAAATGAATTCCACATCAACATCAGCATCACTCGAAAGTTGAGCCATTGTCTCCTTCCCCGTAAACCAAGCAACCCAAGGGCGGATATACGGGTGCTGTTGGCAGAGTTAAATGCTGCTGGCACGCTCCACATTTTCGCTGGCTCCTGCTTGCTGGGGGAGGGCTCTCAATGGGGGGGGGGGGGGGGAAAGTGGTGGGGGGATCTGTGACTGAGTTGTGGGGGAGTGAACCGACTGTACCTTATTGGCTCGGTGCAAGGACAGCTTCTTGAAGACGTCCTGGATCTCTTGCTTGGTGGGTTCAGACATGATGGAAAGATATAGGAGACTAGCTGTCTGTGTAAGGTGGTGGTTTCTGTTAGGGTCGAGAGTGAAGGGTGAAGGGTGATGTGAACGATTGAAGGAGCGATCGAGGTCCTCGAAATATTTCAAGGAGTCGTTTATTGGAGAGAGTCCTGGTCACGGGGTGCAGAAACGATCTACGCGCACGCGTCCCAGTTCGCGTCCTCAACTTGCTCTCCAAAAATCGGACTTCAAGGTTTATTACTATGGACATATAGACAAATATATATAGAGGTAGGAAAGGCACAATATGGGGCCGGCTGAATATGTATATGTAGTGTGTATGTAGGAGTCATCCAGAACGAGGGCCCGGTCCGTGCCTCTTTAGATCTCGTACAGTCCCTGCTCGTACGTGAGCCCAACGCCCTTATGGAAGGGATACAGTCGCATGCGGACATAGTACCGCCATACCACAAAGTACATGTACAGGTTCAGAATAAAGTCGATGACCAGTCCTGCGATAAAGATCATGATGAACTGGTCGATGGGCGTGTTGCAGTAGAACGCAGCAGCCGTGCCTTGAGGTGTGTAGCCCTTGTCGTTGACGGCGCCCCAGCACTCGGATGCGATGTGGGACTTGTTCGACTCGAGCTGGAAGGCCATGACACCGACCCTGGCGGTCGCCAGGAATGCGACCAACCACTGAACAAAGACAAACATCCTCGTCATCATGTACGACCACTATCATTGTATAGGGGGTGAAGATAGAGAAAGGGTGTTAATTAAGAAAGAGAGATCAACTGGCGAGTAGCCTCCCAAGACGCTGGCGAGTGCTTCACGTTACATTGCACATCCCGAGGAAGGCGATTCCTGCAGTGACAGCTTGGATCATCGAGAACCCTGCAAAGAGGAGGGCCATGGTCGAGGAAAAGAAGTAGGGACCCCAGAGGAAAAGCAGAATTCCGCCGATGACGTTGAGTAGGACAACCAGGCCGGCGAGCCACATTCCGCCTCCTCGAACTGGGAACACCAAGCAGCAGTTGTTGCACCACATTGTTGATAGCCTTGATGTGTGTTGCTGAGTTGATTTAACGCTTTCGCTGAAGCGTTGGAGATTGAAGGGGAGAAAAAAAGAAAAGAAAAAAAAAAGAAGTCGTTACGAGGGAGGCCGATTGTTGTGAGAGATGAGTGTCTGGGACCTGAGAGGGACGGAGGGGCGGGTCGGATGTGCAGGTGTGATGTGGAGGCAAGAAAGCGGTAGATAGCCGATAGACAGATTGCGCCGGTGAGGAAGGTGAAAGACTAGGGTGGCCAAGCGCGTCCGAGGTCGTTCAAAGAGAGGAATTATCGTAAAGGTCGTGGAAAGCTGGGGGGGGGGCAAGTATCATAACAATCACAACAGTGGCAAATGGAGGGTGTATGGAGGAGGGGGAGGAGGAGGAGATGGGGAGGAGAAAAAAAAAAAGGGACGAGGAGCGAAGGAGTGGGAAGCAGAAGAAGATTGCGGATGAGATATATAGGGTCAGCAGAAGGCAGACAAGCCATGGCAGGTCAGGGCAGGGGGGGAGATGATGATGATGATTGTGGGCGGAACCCCTCCTCGCGACACGCAGGTGCCTGTTGTTTATCTGTTGGTCCGTCTGCGAGCGGCAAAGACTGCTGGTGTGTGATGTCGTTGTAATTTTAGACCAGCAGAGGGAGACTCCGACCGTCATATGGCCCATGGTGTCGACATTGTTTGTTAGGCGCGGTGGTTGGGGAGTGACCCCTCCCGCGACGTGGGGGATAGTCGGTCTACGGAGCGATGTTTGTGCAGTGTAGACTATGTGCAGTAGTACAGTCTTGGCCGTACCTTTCCCTGCTCCCCTGCAAAATAAAAAATAAAAAAAGGGGTGGCACAGACCAGCTGACAGCATCCGAACCACAGGACGGTACAAACGCGTAGGGGCGATATAAGGTTTGACCCCTATTTTCCGTGTCCTCTGACCTCGCCCATACATATACACACACACACACATACACACACATCCTACGCCGATCGTTTTTATGTCACCCTTACCGTCCTCGCGTGCTCCTCAATAAATACTGTACGTTGAACACCAAGGACTGCAACAAAAGAAAACGAAAGCCCAAACCTGCTTACACCCCCAACACACCCCTAGTGATTGGCGGCTCACCATTTGCCTCGTCTGCTTCAAGGCGTCAATAGTCTGCACTTCAACCTGTGCCCGAGTCCCTCGCATGATCACCACTCGCTGCATAGGGGCTATCTTTTGGAACGTTCGACATGGATGTGGGGTGAAGCAGCACGTACGACTGGCACTGGAGGTGTCAAGTCAGCTCTGGCATATAAAGTCATTGGAAATCGCTGTTGATGATCGGATCCATTGACTATAAGACAAGTTGAGTACTAAAGGCTGGTAGTAGCTAAGGAGATTTAATGAAAGATTGCGAGTATGTCTGCGCAAGAACCAGATTGATTAAGCAATAAACGTGTTTTGCTGTGCACTCGGCTTCATTTTTAACGGTTTGCAACTGTACAACGGAAAAAAAGAAGAATGAGTAACAAAATGAACTAAACATATGGGTGCAAATATATAAAAGCATGGGAGAACCTTGTTTTAGAATCTGAACGTGTGGCAAACGACCGGCTTCTAGTCTAATTGAGGGGAACGTTCGCAGCTCTTAAAAAAAAAGTTAACTCACAAGGCGATTTGGAGGATGCAAAAAATAAGAATATAAACTCATTGTGCATGGGTAATAGATCTCTCCTTTTGGGACCGAACATTGTGTGCAAACACGAACTCTGTTGACTTAGCATGCCAGACAATTAATGTCAAACCATCAAAAAGGATGGCTGGATCCTGTAAAAAACTGTTGTATGTATCGCCAATGAGATGCCGGTCCTTTATAACGAGTCCAAAGCACCTGGGTACAGGATGTCTGAGACGAAGCTCAAGGAGAAGTGGCCATGGGTCAAGATCGCCCGCAACTACGATGGGGATGTAGCGAAAAATAATATACAACAAATTCAAATATCAAACAGACCCTGGCAACAGCAGCGTCAAGAATAGCTACTCAGGATGTGAGCTTACCGCTTGCTAATCTGCTGCGCGTTTAAGAATTGATCCGCATGCGTCAGTCAGTCGGATATGACCATTGACATGGATGCCCTTCTAGCACAGAAGTAATAGACAACTTGCGAAACTCAAACTTCGGACTGAAATTCAATAAGGTTCGCGTTTTTTTTTTTTTTTTGCCCAATTTCGAGGGTCGAAACTTGGCACTCACACCCAAGTTCCATGCGCAATGCATTGGCTCATATCCTCATTTTTTTTTTGGTGGCAACAAACGACAACCAGCGTAGCATGTCTCCCTGTCTCTTTCTGTCAAGCCCAGTCCATTATCACCCAGTCCATGTTCTTCACGCTCTGGTATGACAGCCTGCTCAGCCAGGTTGTCTCTTTGATCGCGCTCGAAACGAATCTGTTCATCGAGCTCTTCCGGTAGGATGTCGATGTCATGATCCAGCAGGTTGACATCGCTGCCAACATCGTCACTGTCGCTGTCGGTGTGGTTGTCATTGTAAGTAGTGTGGTTGCCGAAGATATTGCTGTCGCTGTCATTGTCACTGCGGGGTATGCGGAGTGACATGTTTTTTTAAGAGGAAGGAGCGGTTGAGTTGGCGTCAGTAGTGGCGAAATAGGAAAATGAGATGTCCCTACCCTTGCGGCATACTTTCCACTCGGTGTATATATCTTTTACTTTTGTGTACACGCTGAACTTGGGCAACCCTTTCGCAATGAAGTTCGACCTTGAAAAACTTTATTTCACTTTGGAAAATGGTTTCGCAAACTGTCTAATGTGCCTGGACTCTCCTGGATATAGCTATCGTACTATTCCGCTGTCTATAGTGTCTATAGTGTCTATAGTGGTTGCGCCTTTGTTTCCTGCACGATAGACCACGCTTCGATTAGTAGCTTTGTTCCGACGCCATGTACACTTTTTTTTTTTCTTTAAAAAAAAAAAAAACCATGAAAAACCCTGCCCAAATCAACATTGACGGGAACGAAAAGGGCGGAAAAAGTCAAATAGTCAAATAATCAAATACCGGCCTATGTTCTCGACTGCTGAACTTCGTGGCCAAAACTCAACATGTCGCCTTCACTGAAGGCACAGGCGTCCTAGAAAATGGTGGCGAAAGGTCAATTGAGTGCATGGGTGGTGCAAGAACAATTGAATACCTAGATGACAAAAGTCAACTGAGAAAATGGTGGCAACTTCCATTTATGGCTAAGATGCGCGACCCAAGCGGTCGAACACACAGAAGCTATTCTTGCATATAAGAAGCTCAACTGTCCCCCGGTCTCTTCATATCCTCATTAGCGCCTTTAGTTTTGATCGCAGCCTTCCTTCTATCAGCTATCCATTCTTCCTTCGCACCTTGCTTCCTTCACCATCTACTTTTTCAATCACCCCTACCCTCCACGCCAACAATGGAAAAGGAATCCATCTTTGACAGCCCTCTGGTCAAGAGCGAGGTTGCAAAATACCTCTCCAACAATGATCTAGCACAGTGTGCTCTCGTCTCCAAGAAGTGGTCTGCCTGGTTCCTTCCTGCCCTCTGGCGCTCCATCAAATTCGAGCCGCCATCAACGATCTCACCTGAGGGTCTGAAACGACATCAAGATCATATCCAGTCCCTCCAAGGTTGTCAAATTAACTTGGCGGCTCGGCCCCACGTTTGGTCATATCCTAACCTCACGTCGCTTGAGTTTGGACCCGGTTTCGGTCGCCACGGTCGTCGAGTGGACCTTGCGACCTTGAAAATGGTGGCAGGATCGCCTCATTTGGAGCATCTCAAGATATCGCTCAATCTCGACCATGTGGATGTCTACCAAGAACTGAGGCGGGTTCTTCAGTCGCTGACTCGGCTAAAGAGCTTGGAATTGCACCTCACTGAATTTATCGATCTGGTTGTCATTCAGGATATTCTGGAGATATGTAGCCGAGTCAAATTCCTATCAGTATTTCTGGATGGCGCGGCCTACGCTATCCCAGGAGACGAAGGAGCTCAGCTCAAGCTCGCAACGGAGGCCATGAAGCGCATGCAGGACACCCAGGTCCAGCACTTGGAGTTCCAGGCGACTGACGAGATCCTCGAATTGTCGATTTTGCCATTGTTTTTAAAGAAATGTCCCATGTTGGAGAGCCTCAGCCTGCCATCACTGTGCCAGGAGCAGACAATGGAACAAGTGGTAGAGATAATCAAGGAGAGAACATGTCCGAGACTGAAGCATTGGAGCCACGGTCGTATTGGCTACAGCGGAATGGTGGAAGATCTTTTCTTGGAAACATTTCGAGCAACCAAGTCTGGCACCGGCGAGTACGGCAGTGATAGAGATTGGATGGAAGGTGGTCTGAAGACGATCGCAGTGGGGTACCTAGTGGCACTGGACGAACGCGTAATTCGAACAATCACGGAGTATCATGGTACGACACTGACAACCATGAATACTCCCGGTTTCACCATGGACCTCCCATCCCTCACGCTACTTTTGAGCGAACTCCCAGCGTTGAAGTCCTTCAAGGTTATGGTCACTTTACCATACGCATCGACGTACGATCCGGACTTGGAGTTGACAAAGAAGACTTCGTGGGCCTGCACTGGGTTGAAGCATCTAGAGTTGAACTTCAACACTACGGGAACCTTCAGTTTCCCTGGAGGAAAACGCTGGGATGTTTCAGTAGAGAAGGACTGTACGGACTATTTGTTTTCACAGATCGGGAGCTTGACGCAGTTGGAGGAGCTGGTCCTGAAATCGAGCGGCTTCGATCCATTTGTCTTGAAGAACGGATACCTGACACCGTTGTCTGGATTATCGAATCTCAAATCATTGCGCCTGCCACGGCAATGCAACATACGTATGGGTGCAGAGGAGGCAGAGTGGATGGCCGAGAACTGGACAAGTCTGGTTTATGTCGCGATTGAGGTACCGCCCAGAGCTCTCGTATCAGATGGAAAATCGCGCGAGGCATTTGAGGCAACGTTGAAGGAGAAGCGGCCAAGCGTCGAGATCGGTCCTAGTCAGCCTTATTCTCGCATGTGGTACGGAGGGGGTTTCGGCGCTCAAGCTGCTGGATTTGGTGGCTGGGATGTACAGAGTGGATTCGTCCCATTCCCTTGGATACGCCGAACAATGAATATCAAATAAATAGTGAGTGGTAGTAATACTCAGGTTTTTATTATTTTGGGAATAGGGTAAAAATTATGTTTCGAACTGGGTGTCTAGTCAGTTCGTGATTAATGGAGGCCGAACCGCATAGCGGATATGTGTCAGACATTGCGCTATCCAGCGTGGCTCCGGGGGATGGGGATATATGTACAGTCCACTCCCGGATTAGCCGACAAAACGTCGCTTTAATCCGAATTTTCGTATTCTGTCAACGTCTGCCAATACAAATAATATGAGTGCTATCCCGTCCCTGTCTTCCTCCCATCCCCCATCCCCATCTCCACATCCACATCCAGATCCTCTTCCGAAGCTAAGACAAAGTCCTCGACGGCGACCGAGGTCATGGTGACAACGACCAAAGCTAGGGTGAAGTCTCCGACAACAGCAGGGGCATTAACAACCACAACCACAACCACAGCCGTATAAAAACTAACCAAACATCCTGCAAGGAAACATCCAGCGGCTAAGTCAAAGACGGCCACTCCATCGATAGCTTCAGCAGCTGAAACATCTACCAAAAAGAAATAGCGCAGAGTTATTTCGTTGGCCTTGAAAGCAGATTTCATCAAGGGTTTACGCACCGAACAACAACAGACAGGGGTATCCATCCTGCTGTGCTGCTGATGGGTTGGACAAACAGAAGCCGTTTATGCTGCGTAAGGCGAGTTTGCTCTGGAAAGCGCGCGTTTATCTACTCTACTTGCAGCCAAGCACAATCCTTGCAGCACTTTTTTTTTTTTTTTTTTTTTTTTCCGGCTTCGATAAGCTGCTCTCCGTCCTAGAAACCTGGATTTGGACATGAAGGCAAGACTCAAAATTTTTCATGATTGGACAGGGTGCCGCGCTATGCTTCTTGATCGAAAGAAGCCTGGACAGTCTCTTGATCTCCGTGTTGCAGACCTGATGGCACTTGATGGAGGAGACAAGATACCAACTGTCTGACAGCGAGTGCCAGTCAGAGGAACGACAATAAATATTTTAAGTTTTGTTATACTTTTTGTATTGACAGACATTGACAGTTGTCGGCTAATCTGGGAGCGGACTGTCCTCAACAACTGAACTTTGTGACCAAAGCTCACAGGCGTGAAGCTCTGAACCCATCCCCCTTTGTTCAATTTTTCACTGCAGAGGGGCTGGGACAAAATCTTTCACTTTCTTATGGGGTCACCCTTTAGTCCATTTTGCCCAAAAAAGGAAAGTGCTCGGTGGTTTTTTGTTCACGTGATCGTACGCGGGCTGCCCAAGCTTATTTCTTGCATCCTCTTCCTTCATGTCTCCTGTTACAGTGACAATCCACCTGATGAAGAGACCCGGCGCACGCCTCGCAAGTGCCTTCCCAAAACTCCCAACACTCCTGGAACCCTCCGCAGGACTTACAAAGCAAGGACACATTTTGTTACAGGAGTTGGGAGTTTGTAGCTGTTGGGGTTGTCACCCTTCCTGACGTCCTGACCCTCAATACTGTATAGCGCAATGACATACCCACAGGTCTGATCTCCTTCAGCGCCAATATTCCCGTCGCGTCGTCCTTAGGAGGGAGTAATCCAGTGAGTACATACCGATGATTGGCATGACAACAGTCACTCATTTCCAAGCACAATCCTAACGAACTTCTTGTCCTTTTATGTTTTTCTCTCTATAGGATACTCCGCAAGGAGCTACTGAAGCCCCGCCCGTCCTGACTGGAGCGTGTTCCACTCCAGCGGCATCAATCTCCTTGCAGCTCGCCATGGCGTTCACCGCTGCAGAAGAGTCCTTGCCAAACCCTTTCTGGTTGCCTGAGGAAGAACGTCAGTCTGGACAAGAAGCACATTCTTCACTGTATTTCCGCCTCCGGCGACTACAAGATATCGATTCGCCTGGACATTCTCGTGGACTCACAACACCATTTACATATGGAACTGTGCCGTCGTCGCTTGCACGAACAGTGGTATCATCTGTGCGCCTTTCTTCGCCACTTCGGCGGACTGTGTCGTCGCCAATTCAAATTGATTCTTCAGATTCGGACGCGTCTTCAGATGATTATGATTCCACGCCTAAAAAAACTTTCTCCACGCCCATCAAGCGAATGTCAACATGGAGGGAGGCTGATTGCACCCCACCGCCATATATCTCGACGCCAACATCGTCTCCCTCCACGTCCATGCAGCCGGAGCTGTCGCCCCTGCAGTTTCTATCTTCGCCATCGCATATTGTACACCAGATACATATACCATTAGTTCAAGAGCACGAAGACGACATTAGCGATTACTCTGTAAGTTATTTCAACTAATGACACAGTCATTTGTATTGTAACATTTTAATCATCCTTTGCATGTTGTTTTACACACGCTGTATTCTTTTTTTTCAGACCTCCCCACTTACTTTGAGGTCACAAGCCATCAGCACTTGCAAACAAGTTTTCCGCTGTGCACCAAAGGAAGAGCAACTGGAAGTTCTGTATAACATTGAAGCAAAGCACGACTGTGTCTTAATTGCTCCTTGTGGCTGGGGCAAGACTTTAGCGTTTTTCCTGCCTATGGTGCTCTGGCCTCGCTCAGTAACCGTCGTCATCTCACCGCTGATATCTTTGATGGAGGATCAACAGCAGGTAGCTTTCAAGTACTCTTGTAACTGTACGATTGCATATGCCTTCAATAAATGTGTCTATGTTACACGACTGACCCCGTCTTTGGATCCTGCCCTACAAATCGATAGAAGCTGGCCGCGGCCGGCATATCGTACTTCGTTCTAACTGGCGCCAACTCGGATGCTATTAACAAGGGTACGATCCAACGCGCACTAAATGGCGAGTACAGGGCTGTCTACTTCACCCCCGAGATCATTTTCAGCGGCAGCAAGGCAAATTTGCTTCAAGATCTTTGGCGGAACGAGCAATGGCGATCATTGTTGGCCGCAATAGTGATCGATGAAGTGCACTGCGTCGAGAAATGGGTCAAGTTTCGCGAGGACTATACACGCCTAGGTGATCTGCGTGTCTGGGCACCTGGAGTACCATTTGTAGGGCTAACAGCGACTCTCACAGCGGACGCTATCCTAAAAACTAAGGCCAAGCTTTTTTTGTCCAAGGCAACGACGATACGTGTGAACGAGGTTCGCACGAACTTGCGCCTCGAGGTGCACACTCAGCCCAAGGATGCCATGAAAGGCCTCCATAGACTTTTGCACAAAGAGAAGACCATCGTCTACTTTGATTCAATCGCTGTTCTCATCCGTGTTTTCAAATGTCTGCAGTGGATAAGGCCCGACCTGCAAGGAAAACTTGGGTTGTACTTTTCAACCCTAGATGAACAGTACAAGAGGACGACCATGAAAAAATTTGTAGATGGGGACATCCTGATCCTGCTGGCTACCGAGGCTGCAGGAATGGGTGTCGACATACAGGATGTTGTTCAAGTGATTCAGTACGGGTAAGTTCATATGTTAATAGCATGGAAATTGAGCAATCAGAACGAAACAAGTTGTCGTATATTTGGGTCGTCAGTCCGCTAGAACGACACTTCTTAATAAAACAAGTAGACCAGAGCAATACCGAGTCACTTCAGCTCAGCCTTTCAAGACTGAGCTGGAAGGGGCCGGTTCTGATCTCTATATCTTGTGAGCCCAAAACATAACACAAGTTATTATCTCTAAAATATTTCGATATGCACTTGTGAATCATTTAGTTTTCCAAGGGACATGACAAGCTTGGTGCAACGGTTTGGCCGTGCAGCGCGACGCAAGGATATCAACGGCCGTGCGATTCTCTATGCTCCGCCAGTCTCTCACAAGACTGTTTCAGATGCACAAGTCCGCCAGTTCCTCCTGGATCACCACAGCAAAAAATGTCTTTGGAGGTTTATCGATGACTTGTTTGGCAACGAGATTCGTGTTTGCAACAACAACTGTTCAGCATGTCATACTGTTAATTGTCCCCCTCTACTCCCTAGTCGCATTGTCGCCAAATCTGTCATCAGAGGAAGATGGCCGAAACGCTCGAAAGAGGAGAAGGCTCTGGCATTACGGGAACTGATATCATGGAGGAAGGATGCCTTCAAGAGGTGGCAAGCAACACAACGTTACGCCAATGGTGCAGAAACCGGGATCCTGCCGGACATGACTGCCAAGAAGCTCTCGCAGCAATTCTCAGGGATCAGAACTGCTGAGGCAGTCGCAACCTTCGCATCTTCTTCCCTCTGGTTTCCTCGTGGAAACCCTCAGAATTGGTTCGTCGAGATCGCACAGCTGCTGGCTAAGATCAACAAGAATATTGATGATGGTCTCATACCAAGTAGCCAGCTGATAGTGGCGTTGGCTCCAGACCTACCAAACGACGGCTCTGACGGCAATGACGATGGAAGTGATGACGGGGAGGATAGATAATTTTGTCCGCGTACCGCAACCAGTTGCCCACTCTATTCCCTCCACTTCCAACTCCTCTTTCCTCCTCCCTTTATTTTTACATCCGCTATTCCTTACTTTCTTCTTCTATCCTTTGTTTAGTTAGTCATGCTTTTTTTAATACTTTCATCTGCGTATTCAGAGCAGTATAACGGCAACAATAACAAAGTCATGTTCAAAATAGTATTATATTTTAATTCTGATCGATAACATTTTCGAGATCCTCGGCTTCTTCAATGTCCACAGCATTACCCCACAGTGATGTATGATTATCAAAAAATCTTCCTATCGCGCCTCCGACCATCTTCTCTTCGCCAACACGCTGAAGATCAACCACCGGTGGTCCTTGTTCGCACTCGCCGGAAGTCCATAAAATGCCACAGCCTTGGAAGTTCTCCTGGATCCTCGAAATATCCAATGCAGTCGACGGCTTTTTGTGTCTAGTGCTGTTGGAACGAATGCCGACCTCTCGTTCGAACATCCGTGAAATGACCTGAAAGGTTTTGATGTTGGTGGAAATGGCGTCCTGGAGGTATTCCCAGCTCATGTTCGAGCCTTTGGCTGAAAAAATGGCTTTGATGAGATAGTTGTGGTTTTCCTGCATCATGTCCGTTGCCATCCATCCACCAGCGACGCCTTTCGGGTTCACAAGCATACTTGACAGGACCCTTCTCGCCCATTCATCTGTCCAAAGATAGCGAATGCCATAGAGGAGGCGTAAAAGCTCTAGGGCATAATTGGTGTTGCCACCCCCATGCATCATTATAACGATGAATGGCAGCAAATGCTTGATGCGGCCAATATCGCCAGCTTTGATGGCCGCGCCAAGCTCAATGTAGACGGCTACATCGCGCAGGAAAAGAAGAGCGTTGGTATTGGCGGTAGTACAGGGAAGGCCAAGGAGCAAAGGCGAAGGCTGAGAGCAATATGACTTGGTGATGCTTTCTGTAATGCTCTGAACAGAAAGCTCCTTTGATACACCACGATCCCGCAAAGACTGATAGAGCAACTGCACCTTCGCATCAAAGACTACCCGCAAGAGCTCATCGGTGGCGTGAAAGATGATCTTGTCCCTGCTTAGGCCCTTACGGTTCAGCAGACATGCAATCGATGCCAGGGTCCCAGGAAACTCTTTGGAGCCAAGGTGAGTCCTCCAAATGGTACCACACAAATTCATCTCCAAATGAAAAAGTTGGAGAACAGGATGTACCTGTCAAGTTTGAGGGATACTTTTAGTTGTCAAGGAATGTATATACAGGGCTATGCTCCTGTGTAACAATCAAGCACCTTCTTTCCGCCTCACATCACTCTTTATTAACTTTGACTTTCACGTACCCACGACAGGCTATGGTAGGGATCAGGATCGAAGCACCGGTGGACCTTGAGCGTCAGCAGCCTTGACACTGTCATTTGATCCCCAGCGAAAATTGTGTTCTTGGGATCGGCAAACCAGGCTTTTGGTAAATTGAGACCGACCTCCGTAATCCTCTGCAACACTGACAGGTTTCCTGCAATGGTAGACTCGTCTAGCTTCATGACTGGAAGTGGGAAAACAGTACTCTTGGTGAGGTCAAGTTGCTCGACAGGAACAACAAGAATGACGGATGTTGTTGATCCTTCCGGTAACGAGCGCACAATGGAGTCCGAAACATGCGATTGGCAAGCATTTACAAAAACCTCAAGGTCGCCGTTGTTGGGGAAAAAAAGGTTGGCATCTGCCTCCGGCCTCTCCTCCACTGGACGAAAAAGAGTAGGTGCGGGCTTGCTCTTTTCTGAGGGTAAAAGGATGATGGTGGCAGCAGTGCCATTGTCGAAAATATCCCGTTTGTTGACGCGCTGATGATGGTGCTTAGCGGCGATATTGATATTATCGTAAACGACATAAAAGTCGTTCTCCTTGACTGCCTGTATTACACGCCTGCACGCATCCCTGGTCAGCGACTTGAGGCAATTGCGAACTTGATTGTACGAGATCGAAAGCCCAAGGCCAGAAAGGACCTCAAGAACTCTCCTCGGACACCCAGTGCAGTGCAGAAAAATGCCAAGGATTGTCTGGAAAGCACTGGCTTTTTGTGACGACATAAAGAGCAGCATTGCTGAAATGCAGCCGCGGACTGATGATGGCTTCCGAGCACGGTGACGCCTCAGTGCTCTTTTTGTGAGATTTTGGACAGGTACATCCTCTTTGAGCACGCCCTTCAAGAAACGCGTCAGGTACTTTGCGCCACCGCCTTTGCCACTGGTGTTGGGACCTCCATCCATATGTGCCTTGTCCTCCACCATTCCATCATTCTTGTCATCTGCCGTGCCAGCAGCGTAGCGATTGAGGAAACCAAAGTCGTCAAGCAAGTAGCCGGCGATCTTCTCCTCTGTGACATCGGTATGTGGAAGCCGCCATTCTTTTTTGACATCATTGTCACCCAGATGCCTGAGAGTGCGGTCGACGACGACATCGACGGCACTGTTGACAAACGATTCGTCCCACCGCTCATGCCTTTTGTCGTGTCGGAGCTGCTCGTCCCAGATCTGTATAAGTCGCCGTGGACCATGTGCCTCGTAGAACGGATTGGTGTAGTCAGTAGCTGTCTTGTCGTCAGACTTGAACAACTCAACAAGGAATCTAGGCAGGGACAAATCCACTGCTTTAATACATTCTAGAACCGTACAAAGTTTGTCTGACATGGAGGACTGAAAATTATACATCCATCTGTTAGAAGCTAAGGCACTGAATACTGTAGCTCGTTTCATTTTCATCAAAGTCAATGCATTTTAAAATTCAAGTTGGCTGCTTACACGTGTTTTGCCACTGGAAGCTGAGATCAGCACAGTTGGGTCAGATCCTTGGCTCGTTGAGTCAGATCCTTGGCTCGTTGGGTCAGATCCTTGGCTCTCCGTCGAAGAAGAGCTGACCATCTAAGTAAACAATAGGATGTATAATGAATGATGAGTTCTTGACCATATCAGGTTCTCGCCAGAGAGCATAAACATTTAAAACAGTATGTCTCATACCTCCAAGGCAAGTCGCTGTCGCTCCATCTCGGTTGCCCTAATATTGGCCAACTGTTTTGAGCAATACATTTAGCAAAACGCATATTGCATTAATAGGTCTGATCTTTGTCCACAAGTAACGCTTGACAACCTACACGTTTGGCAGATGGCGAAGCTAAAGCTGCAGGCACAATTTCTTTGAACGCGCGAATACTTATGCCTTGGTCCAAGGGTGATTTGGCCATGTTGACTGCGAACGATTCTTCTGCAGCGGTGAACGCCATGGCGAGCTGCAAGGAGATTGATGCCGCTGGAGTGGAACACGCTCCAGTCAGGACGGGCGGGGCTTCAGTAGCTCCTTGCGGAGTATCCTATAGAGAGAAAAACATAAAAGGACAAGAAGTTCGTTAGGATTGTGCTTGGAAATGAGTGACTGTTGTCATGCCAATCATCGGTATGTACTCACTGGATTACTCCCTCCTAAGGACGACGCGACGGGAATATTGGCGCTGAAGGAGATCAGACCTGTGGGTATGTCATTGCGCTATACAGTATTGAGGGTCAGGACGTCAGGAAGGGTGACAACCCCAACAGCTACAAACTCCCAACTCCTGTAACAAAATGTGTCCTTGCTTTGTAAGTCCTGCGGAGGGTTCCAGGAGTGTTGGGAGTTTTGGGAAGGCACTTGCGAGGCGTGCGCCGGGTCTCTTCATCAGGTGGATTGTCACTGTAACAGGAGACATGAAGGAAGAGGATGCAAGAAATAAGCTTGGGCAGCCCGCGTACGATCACGTGAACAAAAAACCACCGAGCACTTTCCTTTTTTGGGCAAAATGGACTAAAGGGTGACCCCATAAGAAAGTGAAAGATTTTGTCCCAGCCCCTCTGCAGTGAAAAATTGAACAAAGGGGGATGGGTTCAGAGCTTCCACAGGCGTCCTAAGAAAATGGTGGCGAAAGGTTTAAATGAGTGCTTCGGTGGCAAAAATCAACTGAGAAAATGATGGTAACTTCCATTTATGGCTCAGATGCGACCCAAGCGGTCGAACACACAAAGGCTTTTCCTACATATAAGACGCTCTTCATATCTTCATTAGCGCCCTTTAGTTTTGATCGCCACCTTCCCTCTATCAGTCATCTATTCTTCCTTCGCATCTTGCTTCCTTCCCACCTTGTTTCCTTCCCATCTTGCTTCCTCCGTCATCTACTTTCAATCACCCCCTACCCTCCACGCCAACAATGGAAAAGGAATCCATCTTTGACAGCCCTCTGGTCAAGAGCGAAGTTGCAAAATACCTCTCCAACAATGATCTAGCACAGTGTGCTCTCGTCTCCAAGAAGTGGTCTGCCTGGTTCCTTCCTGCCCTCTGGCGCTCCATCAAATTCGGGCAACTTTCATTCGGGCAACTTTCAACGATCTCATCTGAGGGTCTGAAACGACATCAAGGTCATATCCAGTCCCTCCAAGGATATCAATTTAACTCGGCGGCTCAGCCCTACGTTTGGTCATATCCTAACCTCACGTCGCTTGAGTTTGGACCCGGTTTCGGTCGCCACGGTCGTCGAGTGGACCTTGCGACCTTGAAAATGGTGGCAGGATCGCCTCATTTGGAGCATCTCAAGATATCGCTCAATCTCGACCATGTGGATGTCTACCAAGAACTGAGGCGGGTTCTTCAGTCGCTGACTCGGCTAAAGAGCTTGGAATTGCACCTCATTGAATTTATCGAACCGGTTGTCATTCAGGATATTCTGGAGATATGTAGCCGAGTCAAATTCCTATCAGTATTTCTGCAAAGCGCGACCTACTTTATGCCAGGAGACGAAGGAGCTCAGCTCAAGCTCGCAACGGAGGCCATGAAGCGCATGCAGGACACCCAGGTCCAGCACTTGGAGTTCCAGGCGACCGACGGGAGCCTCGAATTGTCGATTTTGCCATTGTTTTTAAAGAAATGTCCCATGTTGGAGAGCCTCAGCCTGCCATCACTGTGCCAGGAGCAGACAATGGAACAAGTGGTAGAGATAATCAAGGAGAGAACATGTCCGAAACTCAAGCATTGGAGCCATGGCCGCGTTACCTACAGTGGAATGTCGGAAGATCTTTTCTTGGAAACATTTCGAGCAACCAAGTCTGGCACCGGCGAGTACGACAGTGATGGGGATTGGATGGAAGGTGGCCTGAAGACGATCGCAGTGGGGTACCCAGTGGCACTGGACGAACGCGTAATTCGAACAATCACGGAGTATCATGGTACGACACTGACAACCATGAATACTCCCGGTTTCACCATGGACCTCCCATCCCTCACGTTGCTTTTGAGCGGACTCCCAGCGTTGAAGTCCCTCGCGGCTACGGTCACTTTACCAAACGCATCGACGCACGACCCGGACCTGGAATTGACAAAGAAGACTTCGTGGGCCTGCACTGGGTTGAAGTATCTAGATGTGACCTGCAACACTACGGGAACCTTCAAGGTCCCTGGAGGGAAACGCTGGGATGCTTCGGCAGAGAAGACCTGTACGGACTATTTGTTTTCACAGATCGGGAGCTTGACGCAGTTGGAGGAATTGATTCTGAGGACGGGCATGTTCGATCCATTTATCTTGAAGAATGGATACTTGATGCCGTTGTCTGGATTGTCGAACCTCAAGACATTGCGCCTGCCACGGCAATACAACATCCGTATGGGCGTCAAGGAGGCAGAGTGGATGGCCGAGAACTGGACAAGTCTGGTTTATGTCGCGATTGAGGTGGTCTCCAGGGCTCTTGTATCAGATGAAAAATCGCGCGAGGCATTTGAGGCAACGTTGAAGGAGAAGCGGCCAAGCGTCGAGATCGGTCCTAGTCAGCCTTATTCTCACATGTTGTTCGGAGGAGGTTTCGTCAACAATAGACTTGGCGGATACAACAATGGATTTGGCGGCTGGGGTGTACAGAATGGATTCGTCCCATTCCCTTGGATACGCCGTTCAATGAATATCAAATAAACAGCGAGTAGTAGTAATACTCAGGTTTTTTGCGAGAATATGATAAAGATTATGTATCGAGTTGAGCGTTCAGCCAGTACGCGATTATTGGAGGTCGAGCCGCATAGCGGGTACGTGTCGGACATTGTGCTATCCAGTGTGGTAACGAGGGGATGGGATTGTATGTAGACAGGTAGTCCCGCTGCTTTGGAGGGAGGAGGAGTTTCTGGCAAACCAAGTCCGATATTGTGACGGGAAACTTGGTGCAAACCCCGTTTGCGATGAGAGTTGCGACCAGCACACGACAAAAAGACTCTGAATCAGAAAAGCGATGAAGAAAACGAACGCCTCTGGAGGCCCATGCACACTCAGGATTGCGGTCGTCGGTGAGTGATTCAGGATCCGAATCAACCCCATGAATCAGATGCGAGTGCTCATCCTCTCTCTTGAATATCCTAGGCGGTCCTCAGTATGATCGGCTCTATGAAAGGCTAGCACTCTTTGAACGGGAGACCGGACACCATGTCGAGATCGTCTTTCGCGGTTCCCATCCAGAGCTCAATGACTATCTGACCTCGACTTTTCAGCAATATGATCCAGCCTTTTCGGCCGAGTCACCGATCCCAGAGCCAGACCTGGATCTGGTGTCAACACACATCAAATACGCGCCCTCTCAGGCCTATTTCTTGCAGGACCTGGGTGACGATCTCGTCTCAGCGCAAGAGCAGAGCGAATTCCTCGAATCCGCAATGGAAGCCTCCAAGGTTCAGGGCAAACTGATGCAGTTACCACGAATGGTCGATAGCAGAGTCTTATTCTATCGCGCGGATATCTTTGAGCGACTCGGGTTGGCCGCCCCAAGGACATGGCAGGACCTCTTGACAGTTGCGAGCAAGGTCCGGAAGGCAGCGCTGCCAACACCCACGAACGCTTCAGGCCCAGGAACAGATGTCATACAAGGATATGTCTTCCCTGGCAAGCAGTCGGGACTGTTTGGGACGTTTTATGAGCTGGCCATGATGGAGATGGAGCACTCAGAAGCGTTATTTGATCAACAGAGTCGGCCAGTCTTTCAGGAATCTGTAGTTGCGAACGTGCTGAGGTACATGCGGGAGCTAGTGACGTCCAATGCAGTTCCGCAGGACATTGAGGAATACTACTTTGACGAAGTATCAGCGCTGTTCTCAGAGGGAAAAGTAGCCATGGTTGCGGATTGGCCCTCGTTCTACGAGGGAATGAAAGCAAAGTTGAAAAGCCAAGAGCCAGACGCTAGAATCAAGGTGATGCGATACCCAGTGGGCGCCAACGGGAAGCGATCGGCCTATTCGGGTATGCACTCCTTTGCAATCCCCAAGAGCTGTCGACACCGTGAAGAGGCTGCGGAATTGCTCAAGTTCCTGGTGCGAGACGATCAGCAGTGGATCGAGGCATCCGAGTCTGGCAGTTTCCCGACCAAGAAAGCGGCCTTGCAACGGCTCTTGCAGGAGACTGAGGCGAAAAACGTGGCAGCAAGTGGGGGCTCAGGATCAGCGGAGCAGCAGTTGGATAGTGAGAGACTGAACTGCCTTGTGGAGACGGTACAGAACGACATGGCGATGTTTCCGCACTTGAGATCATATCCGGAGCTGGAGGACGCGTTGTACCCAATGATCCAGGACGCGATGATGGGCCGTATATCCCCAGAGGAGGCTGCGCGAAGGATGCAGGCTAGGGCCATGCAATCGGTGTAGCTGTAGACGAATGAAATAAAGCGGACATGCAAAAAGAGCAGTGACTTTATACAATTCGACTACATGCTATGGATCATATAGAGTATCGATGTCCCTCCTACTGGTGGTGAATCAGGTCGTCTTCTTTTGCCCCTGGATATGAAAAAGAAAAACCATTTTAGAGCATGTGGTTATTAGGGGATGTGAAGATAGAGGATGTGACAGGACCTGGCGGTGAGGGCGATGGTGGATGGGAGCTGGCGTCCAGCAGGAGAAACTAATTTTACAGTGTTCTATTTTTACAGCCCATTTCAGGCAGGCCCTCTTTCGTGTGTTGTGTTGCGTGCACCCAAAGAGCGGGTACGCCGGAGTGTATTTCTGCGTGTATCCATCCATCCATGCAGTTTTATTGTTAGACCACAAGGCTAATAGTGCATTAAATTGAATCTACATCCCCCATCCTTCCTCTCCTCTCCTCTCTAAAAAAATAACAAATAGACAAATAGCGCAGGCACCGAGGGCGGACACACACTGACGCCCACAGCGACCCGTTCGATGCCCATCGTTCCCACTCTTTTCTTCCCTTTCGTCCCTTTCGTCCCTTTCGTCTCTTTCTTCCCTTTCTTCCCTTTCTTCCCTTTCTTCCCTTTCTTTGCTCCCCTGCCTCCCTCTTTGTTTCCCTCATCATTGGTCTGCATTTTTTTCCCTTCTTCATTGCTCAGTCTTCGTTGTTCAAATCGCCATATCACTATATCACTATTGGTGTCGTCCCTCGACCTTCATTCCCCCGCCCTTTAATCCCCCCCCTTCCTCCTCCTGTGTTCTCAGCCCACATCCTTTATTCACACTCACTCATCGTCAAGTCTCACTCGGTGTTCACTCCCCTCCCCATTGCTGATTACCTCTGAACCAAACCCTGATCAGAAGACACTTCCCCCAAAAACATGCTTCCTGCTCAGGATCTGGTCGCACTGGCCAGGCACGAGAACACAAATAATGAGCCCCCGACACAGGACAAGATCTTCAATGTCCTCACAAGACGGCACCAGCTGGGGCTGCCTTACACCCGCATCGGCACTTCTACATTGATCGCCTTGAACCCAAACCAGGCCCTCAACATCTACACCGAGGCCACTGGCCAGCAATATATCGATCAGGCAATGGGAAGTAGCAGTAACAGCAGCACCAATGCTCCCTCCATAACCGCCTCGACCTCCTCCCTCGAGCCACATGTGTATGAGTTGGCAAGCACGATCTACTACCACATGCGGAGAACCGAGCTGGACCAGGGCGTTGTTCTGAGGTACGCTCGGTGCAAAAGAGTTCCCTGTTCTCATTATGTTTCATCTGAATGCACTGGTCCTTTTTAGTTTGTTTGAACCTTGGAGAGCACCCAGGGGGGTGGGGGGACGGTGTCCTTTTTATTTGATTTGACGATATTCCTCAACCTTATTGTCAGGAAAACTAACATCGTCCTCCCTTTTTACCGGCGACCAGCGGTATCACCGGTTCTGGAAAGACCACGTCCCAGCGCTATCTGGTCCAGCAACTGATCCGTCTTGGCACAAAGAGCAGCCAGACCTCAAAGATTGGGACCCAGGTCAGAGCCGCAACCGACATCCTCGAGGCCTTTGGCAACTGTCCCTCAGACCATGGCCCGAATGCTTCCTGTCACTCCCTGTATCTGGAGCTTCAATTCAAGGCTCGAGGACGACTCTTTGGCGCAAAACTTCTTCCTTTCATGCTCAACCAAGACAAGGTTACCAATGCGCAGAGCCACTTGGGATCATTCCAGATTTTTTATTCTATGTTCAAGGATGTCTCCAGCGAGGACCGGAGGCGACTTCGACTCGGCAACAACATCACGGACTATCCTTACCTGCCATATCGCCCTCACATGGAACACATGACCAACAACCGGGATCTCACACCAGCGTTTGCAGCAATGGGTTTCAAGCCAAAGGCAATCTCGCAGATCTGGCAATTACTTGCCGCTATTTTACACTTGGGCAGGATCGATTTCATTGACTCTTCGGAAGGCCCGACGCTCATGGCGACCGTGCCGCGCCAGAAGCACATTTTTGACCTTGTAGCCGATCTGCTCGGCGTCGAAGAAGGTATGGCTGACGGATTTACAATATCAGAAAAGGGGACGAACGATTCATTCTTTTTCCGTTACCCGCTATAAGAAACTAACAGTTTTTTTATTATTTTTTATTCCAATGCGCACTAGATGCGTTGCAACAGGCTCTTTCATACAAAAGAAAAATGATTTCAGGGGACATGTGCACGGTGATTCTTGACTCTGCTTCTGCCAAAAAGCAATGCGACAGCCTGGCCCGTGCACTCTATAGTCTGCTGTTCACCTACATGGTTGAGGCTATGAACACACAGATGTGTCGGCGACAGGAAGATCAAGTTTCATTCATTGGAATTCTGGATATGCCTGGATTTGACAGCCATTCGCCCACTGGATTCGAGAACTTTTGCACCAACTTTTGCAACGAGGCTCTCCAGGGATTCCTGCAGCAAAAGCTTTTTATCGAGGATGTTCAGACCATGGCCACGGACGGTCTTCAGGTTTTCGAACCCCTCCTGAATGAGAAAAACCAGGAAACTATCGACCTCCTCTGTGGACTCGACACTCTGACGGATGCATCCCCCAGAGGTTTAGTCCGCTTCCTTCATGACTCCACATTGAAGACAAGCAAACAATCCGGCGATGCAGAGTCAATCTCCATGCTCCCTGGATTGAACCGCACGTTCCAGTCCAACTCCTCGTTCATCAGTGGATCGACCTACGCATCGTCCTTTGGAATCCGTCACTACACAGGAGATGTGCACTACAACCTGGAGTCATTCTTCATCAAGAACCAGGATATTCTATCGCCTGATTTTGTATCGTTGTTCCAGACATCCACCAGCCCCTTCATGCTGCAAATGCTCGAGTCCAACCCAGCACTCGTGATGGAGAGCCATCCCCGATCCAAAGAAACGATTGTCAAAGCACAGCTGTCGACAATGCCCATGCGTCAGCCAAGTGTTAGGAAGCCCAAGCAGGCACAGGTCCAAGCCAGGAGGAGAGGAAAGGCGCAGAACGAGGTCTCTACTGTCATCAAGCAGCTCCACTCGACCCTCAGGGATATCTGTACATCCCTGGATGGCACCCAGATCTATCAAGTCATTCACATTCGCCCCAACAACAGGATGATGGAGGGTCTTATCGAGTGTGACCCAGTCATAGTGCGTGCGCAGATCGAATCCTATCAACTGGCCATTCATGTGCAATCGAAGATGCAAGCCGAGTACTGTGTCTCCTTTGATCATGGATCGTTCCTGCAGCGATACCGAGTTCTCTTCGAGCGATGGGGTTTCAACATCGACCAAAATGCCTCGGATGTGGAGCGGTGCAGAGCCGCAGTTGGCCTGTTGAATTGGGAGATGCCATTGGATGGCGCTGTCGGGAATGAGTACGTCTGGATGTCGCTTTCTACGTGGAAGACGCTTGAAGATGGATGTATGGCTATCGAGAAGACTGAAGGAGGGTCCTTGGCCTTTGAAGTCGATGCGGACGAGCAGCGTGAGTTTTCCAACCTGATGTTACCACCAGCAAAGGCATACCAGCGCCCGGGCGAGGAACTGAATGCCAATACCCAACTTTTATCAAGCAAGCGATCAAGTGCACAGTCAACCGCCTCTGACTACTCGGACGCATCGCATGCCTCGAACACGTACCCGGCAGCCCAGTCCAGATTTGCTGGCTCCGATCAAAGATTCCAACACTTTGGTAACGATTCAGAGTCCCAATTCTTTGATAACAAGACCGTTGGTACTCCAGGATCGGAGAGTGAGAGGTAAGCAGGGCTCCGATCATACTAGAATCGATATGAGAACAACAACGCAACCGACTATTTGGGTTTCGGCTATACTAACAACATGTCTGCCTCTATTCGATAGACAATTGATGTTCCAAGGACACGAAAAGGGTGAGTCGGAAATCAGGAGGAAGCCTACGTTGGCCCTCAATCGCACCAAAGCCGACGAGTCAGTGCAGCCTCCCAAAGCCAGGACAAAGACACGCCGCATTTGGGTTTCTTTTGTATGGCTGAACACGTTCTGGATCCCGTCATTCTGTCTTAGTCTGTGTGGAAGGATGAAGCGCCCAGATATCCAGATGGCATGGCGCGAGAAGGTCACTCTGTGCCTGATAGTCTTTTGGCTATCGGCAATCGTCATCTTCTTCATCATTGGTCTGCCCAAGGTGATCTGCCCAACGTTCAATGAGATGTACAATCCGGACCAGATCCAGTACCATACCAATGAAGCGGACTTTTGGGTCTCGGTCCGGGGAACTGTGTACGATATCTCCAAGTTTGCTAGGAACGACCACTCAGGAACACATTCGGGCCAATACCCATCTTCACCACCCTACATGGCCAATATCGCTGGGCTCGATCTGACTCCTTTGTTCCCAGTGGATTTCCGCTGGGCGTGTCCCAATCTTGTTACCGCTCCCCTACTGTTGCTCCCAAAGGACCCCATTCAAAATCTGGGAATGCCGATACATGGACCCTCGTCTACTAACGGGGATACTAGTCTTCCATGGTACAGCGATCCAGAGTTTTATCCGAACACTGCCTTGCCCAAGCTGAACACCATGAAGAAGGGGATGATCGCTATCAAGCCAGAGGACTTCACGAACCAAACGGGTCCCAACACCTGGGCCATGATCCATGACAAGATTTATGACCTTACTACGTATATTGTGAACGCGAACCCACCCAGTGGATTCATCCCCGACCACACATTCCAGCCATTCCTCGACAAATCGGTCGTCGATCTCTTCATAAACAACCAGGGCACCGACATTACCAAGCAGTTCAAGCAGCTCCCCCAACAGCTGCAGGCTGATACATTCACCTGTCTCGATCGAGCGTTCTATGCCGGCGTCCTGGACGAGCGCAATACCGTTAAGTGTCAATTCGGTAACTGGGTCCTGGTTGCAGCTTCCGCACTGATGGGAGGAGTTATTTTGATCAAGTTTTTGGCTGCTCTGCAGTTGACCTCCAAGCGGGAACCCATCCACTACGACAAGTTCGTCATCTGTCAGGTCCCATGTTACACCGAGGGCGAAGACTCGCTCAAGAAGACTCTCCAGTCCCTTGCAGCACTGGAATACGACGACAAACGCAAGTTACTGCTAGTTATTGCGGATGGAATGATTATTGGATCTGGAAATGAGCTGCCGACTCCCAAGATTGTGCTTGATGTCTTGGGCTGGCAGCCAACGGAGGGCGTCGAGGTCGAGCCAGTTACATACAAAGCCCTGGGCCTCGGTGGTCAGCAGCTCAACGCCTGTAAGGTGTACTCGGGACTTTACGAGTTCGAGGGACACCTGGTTCCGTACCTGGTTGTCGTCAAGGTCGGCATGCCCAACGAGACGAGCAAACCCGGAAACCGTGGAAAGCGCGACTCCCAGTTGATTTTGATGAACTTCTTGAACAGTATCCACACTGGCAAGAAGATGTGTCCTCTCGAGCTGGAGATGTATCACCATATGAAGTATGTCATCGGAGTTCACCCGAATCTCTACGAGGTAAGTCTTTGGAGAGAAAGAGAGAGAGAGAAAAAAAAGAGAGAGAGAGAGAGGAGAATGCTTTTCTCCTTCGCGATAAAGATATGACTAGTTACTGACTGATGTCCCGGATATTCGTTGCTTCTCGATTTCTTCTTCTAGTACATCCTGCAAGTTGATGCCGATACAGAGGTCATGCCTGATTCGCTGAACCGACTTGTCGCATGCATGGTTGCCGATTCCAAGGTCATTGGACTCTGCGGAGAGACCCAGGTTGCAAACGAGGATAATTCTTTCACGACCATGATCCAGGTCTACGAGTACTACATCTCTCATCACCTAGCAAAGTCGTTCGAGTCCCTGTTTGGAAGCGTCACCTGTTTGCCTGGTTGTTTCTCCATGTACCGTATCTTGACCGTCGCCGGAAAGCCCTTGATCGTGTCGAACAACATCTTGCGCGATTACAGCCACAACGATGTTGATACGCTCCACAAACGCAACTTGCTGTCTCTGGGTGAGGATCGGTACCTGACGACGTTGATGATGAAGTACTTTCCTGGATACAAGCTCAAGTTCACGCCGGACGCCACCTGTAAGACTGTTGCCCCCGACAGATGGAGGGTGCTCTTGTCTCAGCGTCGTCGCTGGATCAACTCTACTATCCACAACCTGGGCGAGTTGATGGTGCTCTCTGAACTCTGCGGATTCTGTTGCTTCTCGATGCGCTTCATTGTCTTTATTGATCTTTTGGGAACGTTGATCCTTCCTGCCTCGTTCGTCTACCTGGTTTACCTAATCGTTGTGGTCGCTACCCATTTACAGCCTCTGCCGATCGTAGCCGTGGCGATCTTGGCTGCCGTGTATGGTCTACAGGCCCTCATTTTCATACTCAAAGGTGCTTGGCAACATATCGGATGGATGATCATTTACATCATTGCGATGCCCTTCTTCTCGGTGTTTATTCCTCTGTACTCGTTCTGGCACTTTGACGACTTTTCCTGGGGTAACACTCGTCAGGTGGTTGGAGCAGATGGCAAGAAGACGGTTATGGCTGCCGACGCTCAGACGCGCTTCGATCCCAATTCCATCCCGCTCAAGAGTATGGAGGCCTTTGAGGCTGAGAGGATGATGCAGTTGGAAGGAAGCGGCTACTATAACACACATGATGGATCGGGCTCAGTGGTGGGCAGCAGCTACCAGGACGAGACGGGATCGACGATCATGCACTCACGATACGACCACTCGACCTTACTTGGTAACGGCATTCAATCGAACCAGTACAGCAGACTGGACTCTCTTCACGGACGGTCGCCTTCGCCTTACTTTGACCACGACGGCAGCAAGAGTGTGATCTCTGGTTTTGGCGGTGATGAATTGGCGCACGACTACTATCGGGACTCGAACGCGATCGATCTCCGATCTGGACGCCAATCTCGCCTGCCTTCGCAGACTCCCACAGGCTATATTTCCGCCACTGCAGGGGGACACCTTCGCTCGGCCTCACCTTCGCCTGCACAGTTCTATGCCGAACAGCAACAAGGGCCTGGTCTTGGACCGTTTATGGACTCACAGGGAATGCTCATGCCTGGACAACGAAGCCCATACGTGTCACAGCACCAACCACAGCAGCGTGCGCCCGGCGACATGATCGAAATGAATCAATTTGCGGCACCAATCGGCCTCGGAGTCGCAAACATCGGTATGGGAACCCCAGTCATGAGCTCACCAGGCCTGGTAGCTGTACCTATGATGGGATCTCCTCAACTGCAACAGCAGCAACTGTATAACGCACATTTGGAGCAACAGCTTCAACAGCAACAAATGCAGCTCCAGCAGCAGCAGCAACAGCTTTTGGCGCAACAACAACCCCTTGGGATGTCGACCCCGATGATGATGGGTATGGGCTCTCCAATGCAGCCACCATCGCACCAGCTTGGCGGCTTCCCTGTGACGACAATGGGATCTCCACTGCTGAGCACAAATCAGCTGCATATGATGGGCTCCCCTGCGCTGTCGACGATGTCCTCGCCCCGTAGCGGTTCAGTTGTTACGGGAGCAAGTGGTGGAGCTGGAGCTGGAGCTGGAGCTGGAACTGGAACTGGACCGACGGATGCGGAGCTGGTGAGCAAGATCCATGAGCTACTCCAGGGCGTGGATCTGATGACGGTTACGAAGAAGAAGATCCGACAGCAGCTGGAGGGTGTTTATGGAATCGACTTGACACTTAGGAGGGATTTTATTAGCAGAGCGATTGATGTGGAGCTGCAGGATCTTAACACGGCCTCGTTGACGTCGACACCTCCGTTGTAAAAAAAAAAATCATCATCATCATCATCATCATCATCATTTCTCTACTTTGTATCTACATTTTGCATAATAAAAGGACGAGTTCAGCATACAACGAGCGATTTGATCGTGAATGGCATGGGTGCATGGATGCATGGGTACATGGGTGAAGCAAAAAATTAAAGATGGTTCGACGCGTCTTGGGAGGTTCGCGGATCGCGGGAAGGAAGGTCCCTCCCCCTTTTGTCCCAGATGTGCGCTGTATGCGTTGTGTTCCTGAGGAACGTTGTACTTGGAAATACGGTTCATAAGGGCTCTCTCTGTACGCCACCATTTTTAGTTCGCTGCTCTCCGTGTTCCCATCCCTCCCCCCGCCTCCCCCCCAGTGGCGGACGCCAATTGGTCTTTTGCAGCGCACTTACGGGGAACAGCACCTGAATCGAAATAGTCGGGTGTGCAGTGCAGACTGCAGAGTATGGCGTGGAGAAGATCACATCATCTGGTGAGAGTATAAGAGCGTTCTACCGCCTTCTTCATCATCTTTCCATCTTCATCCCTCTCCCATCTGACTCTTCCCCCCTCTCCCTCTTGCCCCTTCCCCGCTGTTTGCTGCTTGCTTGCACATTTGTCCCATCAAGTGTGCACCTAGCTGACTCGTCGTTCTTCTGTACTCTGGCCCTGACCTGATTCTTCCCCTCGCCTTCCTCTACTCCCGATCCACCTCTCCATCCCGGTCCCCCTTCGCTCCCCAAGCCCATGCACTCTCACAACATGCACCCTGACAACTCTCTCCACGCCTCCGAGGCACCAGCCTCTGCTGCCGCAAAGATGCAGATGCTGCACCAGGCTCAAGCCCAAGACGAATCCGCCGCTGCCTCTGCCGCTGCCGCGACTGCCGCCGCCGCCGCCTCTGCTGCCCTAACTGACGACGAACCCCTGCCCGAGCCCGCATTGATCAAGCAGTCGACCCCTCGTAAGGCCCAGGGTCTCGATCTCGATTCGATCTCCATGTTCCCCTCTCTCGGTTCCTCCTCTGCCCGTCCAGCTGCCACGACCTCCACCTGGGGTGCTGGTCCTTCTTCGCGCGTCAAGTCTGCGGCCGGTAGCAAATTGGGTGCCGTCGGTGATCAGCGTCGCTCGCCCGCTACAGCTGCCGGTGCCTCTGCGTCGACGCCCCCACGTATTTCGAGCTCGGGTAATATTCAGGAACGTATGCAGATCCCCACGGTTCAGATCCCTAGTTTTGGAAAGGCCAATGTCGGTGATATCGTCAAGACCGCCATGGCTTCGTCCGGGGCCCGCATCGAATCGACCAAGTCCCAGGCTACTGGTTTGACGACCTTCTTGATCTCTGGAAGACCCGATGCTGTTGCCAAGGCCCGCCGCGATCTTCGATCCAGCTTTGCCAAGAAGGTGCGTGAAATGATGCCTTTTTTGTTGAAAAGGAAAAAAAAAAAAAAAAGGAAAAAAGAAGTCCGGGAAATGCTATGGTATTCTGACATCCAGATCGTATTGTCGAAAAGACATCATCGAGTTGTTTGTTATGATCGCTATATTTATGCTGTGGGAGGATTGATGATATAAATGAAAATAGGGGAACCTGTGTCTTTTTTCTACTAGATACTAACCCTCCAAGTTTCTTCTAATTACTTCTATCCAGGAAACTATCAAATACCCTGTCCCAGCGTCTGCCTGTGCTCATATTCTCGGTTCCAAGGGTCGTACATTGCAGGGTATCCAGAGTAAGACCGGCGTCAGAATCGAGGTTCCTCGCCGTGAGCACCAGGAGACTACCTTTGAACCCGCAAATGCCAACGAGGACGACTTGGATGCTGAGGAGGAAACGGTGTCGATTGATATCGAGGGTGATGTTGAGAGCATCAAGGCCGCCAAGGAAGAGATTGACGCCATTGTCAGCAAGGTAAAGACAATATACATTGGCACACTTTGTTGAAATGACCAAAAATCACCCACACCCCGTACTGACATTACTCATCTTGCGTTAATTCAGGTCTGCCGCATCAACTACCGTTTGACCACTGTTCCTCCTGCGTACTATCCCTTCATCGCTGGCGCCCGCAACGCTAATGTCCAGGCGATCCAGCAGGAGACCAACACCAGGATCAACATGCCCTTCCACGTCTCAACTCAGGATGATGATGACGAGGAGGAGACCAAGGACGTTGCCATCGTCATCCAGGGTGATCGCAAGAACATTCGCAAGGCGATTGAGTTGATCGAGAATAACTATCGGGACGTCGAGCACTCCACCCGCACCATGACCATCAACATCCCCAAGCGTCAGCATCGCTTCTTGGTCGGAACAAAGGGTGTGCACATCAACGAGATCCATGCCGCTACTGGATGCACGATCGAGATCCCCCCTGTTGACTCCTCCTCAGATTCGATTGTTGTTCGTGGACCCGAGTCGGAATTGATCTCTGCCTTGACCTTAATCATGGAAAAGGCCAACAGCTCTGTGGTCGAGGTGGTCGATGTCGCCGCTGCCCACAAGGGTGGCAAGGCCGATCATGCTCGCCACGTCACCAGGTATTTGAGTGCCCGCAGCAGGCTGCGAAAGATTGAGCAAGAGCACGAGAATGTCCAGATCAGCATCCCCAGGTCCGAAGGTCAAAGCTCTGTAACGATTGAGGTCGTTGCCAAGGCGCGTTCGGAGGCCGAGGCTGCACGCCAGAAGGTCCTTGACGCTGTCAAGGCCATGAGTCCTGCTCTCTTTGATGTTGTCCACGTTGAGCCCCTTCTCCACCGCCACATTGTCGGCCGCAAGGGCCAAAATATCAACCGCATCCGTGAGGCCCATGGTGTCGAGGTCATTGTCCCTGATGCCCAGAGTGACTCGCCCGAGATTGTCTTGGTTTACGAGATCACATCGGACGCGGATCTCAAGGACTCTGCCAAGATTCGCGCCGCCCTGGAAGCGGTCAAGCAGGAGGTCGACAAGCTTGCGAACGACGCTACCGACTTTTCCACCAAGATTTTGACTGTTCCTGCCCGTCTGCACCGTAACATCATCGGTACCAAGGGGTCAACTTTGAACGCTATCATGGGTCTGGAGCCCGCCACATCCGTCCGTTTGGGACTTCCACGCGCTGGATCTGCTGACGACGCTAAGAAGCCTGCCCTGACCGAGGACTCGATCGTTATCAAGGGACCCAAGGATGAGGTCGAACGAGTCGCCCGCGAGATCTTGGCTTTGGCCGAGGAGGCCAAGCACCAGCAGATCATGAACGGTTACACTGTCAACTTTGATATCCCCGCCACCGCCTCGCCCCATGTGATCGGAAAGGGAGGCGCCAACATCAGCAGACTGACGGAGCAGTTCCAGGTCAAGTTTGATTTGAACGACCGTGCCAGTGGTGCTGACGAGAAGAGCAAGAAGTCTGGCCACGAGATGATGGAGGTCACGATTCAGGGAGTCAAGAAGAACGTCGAGGCCGCCAAGGAGACGATCCTAAAGATGGTCGAGCAGATTGCTGATGCCACTGTTGCGAAACTCAACATCCCTGTCGAGCACCACAGTGCATTGATCGGTGCCAGGGGTCACTATGTCCGCCGTTTGGAGGAGAAGTACGGGGTCAGGATTCAGTTCCCCAAGGCTGCAGAGTTGGAGGACGATGAGGACAAGTCCAAGTTGAACGTAGTCATGGTCAGTGGTGGAAAGAAGGGCGTCCAGGGCGCCAAGGAGGAGCTCCTCGAGTTGCTGGATTATGAAAAGGAGAACAACAACACGCTGGAGATGGTGGTTGAGCCCAAGATGCTCCCACACATTGTCGGTCGCAGTGGTGCGAAGATCAACGAGATCCAGGAGGCCTCCCAGACCCGGATTGACATCCGTCGCTCGGGCGAGACCGAGGAGAAGCGCGAGGTCCGCTTGGTGATCAGTGGACCGAAGGCCGGATTGAAGAAGGCTCAGAAGGCGATCCAGGAGATTGTCGACGCACAAAAATCCCAGGTCGAGGAGTTGGTTCATATCGACAACAAGCACCACAAGGTTCTGATCGGTCAAGGCGGATCGACTTTGCGCGAGATCATTGCCAAGGCCGGCGGGCCCGCCGAGATGTCGGCTCAGGCGTCGTTGGTCAAGTTCCAGAACAACAACAACGCTGTCCTCCTGAAGGGCGACAAGACTGTTGTAGAGAAGATCAAGGCCGAGATGCTGGCGATGGTTGCAGAGCAAGACAACTGGACCACGTTGACGATCAGCATCCCTGCGGCCCAGCACCGCCAGATCATCGGACCTCAGTTCTCGAACGTCAAGGAGATCGAAAACCGCCACAATGTCCGCATCCAGTTCCCCAACAACAAGAACAAGAAGGAGGGTGGCAAGGATGCTGCTGCCACTGATTCTTCTGCGGAGGCGATTGCTGCCAATGACTGTGTGACGATCAAGGGTCTCCGTGAGAACTGCGAGAAGGCCAAGGTCGATCTGGAGGCGAAGATCAAGAATTCTGCCAGCCGTTCGTTCACGATCCCTAAGCGCTACCGTCAGGCTGTCTTTGGCGATGGTGTTTGGAAGATCCGCAACGAGTTCAATGTTGTTGTCCAAGTTCCTCGCGGCGAGGGCGGTCGTGGTGCCGGTGGTGCTGGCAAGCGCATTGATGCCGACGACGAGAACGTGACGCACGGCATCACGGACGGTCTCTCCTGGGAGTTGTACGATGTTTCGGGTGCAGCCGATGAGGAGGGTGATGCGCAGTACACGGTGCAGCTCCAGGGAACGGACGCTGCGTGCGAGGCCGTGGAGAAGCACCTTCAGGGCCTGTTGAACAAGGCTCGCGCTTCGACGCATGTGCTCAAGATCCGTGTGCCGACGACTTTCCACGGATTGATTATTGGATCTGGTGGTAACAACATCAAGCAGATCGAGGCCGAGTCGGGCACGTCGACGAAGATTGCGAGGGGCGAGGAGCTGATTACGATTAGCGGACCGAAGGAGGGTGTCGAGAAGGCTAAGCAGGCGATCGTGCGTATTGTCAACACTTCGGACAAGCGCGCGTAAAGAAGACGGACGAAGGAGCGGATGGCAGTGTTTGGTTTTGAAACAACTATTTTCTTGTGTAGATAGCCTCGCCATTGTAAATATAATTTGTTTGTATACAACACGAGCGGGGCAATGAAGGGCCGCCAGGTCCTTGAGGCTGTACAGATGACGCAAGGATTGTTTGTCTAGCGGTAGACCTTCTGGCGATGCTGTGAAGGTGGCCGTGGAGAGAGAGCATCAGAGAGATTGGATGCGATTGATCTTCTTAGAACTGCCCCGTGGGGCCGTTTATTGAATCCCAGGCCTGCGCCGCAGCAGAGCCGAGGGGGCTGTGCTTTCCACTGAAACTTTAATATGAAATGTGGTCATCACCATCTCCATCACACTCCTCGGCTCCTCCATGCACAATGTCCAACTCCTCCCAGAAAGCACTCGAACTTCCCGAGATCCTCGACGCCATCGCGCGCTCTATCCCTGTATACGACCCACCGACTGCATTCTTCAACTTTTCCAGCGAAGACCCCCGTATCTTCACCCCACACAACCTCCTACCCTGCACTCTGGTTTCTCGTCTCTGGCACGCCTGCTTCATCCCCTATCTCTATCACCACCTCTTCGACGACAGTCAATCCTCCATCCTCCGGAAACGCCTTGCGCCATTTCGTAAACATTCCCATCACTTCCGGTACTACCACTCCTTCTCTGCTCGCAAGGTCTATGAACTGCCCTTTGAGATATCATTGCCGCCCCGGAATCTCGTCAGCTTGTCCCTGCACCGCCCTAGCGATGCCCTACTGGACTTGTTGATCTGGAACCAAGGTTCACAGTTGAGGGAGTTGTCATGTAGCGGCGACTGGACAACCATACTGTTTAAATCATTGCATCAGGAGGCATTAATGAATCTCCCATGTCTTCAAGAGCTGGTTTTGGTGAGGTGGACTTTGTCGAGTGATTTCATGTATGGGATGCTGAGCACTTGCAAAAGTTCATTAAAGCGTCTGAGAATCGAGTCTGTCTCTGGTCTCTACGAAGATCTATTCTTCGATCATGAAAAAAATTACAGCGGACCCGACGACCATATCAGCAGCGCCATCGCCTCAAAGATCAGGGCCCCGAGATTCCAGATGACACAGCTTACATCCCTCGCCTTAGCCCTGGACTGGGTCCAATCCACGAGCTCAATTTTCTTTCCTTGCGTCTGCCCGGCTCTTGAGCGCCTCGACTTGACAGTCGACACCGAATCCTTCGATTTCCTTCAACTCTCCCGGAACCTCCGCTTGTACTGCCCCAATTTCCACACCCTGCGCTACAAGGAAGGGTACTCAATGGAATACGAACACGGCTGCTTCCCGGTACCTGACATCTACGCCGGACTCTTCAAGAACTGTAGTCTCAATGGCCTGAAATACGCTTCCTTGGGCCTACCCATGGGCCTGAATGACCTCATGTTGGACGCATTACTGACCCACGCGGCAACACTCGAGACATTAAAACTTCGAAACAAATACTGGAATAATAACGGCCGTGCATTCAGCAGCCTGGAGATGTCTCAAGTCCTTCACTTGCTGACCAACTGCCGAAACCTCAAACACCTGGTCCTGAACGGAACCAACTGTTCCGTCCGGACTTTGGAGGACTTGTGCACGCAGCCATGGGTATGCACAAAACTCGAGTACCTGGTCATTGACGGATACATCGACTCCCCGCCTTTACAGGAGCTCAGTCGCTCCGACCTCCGACCACATCAGGCACTGAAGGAAGTGCAACAAAGGGTTCGTCGTCAAGCGGCTCAATTTCCCGAGGTGGATCATGAGAAGTACAAGGACGATGGACAGGGATGGTACATGAGATGCGACATGGATCCGCTTGGTTTCTTAAAGGCAAAAGAGGATGAGGATATCAAGCGACGGTTGTTTGTCCACATGGCCGAGATCAGCGGTGTCAAGGGCGTCAAGTACCTGAGACTGAGGCGCACAGAGTTCTTTGCGGAACCTCCATCCTTGGCTGGCCCAGAAGACGACGTTATAGGACGGGCATTCGAAGAATTTGATCTTGATAAAGAATGATAAAAGCATCCGATGCAGCTTTTGTCAACGTTGGCCCTTTCCTATTCAAAATTTCGGAGGAGGACGCAGAAAGATATAGAGGGGTGTGTGTTTTTTTTTAAAGTGATAGGGTGCCCATGAAAAATGAAAATTCGGAGTTAATTTTCACAATCCCCTTACTATGTCCCAAATTTTGACGCGTCGAAAGTTCGCGAAAGGGCTCTGGACACGCGTCAATTTCTTTTCTTGCGAAAACCTGCACCGGCACGCATTAACGGGAGACCAAAGCACTTTTGCGCCAGCAACCAAGCAGAAATAGGGTATGCACTCGTTCTTGAAAGACGCAGTTAGCGTTTGATTTTGATGAATATGCATCCTCTATCGATGAAGCGTGTACGGTAAACTTGAGAACATTTTACTTCAAGCCATGAAGCCTCAAGTGATCGCGCTTGCTTGCCGAACATCGGGCATACCGGGGTGATTTCGGTACTGAATCATCAAGGAGTTCAATACGATCATTGCCCATGGATCTGTTGCTCCGCATGCTTCCATGCTCCAGTGCATATAATTACAGGCTCCCCCCCCCCCCCCCTTTTTTTTTTTTTTTTTTACTCTGAAAAAGGGATCATTGCACCGAGATTCACTTGTTCTGATAGCTGCTGCATAGTGCTCTGAGAAGCAGACAACAAAAGGATCAAGTGTGAATAGAGCGGATATTGTACGAGGGTCCTAGGATATGCCTCATTGGCCCCATTGGTTCAACGCTGGATCGAGCGCCAGAGCTCGCTCACAAAAAGCACGAACCAACTGTGATAGACACGACAGGCTCCAATAAGGTCGGCTTGGAGGGGATGTCAGATACTGTCGGTCAGGGTGCAAGTAATTAGGGTTTCGAGGAAAGAAGGGGCTGTGAGTCAATGCGTACATACATCGCAGGCGTCTATGTTCGATAATACAGCCCAGTTAGACTTTTGGCTTAGGCTGCTCGCTGGGCTAAGCACATCACACTAACTTCACAAGATCTCAATGCCATAGACTAACAGTAAAAAGCTTTTTTATTCATTTGAAAGGTGTCAAAATTTTTGTTGCTCGATCTTACTCGGTCTTCTTCTTGCTGTCACTTGGACCAGCGGCAGCAGAGGATGATGATGATCCTGCAGCTTCCTGGGGTTGATCGTCCGTCTTTCCGAAGTACTTGAAGTACAGCTGCTTCACTTGTGAGGCAGCAGCGTCCGCAGTGGCGGCAAAGGGTACAGATCCCTGGGCATGATCGCTGGACTTCTTGCGCTCTTTCATCTTGATCTTGCCGTCCTTGACTTCCTGAGCCGTCTGCAATGCTGCCAACCTTGAGGTATGTAAGAACGCCCTGCGCGAGATGCCTGCATTGTCGAAGTATACCAGTGTAAAGTTCTTAAATCCCTCCAATGCCTCTGTAACCAATTCCTTGACGTCAGGTCCCAATGCCCTTCCGGCCAAATCTTGCGTGGCAGAGATGGCAGGTGCAGAAACGATTCCAATGGAATCTTCGGCAGCCTGGATCAAGACGCCTGCAGAGTTGAGGATCGCGTAACAAATGTTTTGCATGGTTGAGTACGACTGGGGGTCATCCTTGGAGGTCCAGTACTTGATGGCGCGATAACCCGAGCTGAGGGCCTTGGAGATAATGGCGGATTTGATACGACTGGTAACACCGAAGGTGACGCGGCTGACTTTGGCCACATTACGGATACGGTTCTTGATGAAGGGAGAGATCTTGAGTGGTTTCTGCGTCTCAGGAATCTTGGAGTTGAGATACGCACCTGACCTATTTACACATATATGTGAATCTCGGCTGGTTAATAAAGGGCTTGAAAATAGCGACTGCATGAGTCCGGAACACAGGTCAGAAAGAAGGTCTTACGTGGTGATGCCGCCAGCAACAACGGTTGCGCCCTTGACGAGGTTCTCACTAAAGTATTGAGAGACGCTGGTAAGGTAGTCGGCCATGTCGTCAGCGGACGGGACAGAAATCTTGAGCTTTAGTGGTTTGTCCCCCTAATTGTCACAGGCCATAGCGGATTGGTGAGTTCATGAAAGCTTTTCTTTTTTTTTTTTTCTTTTTTTTTCGATTCAAATTAAAGATGACACCCTTACGTCTTCATCACGAGGTTCAACTGCCTCGATAATGACAGGCGACTTCTGGTTCTCGGAAAGCGAGACAGCATCATCGTCTTGCACCTCCACATCCTCTTCGTCCAAGACACCATAAATCTGTCCGACATCATCGACGAGAGCGAGTTGATTTCGGAGCTGGTACTGGTTTGTGTACACGATTCTGTCTGTCAGCAGGTTCTCCAGTGCCGCAATATCTGACTCGGATGCGCTGTAGAAAAAAAGACGAGCCGAAAAGAACATCAACAAAATGTTAATGGCCAGTGCGCTCATTTTTTGTGTGTGACGACATGCAGCGGTCATCATAGCCACCAAAAATCAATCATTTTCATCAGAACTTACTCTGGCAACAGCAGCTCCAAGTATCCATTGCCCGCAACAGTGAACCGCCATGTCCTATCGTCAGTCTTCTGTGCCGCCGACCTGGGCATCAACGGGTGAGTGATCAGACTCTTGGAGGACTTTGTTGCCGTGTCGTTGGTCTCCAGAGTCAAAAAAGTTGTCAAGGGCGCCTTCGAGCCATCGGTTCCCTCTGGGATCGGGATGTTTCCTGGAAGTCCAGAAGAGTAGACGCGCAGTTCGCCTGTGCCGATCAGTTTCTTCTCGGAGGTGGCACTGGTGAGCTGGTAGATGGTCGCATGAGGGACTGAAAGTACGACCTGAATGGTGGTCGGTATATCTGTAGTTGAGGACATAGTGGAAGGATGATAGTTGGATAGTGGGGTAGTTGGATAGTTAAGGAATAAAAAGAAGAAACAGAAAAAAAAAGGGTTTATGTAGGCGTGTCTTGGGCCAATCAGAATGCATCCAATTGAGCGCCACCAAAATTGTAGGGTTTGGCATGAGAAGCTCAAAGGCCCAATGGATGCGAGTAGAAATCATCGAGTGCAGAGGGTGCGGTGCAATAAAAATAAAGGAGCGGCTATTGAGTCGTCTAAAGCTGACAATGATACTTGATTAAAATGCGCCAGCTCGAGCAGTCGATAAGAGGGCGTGGGTTTTGTGGAGTCGTAGGAGTAGCAGAGAGTAACCCTGCCTTCTGGATAAAGAATACCGAAGAAAAAGAAAAGCGCAGTTCATGGGGACGAGATGTTGATGGCTACAGATAATGACACGCGTGTGGTATTGCTGTTGGACGCCGAAAGAAAGTGCCATTATACGTCGTTCGAATAGCTTCTAGGAGAAGTGTCGTTAGGCATCAAGTCAATATGCATGCCATGGTAAGCGAATGCATGCCGCCTAATTACATAGTCCATCCACCATTATATCGTCTTACTTGCTCACTGCATCTCCCTTGACCTCCACTCTTCCGTTGTCGTGGATGCCTATACGCTGAACGTTCATCCACCAGGTGTCCTTCTATGCCTATGCACCACTGTGTTGCCCTGCCGACCAGTCGCTCTTACTTCGTTCCCATTGCTTCTTGAGGGAACTGCTGGACAAACAGCGGTCTAGGTTACTGTACTACACATTTCATGTTCTAGACCAATTTCCTGATCTTGGTTTAAGCATGCTGCGTGCATGAGTATATGTAAACTTCCACAATGTTTACACCACATTTTAATCTCCTGCGCCTCCGCGGACTTTTCGGTGAGGGCACATGGCTTGGTGGGTGGATGCATATATAGCACAGCATCCATTTATTGATATCCCTGCAATCGTCGTTATCACCTTTTCCTTCTTTCATCCTGCCTTCCCCACTTGATCAGCACTATGACCAAGTCCATCTTTGCCTATCCCGAGCTATGCTATGCGCTTGCCAAACACTTGCCCCACTCGAGCCTGGCCGCCTGTCTACTGATCAACCGATCCTTTTATAGCACCTTCCTGCCATATCTGTACAGTTCCATCGAGGTGCACGATTTCCGGCGCTACCTTCCAGATCCGACGCCAGCAGCACCGAAAGAGGACAACGACAAAATCTACGAGAGGTTCCCTGCAGAGCCCGCCACAGAAGTGAACTTTGCTTCGCCATCCTTTGCCAGCCTGCGCGCGCACGGCCAGTTGATCAACTCTCTCTCCTTGTTCTTTAACGAGAAGCTGACGTACAAAGAAGAAATGCGGTGGAATCAAGTCGACGAATTCTACTACTACGACAACGATGGCGATGAGGGTGTCAATGAGGTTGGCGACGAAGAAATATCACCGAGCGAACGCAAAGCAACTTTCGCAGGCCTAGTCCAGGCAAGCATCCTTCTTCAAGTCGTGCAGTCCTGTCCCAACCTCAAGTCTTTGGAGATCCATGGCCTGAACCCCGCTTCGCCTCCTCGCCCACATTACGGAACGTGTGGACAGGCGGCAATAGGGCGGCGGAAATATCTCAATAAACAAGAGTCCCAAGACAAGGCCATTGCCATTATCATCAAGGAGGCTGCCGCATGCTGTAGCCAAGCAAAAGGTCAGGCTGCCAGAGGCATTCAGCGCTTGGTCATCTCGAACTCGTGTGGGTTCGCACAGCAGTCTCTTCAGGCCATCCTCGAGACGTCTCTGGCCATATCGCTCACGGAATTGGATATTCAATGCTGCGGATTCTTTCGCACTGAGGAAATGCATCTCCTTCTACGATCGCTTCCAAACCTGAAGCACGTCGATTTCCGCTGTCGAGACGCGGAGTCGGATCACCTGGGACCCTATGCTGGTCTGCTACCCTTACGAAACAAGGCTCCAACGACGACGGCGGCGGCAGTGGCAGCGACAGCAGCGACAGCAACAGTATCAACGGCAACAGCAACAGAGACAGCAGTAGCTGCCGTAGCTGACAACACGGCTTTTGGAATCACGACAGAACCGCCTCAGTGCGCATGTTCGAACACACTTCAGACACTTCGCATCGGTGTTAGCAATGCCAGCGTGGACCCGACGTACGATGACAGTTGGTACGGGCATAGATCCGGTTATCAGTCGTGGATTTATGCTGCACAGATAACGTGGATGCACGACGATCCCGAGAATCCCATGGTCCACAAGCACTTTCCTGAGGCTCTGCACTGGTTCTATGACTATATCGCAATATTTCCATGTCTGCGGGAGCTGTGTCTTGAGAGTGTCGCTCCCTTGTACCATAAATCCCAATCATTGGACCTGGCTTTGAGCTCTGGACTGGATAGGTGGGCGACGCTGAAGGCATTGGAGGTACTGGACATCGAGAAGCTGGACCACGCGGTGGGAGTGGACGAGGTGCAATGGATGGTCAAGAACTGGCCAGCGCTGAGAGAGGTCCGCGGATTGGTCTATGCTACAGACGAGATTCCTTCGGATGCTGCTCTTTGGCTACAGAGCACTCGGCCGGACATTGCGCTGCCGGTGTCGACGATTTCAAGGTCAAGCCAACAAGAGCTGTAGTAGAGTGGCATAGACGACATTGGAAATGCATACCTGTATCAATATTGAAGCCGACACATTTATTCTTTAGCTCTTCTACTCCTCGTTCTTGATGTCCATGTTCAGAGTATCCTTCTTTTTTTTTTTTTTTTTTTTTTTTTTTTTTTTTTTGCGTAGAGCGAGCTTATTAACAATACTCGGCGCACGACGAAATTTCTTGCAAGTCTACGCTCGAAAGAAGCTGCAATGGGATTGATCTCATTGAATGTCTATCTCTCCAAACGGGACTTCATGAGCACCCGCTGTTCCAAAGATAAATTGCTGAGCGCCTCCGAGTATAAGACGGAGTTGCTCTCCGAAGAAGGCTTGGCATTGATTTGGCCTTTTTTCTGCTGTACAGAAAGACTAACGAGTTCGAATATAAAAATGAACGAAAAAACTCTGTTGCATCCGGCCTCTTCATGGTTTGATTCTTCTATAGCTTTGTTTTTACTGTCATACACTCGACTCTTTCGCCGCTACTTCTCCTTCGCCTATCTTATTCCAGTGACTCTACACTGCGATATAGCCATCTTTCACATTACCTGCCTGATCTACAAAAATGGAGTCCCTCCGAACCTACACCGTCGTCATCGGCTTGACCGTGTGTCTCTCTGTCATGCTGCGCCGCGCGAGTGCAGTTCCCATGTATCCGTGCTCCAAGGCTGGAGACTTCTTCCCAGACCAGACCAACTCTCGCTCATTCTGGGTATGTGGCGATAATAAAGACGCAAAGGAGTACCACTGCCAGAATGGTCTAAAGTGGGACCAAGAACGTGGCTGTGTGAAGGACTAAGGTGCCGTCAGGTCAAGGTACTGCACATTAGCCTCTTTTGTATGTACTATGGGGCATAGTAGCGTTGTTGATGTTCGATCACTCCACACCGACGCGACGCGAAACAGGAAACCCTAAAATAAAAACCATATTAAAACGGCCTCTGTATAAAAGTCGCTTCGGTCGCAGGGATCGCTTGTTCTCTCCATGTGATGCATCATCATTACCCTCTTACTCTCCCTCATTCATCCCTCCAAACCCCCTCAACCCCCAGCTTCCCCACTACATCATCCGGACGCCGAAGTACGATGGAGCCTAGCAGAATCAATGTGTTCGATATTTCGCTAGTCCTTGACGAGATCACTCGGTACCTGACCTTGAAGGACCTGTCGCGCTGTGTTCAAGTCTCCCAATCCCTTTGGTCCGCATTCATCCCTTATCTCTGGCGCAACATCCACTTCACTAGCCTCACTACCCAAGAGCGGTGCAACCTCATACACCCAAACTCACCCTTTCTTCTCTTGTCCGAGTCTACTCCTGTTGGTCGTCGAGAATACTGCCGCAGCGCCGTCCGATCTGTTCGTCTCGTTGCTCCTCTCCCGGCCTGGCCACACAATCTCGCCAGCGGCCCATGTTTCTCGAACCTCATTCGGTTCAAACTCCAGAACCAAATCAAAGGCAGGGGCGAGGAGGAAATAATCGCTGCTGTGCCTCGTATCCTAGAGTTCCTGGCAGCGCATACGACGCTGCGCGATATCGAGCTGTCTCATCTGGAAATCGGATCGGATTTCATGGACATGTTCAACATCGTGATGGATCAGTTGCCAGGCCTGACTAGACTTGTACTGTTTGTCAGGGGCAAACTGACCCTCCGGGACCATCTGTTGATGCTCAAGCAAGGCCAGCGACTCGAGGAATTTCATCTGTCGATCGATTCCTCTCTCTATGAGTACCACGAGCTGGACCACACAGAAATCGAATTGTACGAGCAAGGAATGCGAGAGATGAAAGCTAAGGACAGTAAGATCAAGGATTTGTGCCTGAATACAGAGATGTTTGTACGGATTATGCCCGATTACCTGCAGCGATGTGTGCACCTCGAACGATTGGCCATACGGACTATATCTGTTGTGCAGGCGACAGTTGACCTAGCGGATATTGTGAGGGATCATTGCCTTCGATTGAGGCATCTCGATATCAGGAATATGCACATGAGCGGCACGACTCAGGCATCTATCATCGCGGCATGTACTCCATCTGCTGCACAACCGCATCGACCTGGTCTGGAGTCCTTAAAGCTTTGGCTCAACATCACCTCAATGGATGTGGTCCTGCAGTCAGTTTTGAGTCATCGCACGACATTGACGTCGTTGTCGGTCAGTCAACGCAAAGGTCTCACAGCTATAGGGTTGCAACAGATCGTCACCAACTGTGCTAACCTCAAGTCCCTAATCGTCAAGTTGACTTTCATGGATACCCTTCTGATCCCGATGGACGACATCAAGGATATCACATGGAGCTGCCGCAACTTAATAACATTCGCATTGCTGACCGTTGACCATTGTACGGCTACCGGGCGAGATCCAGCGATACAATATCTGGAGTATCTGTACACGCAACTCGGAACCATTCCGACACTGGAAGTCGTGTCATTCCGAATGGGCCACGCAGGGTGGATCCCACAGAGGTCATTGTTCCTAGATGGATTGGAGCAGCTCTACAATCTGAAGCGGATGCGGATCTTTGGGTTCCATAAAGAGGGTGCCTCTATGCTGAGGAGGCGACATATTGAGAGCATGCTGGAAAACTGGCCACGACTAGAGCAGCTGGCCGGGCTCCTAGACCATTACCGAACATTCGAGCTGGCGTCCTGGCTAATGAAGGCGAGGCCGGATCTAGAGCTCAGTGCATTTAGCGATGGATTAAATCAATAAAAATTACGTTCACTTTACTTGTATGTTGATATTTTTCTATGAGGGCCGTTGCGGCGATTGCCGCAGTAGAAGTTCTAGCATTAACGTCATCTGGTCTAGTTTGCTCTCAATGCCCTTCATATTTTCTCGCAATTGCTCCGTATTTGTCTGGAGAGTACGTAGCTCCGTCTCCATAAGTCTCTGCCGCTCGTCCTGGTTCACACGGCTCAGGATGCTGACATGATCTTGGGCAAACAAAGCATCATTGCTCACGTCCACACCCTGACCGCTCTCGCTAATCTCTTCCTCGTCTCTCTCGAACTTGTCGTCAACACCGTTCCCGTCTTGATCGTTCGCAGAGCGAAGAAAGTTAATCGTACGCGTAGTGCTTTGTCTGGAAGGACGTCTTTGTCTCGTCCTTGGCGGTTGTGGCTGTGGCTGCGGTCGCGATGGTAGCTGCTCCAGCGGCGACTGAACCAATTTTGCCCCTCCCTCACTCTGCGGAATCGTGCTTGCGATTGACTGGAAATCTGCGAAATAGTTGCCTGTGCCTGTATTTTGGCGCGAATATTCACTCGAAGTAGCCAAAGGCGAGCCGATCACGGTCGTCTCTGTGAGTGAGTATGGGATCCGAGGCGATTTCATCGACTGCTGTCCCGCCAACGACAAATCGACGGCAGCACCATCCGATGAGTCTGCGTTTTCGTTTTGCTCCTGTACGGCCGGTACAGCCGCTTCCGTTGTCAGTTGATCTAGCTGCCATCCCGGAGAAGGAGAACGAACGGGCGTGATCACAATAGAGTGTTGGTGTACCTGTGGTTGTAAATTGTCGTCGCGATCGATCAGAAATGGATACTTGTTCTTATATGCCTGGACAGTCCGAGGTGAGGCTGTGTAGTAGATGTACTGCGGGAACCAATCGAACCGTTGCCGAAGCCCTGGTGCTGCGTAGGATAGGTTTTCGGCTGCCTCAACAGACCGAAGGCGGTTATCAAGCCAGACAAGGGGTCCATCATTGTCGCCTGCTGAAAAGGCGACGTTCATGAGCGCGATAAGAACGTTGAGTAGTAGGATCACGTTAATAAAAAAGTATATGGCAATCATAACATGGAATGCCCAGTCTTCGCCATCCAAATCCTTCGAAACAGGATCGTATCGGCCAGCCTATGATACAAGAAAGAATATGTTAGTGAAAAGCTCGACTAAAGCACTCTATACAATATCTCTTTTTTCAGTTCGTACCATGAAGAAGTATGTCGCCGATATTGCGCCAAAGAAGTTCCCAGGGAAATCAGTGTCTCGTTTAAAGCAAGTGCCGAGCAGTGATATCGAGTTGCCATTCGTGTCGGTAGTAATACAGTCGTGATTTTCGGCGAGCAGTAAGTGAAGAAACGAGTGTGTAAACGCAAGGACGATCAAGGCAAAGATAGCGAAGAATACGCGGATCTTGATGACAATGCTCAGGATGATTGTCACAATATTGCAGACGCTTCTGATCACGCGCATCTCGAATAGCTGTGAATTTCATGAAGATGTAGATAGGTTAATCAGATGGCATCCGATTCTGAAGTATCCATATGAATAGCACAGGGACACGGCAGCTTACGAGGTGGATGTAGATAAAGAGAATGGAAAAGCTCAGTACACGAGAATCCCCAGGCTTATCCGTATTCTCAACTTGAGGTATGTTGATAAGCAACTGGATACTTCCAATGACAGGTAGCAAGAAGACCAGGACATCCACGACATTGTAAGGTGTTCTAGAGGCAGAAGAATATCGAGCGTCAGAGTGTAAGCAAGAACTTCATATATGGATCACGAAACAAGTTTTCATACTTCACGTATTTCCAGTGGTCCGCCAAGAATTGCTGCAGCTCGAGATATAGGAACATACAACCCATGGAAACCACGATGATGAGGGGCCCTCTAAGATCCGTCAGCATCATGTTCGGGTATACTTGGATCAAGGTTACTGTGAGAACAAGCGCGTAGTACAACAGTTGGCCAACAAATCGCAGGCCCCAGGGCATGCATGCGAATGAGTTCCTAGCGTATCGAAAAGTATTGAGAAGAACAGAGGGTTAGAAGGATTTGGCATGAATCCATAAACGGATATTGGATGGAATTCTCGCGAAAACACACACCATTTGTACTCAAGCAGGGCCTCGACAGCAGGGTTGTCATAGTACTGGAGCTCCGTGAAGTTGGCCCGGATGGTTTGCCTGCTCAAAGGGTTCAGCTTGTATACCATCAGGTCAAACGCCATCCTCGCCATGGCCACATCCGTTGAAATGTCCCGCTTCCCAGTAGATGTACCGTTGCTTCTCGTATGCCAAAGCAGAGCATACGGCGCCACATAAACATGTCGCTTGAATGTCTCGTTGAGAGGATCGACCGATCTCTCTTCTGGGACATCGATATGGGACGAAAAATCCTTGGCACAAATTCGTGGTAGCTGCGATTTCAACTGAAAAACTGAATTCGGGTACTCGTAGATCGGGCGCCTGCGTCGACTGACAGCAGCCATATTGGCCATATCTATGCCGAACCGGGGAGGATGTGCAAGCACGGAGTTATTCACAACAAAATCTCTGTCCTTGATGGGGATGAAAGCTGCCCGACGGATGATATTGATTGCTGTTTCTGGATGGTAGACGACCAGTAGTGGCAGACAGTCTAGCACAAGCAGCAGAAAGGCCGGATCCTGTTGTAACTTCGCCTCTCGAATGCAATAATCGATCAGTTGCTCGGCCATAGGCAGGCTGCGGGGTTCTTTCTTGGCGTTCTTAATCAAAAAGTAAATCGGGCTCTTGATGGGCGAACCGTCGGAATCGCCACCAACACTGCCGAGAGAAACGCATCGTGGGATCCATTTCCCGTCAGTTGAGCTAAAGATGGCACCCATTATATCAGAGCATCCTCTCCATTTCGATGCCCAAGCAATTTTTGTCATGACGTTATACGTTGTAGTTCCCTCGGGTGGATCGTGGTTGATGTGCTTGACTAGATATCGTATGATCGCCTCTTGACCACTGGCGCTCGCGTCCGAGTAGCAGGAGATCAGCATAGGGATGCTATTGATGCAGTAGAGCGTCTCCTCTCGCGAAAACCAGTTGTTCTTGGGGATCCGCACGCAGACAGTTCGACTCCTATTGGCCTCATCATCGAACCACACAGATAGGATCGCCTCTCCATGGACGCATACACGCGTCTCCAGCACTGGCTCTGCATAGCTGCACACTTCGCCGTTGTTTCTGCTACGCGGACAGACCCAGGTCAATGCCAGCTCGCATCGGTTATCGGGAGTGACGTCGGGCAGATTCCATACTTGAAAGCCGGTGGAGCTGAGAATGATGAATTGAGACCAAGATGCAAGAAAAGACGCCTGAACATAGTGTTCTGCGTCTTCATCTTCCTCTTCGAACTGCATCCATGGCTCGGGTATGATGGTCAGCAACTGTTGAACAGATCCGTGCTGGTCAACCGAGACTAAGACTACGCGCACAACCTTTCGCTGTCGACTATCAACCTCCCTTTCCTCAAAATTAACCACCAGACGATACTCAGAGTTGGATTCAGGAAACTGGTAGACGTGATTGCTGAGCTCAATGCTCTCCTTATTTGCGCACCCATCATCGCAATTCGCCAGATGACCTCCGGAGCTGAATAGACTAGGCTGTGGTATAGCAAATACCTCCATCTCATTGCCGTTGACTGCCATCATAACGTGTTCCATGCCGTGGGATAGCGCAGCTCCTTCGGACAACTTAGCGACACGTTGGATGGAATAAGTCGATGACGGAAACTGCCTTCCAGCGCATCGTTGGAAGGAGAGATTCAGCGCATCCATGATAACCGAGGTCTGCTCGATACTGGAATTGCCAGTGGTCACCAGAAGGCTCTTGTCCTCATCCAGGAACTGGATATCCAATATGCGTCCGCCATGGATCACAGTGCTGCAGACCTCGATCCCCGATTCCATAAAGTATGTCCTGATCCAGTCTGACCCCGCTAAGGCCAGCAACTTCCCTCTCCTTGAGACCGAGAAAAGCCCAATTTCATTCTGCACCCGGCTACTTGGATTGGTGACAGAGATATATTTGCGGTTCGCACCAGTGGCGAGGTCCCAGATAGAGATGTTCTGGGCATCTTCCCACCATATGAACAATGGACCCTCTAGACTACGGAAGAGCGCCCGCAGTTGCTTCGTCCGAGACTTCATAGAACAGAGGCCGCCAATCGCGATCCCGTAGAGTCGCTCCCATCTCTCTGAGGCATCGTAAATTTTGATCCTCGATTCATCGCATGCAATAAAATAATCACCTGCTGACGAATCATCCGCTGGAGTCGATATGTTGTGTCTCGTGCCATTGAATATGTCTTTAGCCATGAACTTGCCGTATCCAACAAAATGCGCCATCGATCTGTGTATGGACGTATCTTCAATGAGGACTGTGGTCGTTGCGAGTTCCTTCAGTTTTTGTGTTTCTGTAAAGTTAGCCTTGACATAGAAGAGTCGGAATGGGAAGCTGAAATTATCCAGTATTTTCTCTTCTGGCGCAAAGTCGTCATCGCGGGGTTGCTGGTACACCGCAATGCTCGACCCATCAGACGATAATGCAATCTTGAATAGCCGCATGTTGTTGAACTGTCCCTCTTGTAGTGGAATGCTGAACGTAGCTAGTGGTGGTTGACTCGTGATATTTGATCGCCGTCTCTGGTCATGCGACTTGTCGGGTGTTGATGGCAAAGCGGTGACGAGGTCCCAGATCCCAATATATGCTGTAGTCAATGTTGAGGATAGGACCGCAACGTATTCTCCAGAAGCAGAGACATCCATGGCGAAGATCTGGGCCATCGGCGCAAATTGTACCCCGTCTGAGAATTGCTGTTGACACGTCCTAACGTCTACCATCTTTAGTTTTCGCCCTGGTGCCTCGACAAGATAGTCTAGGATACGTTCCAAAGTACGAGAATATTAGTTGCCAATTAGCTCTTAAACACTGAAGACCGTAAAGCCCACGATGAAGACAAGAAATGCACAGACCTTTAATGCTACTGGATAAATCCGATCCAAGTTGTTCCAGTTGTAGGTAGTGTACGACGATGCGATCATTCAATTGAGCATTTGCTTCTTGTGTATTTTGTACATCAAAATACGAGCGAAGTTGTCCTGAAAGACGGGCGAAGACTGGGCTACTAAACTGGAGGTGCACCTTCTGTTGCAATCGCAGCCGAATCCTGCCCGTTGTAGCTGCTTCGGTCGTAAGTATTTACCTCTGCTGAGAGCATATCAAGCAACGAGGGCTGAGCGCGAAACCCTTAAGTTACCTATTGCCTCGATTTGAGCCTCTGACATTTCTGCCCACAGCTTGTACTAGCAAGGGCGAGGAACAATAACGGTCGTTCGTTGGTCAACTGCTCACATGCATACGGTATGAGAAACCAACCGTACTGTAGGCATGAATGCATGCGCACCTTCATCTGGGGCACCTCGACCTCGAAAACAAGCTTTTTGAGAAGCGACTGACCGAGGGGTTTTGGCGAGATGCACCACACGATGGTGTAGTACCCTTCCTGCAGGGCCCCCTTGGGTATTCTCGCTTCGAGCTAAATTTTTGGTTAGATCAAAAATTCAATTTTCAGCCTCACTCCTTACTAAGATTCACGCTGTTTTTATAGTGCGCGAATGTGCCTGTCCTTACGTCGAAGCTGCCATCGCCTCGAAAGCTCTTCCATGTACGAGGTCTAAACCACAATGGGAACCATAATAGTTTTGTCAGAGCTGTAAAAGAATTGCTTGGTACGAACAATCTTCCTTTGTACATTAATCGACAAGTCATACCTGATAGAAAATGTAGACCCTGGCTCTCCGTTAAAATAGACACGGTTCGCTAATGCGGGCGATTGATGGCGAGATTCGTAAGCGTTGCCGAGGATACAGGTAGAGAGAAATCATTCATTTGGTTTCAAGCTTGATTAATGCTTACGATGCAACCGGTGTTCAGGCATGTCTTGGCCCTCTGGTCTTGCGGGCAATTCCTTGTCTTCAGAATCCTCGGGTGTCATCATCCGATCCGACTTGACGAGATCCATGGTGCATCAAAGGGATGGTATTCAGTGCTGAGCTGAGGGAGAGTGAATCAAATGGAAAGAGAAGGAGAGAAAGAGGGAGAAAGTGACCCGTGGGCTTCTTCAGCCCATTTGGGTGGCAAGGAATGGCATGGACCGAAATCCCGCCGGTTGTATCACCTTACGATTAGCTTGTGCCACCATCTCAGTGAACTGGGAATTGAGAGCACCCCTTTAATCCATACCATGTAAGGTGTAAGGTTCATCGCTTGCTGGAAGTTTATCATGTATCTAGACCTGTTTCTAACACTCTTTGACATAATAGGTGACGCCCTGGTGGGGAGGAGCACTTGCAGCCATGCCTGTTCATTTTGTGCCCATGTGGCTGTGCGAATTCAATTTATTTTTTCCGTACCGGGCTTGAAAATGTCTGTTCAGGATCTACATGTAAAGCAGAGAAAATTCCTCGAGCTGCTACCCAGATTGTTCAAGCACTAGCATTGCTAATCCTCTTCATCCTCTTCTTCTTCGTCTTCTTCGTCTTCTTCGTCCTCTTCCTCCTCTTCCTCTTCTTCCTCTTCTTCCTCTTCTTCCTCGTCTTCATCTTCGTCTTCATCGTCATCCTCCATAGCCGTATCGTCAATATATGGATTCCTGACCCGGCGTCGCCGCTCGGTTCTCTCTTCCTGCTCTTCGATCGCTCGGTCGCCGTATCCATCTTCTTCCAGCACATTATCCTCATCTGCTTCCTCTTCTTCAGCAGTGATCCGTCGAAGATGACGTCTCGGACGTGAAGATCCTTGGTCACTCTCATCTCCATCGCCAGCCAATTGATCCTGCTCCTCTTCGCTCATGTCGCTGTTAGTAATTTGACTGGAGTTTAACCGATACACAAAGTAGGAGTAGCGTAAGTACATCATCGTAATCTCAGCTAGCGATGAACAGACTACCAGAACATGTCGTTAATACCTCTTTGTGTGAATGCGCGACTCGCCATCCTCCTCATCTTTCCGCGGCATCTTCAACTTAGCTCGCGAACTAACCACCTTTCGTTCCTTCTTTGAGCTTGCAGATGTTTTGAGCGTCTTGCGCGGCGCAGATGTCGACTTCGCACTTCCTGAGCGTCCCCTCTTCTTAGACGTTTTAGCGGAAGACTTTTTCCTTTGGCTCTCAGCATCACTTGTTGCGTCCTGATCGTCAGCATCGTCTTCGCCGCCCATATCCTCATCTTCAGACATGGTCGGCAGCTGTGAGCTGATCTCTTCACCTCGCAAGTTGCGATGCTTGAGGTTACCAAGCCAGAAGGCTGCGCCAGCATCGTTGTTCTCCAGCATCAGCTTCACCTCGAATATGAGTGTCTCCATAGTCTTTTTGATTGCAGGCACCATAGCCATCAGTGTTTGCTCTCTTGAAGCTTTGGCATGCCCACAAACATTCTAAAGATTAAAAGTACAGCTAATATTAACCTTGGCCTTTCATTTCAACTGCGAACGGAACATCTGGAGCATGTCGCAACATAACTACCTGTAAGGAACGAGTTCCGGCCTGCAAGTAATTTTTAAATATTTTCGCAACCATGTCCTGATGGCCCCGAAAGTGGATTCCTAGAAAGGGCAGTACTCGCTTTATGAACTGCTCCATGAATGCTTTCGAGTGCTTCAACGTGACACTCAGTACTTCACGCTTATCACTCGACTTTACAAATGCAGCCAGCCTCTGAAAGCAGAGACACAGCCCTGAGATGTGCTCAAATGCGGCATGAGTATCATCAAAATCATCCTCTGCAAACTCGCCAACTAATGCTGCCAGCTGAATATGCAGCACCTATTCATTTTTCAAAAGTAGAAACAAACTCAATGCGATCAGAACCAAATAAAGACAGAGACACTCGAATTCCTATCGGCCATGTACCTTGGTGTATATGGTAAAAGTATTGGGGGTGAGCATTGGATGCAATTCTGCACTGCCATCATCCTGATTCAGAAAAGATGGCAACACCCTTGTAACGTATTCGTTGATCATCTCTAGTCGCACATCGGATTTTCCAATTTGCTGCCCAAGTATATAAGCCAAACGATCTGACTATAATATCCAGTTTAAGAGAAACCATATTAAAATCCGCAGAAAAACCCTGTTATGTAGAACAAATGGAAAAAGCGCTGGTCCACATAATACCTTGATAGCCATTGTTGACGGCCATTTGTGCGAGAGGAACGTTGTCGAAAGTTTGGAAAGTTTTAAGGATGTCTCAATGTTCTTGGGAACCATGTCCAGCACCTTCTCTAAAACCTCGAGCAGCATGGCTGAGCTCTCAAAGCTGGGCATCATTTCGTGCCAGGTAGATAGAGAAGAGAAGACCTCCACTGCAACTTCAGACAAGTTAATTGAGCGTTTTATCTGCTTAATCTGCTCTGGTGTCTTCATATCCTGAGCAAGAGATTTCAGCAACTCCTATAAACGTTCAAGAGAGAACAATTGACATGATTAGCAAATTGGTCTGGCGCGACAGCAAGCGATTGTAAAGGACGATGAAATGCAGTATTCTCAGAACATACGAGACGCAGCTCTTTCTGATCGCTTCCCTTGATCTCATTCCACGAGAGCAATACGTGTAGCACCTTCAAAGAAAGATTTAGACAGTCGAGAATGATCGCGGTGTCCAACAGCCGTCCGCTGTGGTCTGTAGCCTACAATACAAACAGTAAAATAAATTATTATCGTTAACTGGTGTATACACTGCTGCCTCGATTATCTTGCTCCATATCGCAAGTAAAATTTACCTCATCTCTGTTGGACAGCATGCGAAGAATCATCCTTGCTTTGGTCACGACGTGAGGCGCGATCCTCAGAATCCCACGCACAAATTCCGTGACATCCATGCGGGCCAGCATAGCGTTGTTTGTCGAAAGCGCCGTAGCTTTCTTTCCAAAAGACGCATGGGATACAGATGCTGGGAGTTTGAACACAACTTTGGCATGGAGATCCTTCAGCAGAAACTGCAGCTGCGGGTAGTGAAGGTGGACATTCTTATTCCGAGTGACTTCGACGATCTCAAAAGCATCACGGGTTATCGGGTCGTGGACGCGTAGGACATGGAAGACATCGATCTATGAAAAGTGAAATGAATGTAGTACGGGTGTTAGAGCGCAATTTAATATAAGTTTCCAGTGCCACCTGCTTCGTTGTGCATATGCACTGTGCTGTACCTCGAGCTCTCGCAGATACGGCGCTAATGATTCGTATGTTACGACCTCGCTGGAGCACACAACAAAGGGCTTCGGTCCACCAACCACATTCATTGTCCGCGATGATTGTTTCCCCAGAACAGCTGTGCTTGTAGACTGAATTGAAAGAGAATTCGCCATGGGTTTAACCCCTCTAGGCATATCCTTCGCTTTAGCATGACTAGCCTCGAGCGGTTTGAACCCTGGCACGCATTTCAAGACGTGTCGCAGTATGTCTTCCAGTTCAGATATTTGCTGCAGTCGGATGATGATTCGAGCTATACCCATTACGATAATAACATATTAGTAAATTATCAGGATAAATGATCAACCTTTGGAGGATACAATCCTTTAAATCAACAGTGCAAAATCTACCCATTGTTTGATCTCCTGCATCGTACGAGAACGCATTTGAGATTTCGCGGAACCTAGCGCAGAATTTATTCACCGTAAGAGCCATGCGCAGCGCTTATTAGACATCGTGAAAGAAGCAGCTGGACACTTACCAGTTGATAGCACAGAGGAGTCCTTGGGCAATGGTATGGCAGATTTCAGTGCTGTAGACCTCTGCTATATCCTAGTGAGCCAAGCGTCATATGCCGCAATGCTGTCATCGTCAGGGTCTTTATTCCATTAGTTAAAGATCGTTTCGGCACGCTGAGTGATACAGTAAACTTTACCTCGAGGTATTCTTGTTTAAACATGGTGATACCGCAGCCAAGAAGCCCATCAATATCGTCCAAACCATTCCCTCCTGTCGCTTTCTCCGTGGCCTGCAGCAGCTTGAATAAAGAACAGAGGTATACAGTCCCATCGGAAGTTTCAATGGTTGTGCCTTGTGTTGCGGAGCTCAGCAAGTCTGCACATAGACTCGGTATGATGGCTATAGCGAGCTCTGACTCCTAAGCACAAAAGTTGCATCGAGCCGATTGATATGGTCAGTCTGGCACGCAGGTAACTCCCTTCCTCAAATGAAACGAACGCCATAAATATTGGGCTATAGCGTAGATGCATACCGGTCCATCAAGATTCATCCAACACTCCAAGGCAATGTTCCGATTACGTCTCATTGGAAACGTCTCGTTGACACCGCAAACAAATGTCGCTGCGAACTGATCCGAGAACTCTTCCTTGATCCAGAGCACCAATTTTTGGTCAAGCTGGCCAGAAAGAACGAGGCTCGCCAACTCATCGTATGTCAGTGCCAGACAGACCTGTAAATTTTTTAAAAAAGATTTAGTTCAGAACAAGATCTCGAACCTGACCCCATTGTTCGATATAGCATTGACTATAGATAAAATTACCGACGACTTTTGGCACGCATCCCTGATCATTCGAAGGTATGAAACTGAGATTTTGAGAAAAGGGTCCGACTCTGCTTGATGATGACTAGTCGCAGCTTGACTTGAAGAACCACGGCCATTGTCGACGCCTTCTCGGACCCCAAATGACTGAACCATTGCGATCGCTCCCATGACTCCAATCCTTTTGTAACCCTCCATGGGGTTCGAGAGCTGTTTCCGAATTAGGATATTTAGGTCTGTGAGTAACGTCCCGCTGTTGCCTGCAATCTCATCCTAAGACGACCCATAAACACAAAAGGAGCAAGTTTTTAGTATTCAGCGTAAGCATCATAGAATCAGTCGTTATTGTTAATCGATTCATATGGCGTACGAACATACCTCCCGTGCAAGAGATCCAAGGACTACAAAAAATAATCGAATCTGCTCAGGCGAAAGATTGTCGAGATAGTCCAGGACACCTTTGATGAATGTACTGTATTCATTGAGGGTTGCTCTTGAAGTATTCACAATGGTCTGTAGTACGGCCAATGAAGAGTCGATTTCCACCGCTGATCCACTTCCAATATGAACAAGTAGCGAGCCAACAATCTCCTGTCGGTAATAGGCATCTGAGACTTGAAAAGCGCTGGTGTACAGGATAGAGGCAGTCCGAGCAACGATCGGGTGACTATGGCTAAATCGCAAGAGATTTTCCGAGATTGAGAGGATGGCAGGCATGTACCTGAGGGTAGACGAAAATTGAATGCCATGTTAATAGCTTTTACGACGTTGTTCATCATTTCAAAGTTGTTCGAAGTACTTACTCCCTGAGTGATGCACCGTGTACAAGGATCGCTTCCTGTAGTAGCTTTTTCGTCAACATGCCGTCAATAATCTTTTGCCGGATCAATACCTCTACCTTCTTCTTGATGCTGACAATTGAATGCAGAATAAAGATAACCATAACATCTATCACTTTATGCAATCCCTATTCGACAAAAGAAATATAGTTGATAAACTATGACATTTTTCACAAAGAAGACAAACTCATAGGATGTAGCAACATACGGGCTTAGGAATGGCAATCAGCGCCTTATACCATGCATCGGTGACGAACTTCTGGAATCTGATACCGGTTTTCAGTGCATCTATTGGAAACAAGCAGAAAAATCAGTATCTACTATTGCGCCATGATGATAGCGTATTTAGTAGGAGGTAGGGCGGATACATACCGAGAATCAAGACCTCTGGCGTCTGACTAGAGGCCCCTTTTCTCGATTTCAGATTATGATTTCTTTGGAGCCTGTTGATCGAACCAAAGTCAAGATTGGAACGAACAGTGCCGATGACTTCACCGACTGTGTCTGGCTCAACAGTCTGCAGCAAAAATTTGATGACAATAGGCAAGTCATCGAGTTCTGCAGACTCCAGTTTGTCCATCACATGGCGCCTAGCACTGATCTAAGGGTTATAGGAGAACTTACCGTGTTAGTGATTGATAGACAGAAATAATGATATGCAATCTCATAACAATTTGTAATCTATTACCAATATATCCGACTGCAAGTTGAGGTTCGACAGAGCATCCAAGATCGGTACCATCAGCTCTGAGGTACTCTCCATCATCTCGATAAGCCCACTAACTACAGTCTAACGAAGGAAGAAAGAGACATGAATCTCAGTCGAACAGACTGAAATGCTTAGGCAAGTCGCCTGGTACAAAAGCGGCGCTTTACCCTGTGTTCAGAATCGGGAACGATCTCCGGCAGACTGGTAATAACATCCCTTTGAATAAATACTGGAGAAAGACTAACAATCTACCATGTTTTCAATATGGAACCCATTAGCTTAAACTTCTTTTAAACTCGCCCCGGCGACTAGCCACAAAGCCAGTCTCCTAGACCTCCACTTTAATTACCTCTAGTAGCTTGGCGGAGAGCTGTTTAGGCTTACTGACATTGTCTAGCCACTTAAATTGCTGTAGAATGAGCTTTGGGATAGGAGAATCTTTTTCGCTAGAGCCATCCGAAAGGGGGATGTGATACAAATTGGTTACTCTCTCGACGTCCTTAATAGCTCTGTCGAATAGAATTCCATGATATGCACCAGTAGCTTACTCGTCATCCAGGAATTGAAGTATCCTGTCCAGTAATCCTTCCATGACTTCTGGCTGCAAAGCATCAACGCCTAAAAGCATGCGGATCAAACTTTCGCCTAATGAGAACCTGCATAATATTGAAAAAAAAGATTCCAGTTGTTAGATATCATCCCTTTGCATCAAAATTCAAGGCTAAAGGATATGAACATACGATGACTCCTTATCAGCGGAGAAAGATACGGGTATAAGAGCAGCTTTCAAGTTCTCGTGCTCTTCCAGATGTTCCTGCAGGCCCTCTAAGAATGACTCAACGCCATATGTTCCTGAGGGCGAGCGTTGAAGAAGTCGAGCTGTTTCGCGCTGGAAACGGGAGGGTTCAACCTGAAGCTCATTAGGAATGCCATTCGTCCCGAGGATCAGTCCTGCTTGCTCGCAGATGGAGTGGAATCCCGCCGGTCCGACGGTCGAGGTCATTGGGATTTTGTCCTTGCTTGTGATGAATTGATGTGGTGGCAACGATTTAAGAGAAAACACAATTTGGGAGTACGGTTCGCTTTAAGGTTTTTGCCACCAAAATTGAAACCAGGGAGGCAGACCCTTCTCAGGGGAAATATTCGAGAGACCCAATATTGTTGGCCGCAGCCACCGCGAGTGCGCAGAATTCGATATTAGGTTTTGAGATCGCGCCTGTATAAAAGGAGGGTCGAAGCCAACGGTCTTTTGTTCCTTGTTCCAGTTGAACAAGAAGACCGTTGTGCTGATCACTCGCTACAGTGTGCGTAGTTGTGCGTTAGACCCTTGTATTCAGTGTGGAACACAAATTATTCGAGCATTCAGATTGGGAGTTTCCTTGTAAAACAATATTCGAAACGTCACCTTACCACAAATTGACCATGACGCGTCCAGCATAAAAACCTTTTTTCAATCCCTTCACTTCCTTCACTTCCTTCACTTTCCCATGCCTCCACTGCCACCATTTGACTTCTCCCAGCTCAGCAGGTAAGGGAATGATTCCTAGCTTTCCTCACTTTTCAGCCTTAAACTAAACTCTGGGAATGTTTATGGTCAGGTCCAAAGGACCGTTCTCTGTCCAAAGGACGCATTCAATTTATTTTATAGGACAAAGCCTTACATCAACCTTAACTTCTTTTTGCATTTCAAACTTCAATAGACTTTGGTGATTCCCACTTTCAACTCTCTTTCTCTTTCAACTCTTCACTGCCCTGATTCAATTACTTCATTCCAGCAAACACACTGCACAATCGACCACGACTCTTCCCTCGCACTACTCGACTTCACGGGATGGGTTTGAAGGGTTGGTTCCCCTTCATTTGCAAGAAGGGATACGAGCCCACAGTCATTCAGCAATCAGGAACAACAACAACCTCAACCACATTCACCAAGAGGATCGATTTGCTCTCGCGGTTCTCGGTCATTCGTACCGCCTATACATAAAACTTTGTAGAAAAGGCCCATGCGATCCTGGAAAAGGATATTGAGCAGTTCGGTTCCAAGGATACTGTTATTGTCTATGTGGATGGAGCCCAGGCGCAAGAGAAAGAACACACCGCACAGGCTCGACAGAAGACCCGAGAGAAGGCGGCAAGCCGTTGCAAAGAGGCCTTGGACTTTCTTCAAGACAGGATCAACCGCAATTTAAAAGTCCGGAAACGACACTTCACAGATGTGAAGACAAATATGGCATCAACATTATACTGGTCCCTGCCCATCCGAGCGTCCTTTGTGGAGTAAATGACCCAAGCGGGATGGAAGGTACAGACCTGTGAGACTGAGGCCGACGTCGCGATCGCTCGGGACTGCGAACCAGGCGACATTGTTGTTTCTGCAGATAGCGACATGATGGCCTACTCCAGTATCTCAACCTTATGGCGTCCTATCGCCAGGAACTTGATCTTGGTATACAATCTGAAGGACGTCCGTCGCACTCTCGACTTCTCAGAGGCCCAACTCACAGCCCTTGCAGTTGTATCTGGCAACGATTACGGCAAGAGTATCTACTCACTTGGTGCAGCTACCAATTACTCTGTTATCAAAGCCATCCGAGACAAAGGTATTTTATATTGGTGTGTGTGACAGAGTTAGACTTTGGCCTTTAACTAACTAAATATTGTTTGCCACTCTTTTTAGACACCTGGGTACAGTAGCCGAGTATCTGAACGATCCCAAGGTTGCATCCAAGAATGCTGCTGTCCGTAACAACGAGGAAAAGACATTTGAAGTGGCCATCAAAGTTTTCGTATATCTCAAGCAGACCTCTGTCACCAGCAGTCCCCCCACTGTTGGAAGCCCAGCCTACGGTGATCTTCACAGACGGTTTTTGGATCTTTGTGCCCTGTATAGGCAACAAAAGGAAAACAGCCCTTCACAAACGAGGTAAATTGTTTTGGTCTTTTTTTTGAGCAATGGCTTTGCATTCACTCCTTCCTTCATCTCATCTCTGCCTTATTTTTTGATGTTTATAGTCCTCCCGAGGTGCCCATTATACGACTGCACCACTCTCATGCGACGATCAGGTTCAAGACTGTGGAGTCGCCTGCTGTGCTGAAACGTGTCTCTGGTCACTTGGGATCATTGCCATCACAAAAGCTTCAGTCAGATGTGCAGGACCAGTCAGATGTGCAGGACCAGTCAACTGTCTCCTCAACGTCGTCTCAGCAACTAGAGAGACGCCCACCATTAGCGAGGGCAAATATCCCAAAAAATCGTCAAAGGTACTCCTTCAAGATGAGGACAGGATCAACCCAGCGCTCACCGCCAGACAAGATGAAGGTTTATAAGTTTAAACCATACAAGGAATGGACCGACTCTCCTGAAGACTCAACCCTGGACAGTAAAGCCAAACCCAAGTTCAAGCCCAAGCCCAAATTCAAGATCAAGACCCTCGCTACCTCGACTGCAAATACCAGGAAGCTGGCAGTCATGCGCCACTTGGCTTACCATCATCCCACCTCGTCCCTTAAAGTTGGTACTCTGGCCGCGAACGTCAAGCGAGCAGTACCAAATAATGGTGTTCTCCAACAAGAGGTCATACATTGCATCCGAGATCTGGTGCAGGAAGCAGCCCGAGTAAAGCGGAAAGGCCAGCAAGCGATCGGAAAGTTTGTCGACTACATCAACAAGCATGGACTAGGACCCATTGATCGTCAATTTATGGATCTGTTCTGTCCTCGAGTATCCATGAATGATGTCAAGGATGAGGAGAATGAAGAGACGGAGGAGGAGGAGGATGGGGACAGCGAGGACGATTTGGACGACAAGCCAAAGGGTGGCAGAGGCTTTGCTCAGTCCTCTTTCCTGTTGATTTTCCTGACATCCATATACTCTGGAAACCGCCCAAGGAATGCTGGTACTGGCTCGACAGTCAATGAATTTATTGATCGACTCATTCATCTCCAGCTGTACACACCACCACCACCGACATCTGATGGCTGCAAGCACAAAGCAGTCTTTACACCATCGGAACTGGTAGCATCCGTCTCCACCCAACTCAGGGTCGAACTCAAGAAGATGTACAAGAACGGTTCCTGCGATCTGTACAAAAAGGTAATTATTCTTACTTAGTATTTTCTATCTCTTGGATTGTAGCTCATGGCAAGAAAGGAAAAGGGTCTCTTGGATTCCGACGTTGATGTGGAGATTCAGGGGGAAGTATCTGCTGTTGAGAACTTCCTTGCCCTTAACAGAATCAGTCCAAACCTTCGAAGGATCATTCCCATAACAAGTTCAAGGCAACCGTTTGTGAGTTTTACGGAGCGTAACCTTGTTGGGTTCTTTTTTAGTCGTGGAGGGGTTCTGAGAGCTCAGGTTCAGGAACTGGTCGGTACCATCTGCACTTCTATTGCAGATGCCCAGGAGCATATAGGCAATATGGAACCTGGGATTCTCATCAAAAAATTCCTGGCTGATATCGGTCTCAAGGGCCTGACCAGTCGCCAGCAACGAAAAGCAGGGCATCGTGGGGCAATCGAGTTGCTAAACCTTGAGGAACTCGAGACCGATCTTCATATGTTGGACAGCAAGGACTTCCGACCGGAAACTTATCTCACCAAGAAGTATGTCCCAAGGGGGACAGTGCGGACCGATGGCTTCCATCTACAGCTATTATGTTTTAAGCGCAGAGAGCTTCTGTCAGTCAAGTGGAAACGGCTTCCTCAAGATCGATTGCCACGACGATTGACTACGACACTCCATGGAACCGGCGATCACCTGACTGAAATTCGAAACGTCCTTGGAAGCAAGGAGGACATAGCACAACTTTGGCCAGATGTCGATCCCCGTGACATCAAGACACTCACCCTCGATGCCGGTCAGGCTTTTGTAGTAGGCGCCTACGCACATCTACCACAATCAAGCAAAGGCAAGGATCCAGTGATTGGTGCTGTATCAACCTTTGAGGCCCCGTTCACCATTGCGTCTTCTACAACACCAATGGCACCGCCGCCAGTGCAGGAGTCGACACAATCACCATCTTCAGCGGCACACCACAACAAGACGCCTCATCATAATCTTGCCGTAAACCAAAAGGCGGTAATGCAGCCCACATTTCGATACCGGCGATGGCTCCAGGAAGCGAGTAAGGTGGTTCCTGAGGGCCAACCACAGTCTATTGAGCAAATCGAGTCCCAACTTCCTCCTCTTCGAGGTCCAGAGGCTAGTGTAACCAACTATGTCGCAAGACTGAAACAAGTTGAGGACCAACTGATGGAGTTTTACAATGGGAACAACAATCGATTCAAGAAAAACACGTGGGACATGGAGCGTGCCAAACACATCGAATGCCAGGCCATTGCCAACAGTTTACTCAAGATCGTTGGTGGGAGCATTGGCGAACGTTGCAAGAGTCCAGTATTGATTGGTGTGGGCCTGGGTGATTTCAGAAGCTCGGAGCGGCTATCATCTCTGCATGGGACGTTTTTGTCTTACTTCATCCTCTGGTAGGCAACGTATTTATTTTTATCATCTATAACACCTTCAAAAAACCGACCGCAAATGAGTAACATTTTTTTCTTAATTTTATAAATAGGCGCGCTCCCTCGGATACGTTGTTGTTGGTATTGAAGAGTACTATACTTCAAAAAAATGCCCGAACTGTGAGGAGTTTGTGGCCCAGGTGACCATACGCCAGCTCTTCTGCCCCCACTGTGGCAAGTATTATCACAGAGATGTTATGGCGGCGCAAAACATGTCCAATATCGTCCAAGGGCACCTTTTGGAGCAGAAAAGACCTCTCTACTTGCAGCCCAAAACAGCAGATGGAAGGTATCCCTGGATCGAACCATCGACATCCGATCAAGGGGCAGTTGATGGAACCAGCAAGTCCACTGGAAGCACGAGTGCTCGCAAGAAACGATCGTCTCCCGCAACCCCAACATCAAGGAAACGCCCTACCAAGATGGCTAAAGAACTTTAATTTTTGTGTGTCAGGTCACACACACCCAAATGCCGATAATAGCAACGATTTTTACGATTTAGGTGACGTAATTGTAGATTTCATAGTGCTATAGTCATCCTCTGGAAGCCACCAACGGCAGTTGAAAATTTGAAAGATGGGAAGTGCGGGGGAATGAGCATCCTCCGGCACCCTCTCAATATTAGTTTCTCATCGTACCCTGGCCTTCCGTTCATACCGTCATCAAAGCGCGCCATCCGATACATAGGGTTACTTCGTCGTCCGTAAGATTGAAGGAAATCAAGAAAACGACTGACAGCGAAGGAATCGTGGGTGAGAACTATCATATTGGAGCACCGGCAATAGGGCCATGCACGAAGTAAACAACTACAGCGATCCCTCAAGAACTGAAATGATGAACCCGATCATTACCTCGGCCCCACAATCACTCGGTCTCGGATCAAGTGTTGGAGCCGTTGAAAGGAATACTGACGAGATACAAGACATTGGAGAGAAGAGTCCTGGCATCCTTATTTCACTCAGACCAGGCGGTGTTGATATTGTCCCTGAGAACGTGGACGAGCCCCAGAACATGAACAAGTCCCAGATCGTGAACGAGCCTCAGGATCTGAGTGATCCGCAGAATGCAAGTGTATCTTTTTATTCTGAGAGAATGGAGCCTCAGCGGGAAGTACAGCAATTGAACCCGCAGGAAATGCGGCAAGTGAGCCAGCAGGAATCACAGTATTCAAAGAAGGAATCGAACAAACCTCATAATCATGTACCTGACAGTTCCGCGCAAGCGACTGAGCGCCCTCCGCACCACCAGCGTGTTGCGTTTGACCATTTTCGCTCTTTCGAGTTGCTGCAGGAGTCATCTCAGGATGCTTTTCCGGAACAGGATAACAGCCTAAACTTTTATTCTTTCGGTGCAAATAATCATCTGAGAGCGGGTGGTAATCATTTCACCCAAGAAGATAATGGGAGAGTGAACGTCATTGAACCAGGATCCATGGATGGAGGTCTTGAGCACGACGGCGAAAAATGGCTCGAAAGACAAGGTTTTACAAGATACAACAACGACGCGATGGTTCATTCCTATGGCGAGACATCAGGAGAGTACAACGGTGTACAGAATAACTATTACAGAGCAGAATCAACAGATACGCGCAGTCCGACCCACAATGGACCTCGAAATGGCAAACCAGGTAAGCTCTATCGGCCCAGAACTGCGGAGAGCTTTCAAACTGCTATCCGCATGCGAGGATAAATATATCTGGAGTCAAAGGATGGGAGGCGGTCATGACCGCGGAGCATTTGGACACTTTATTTTGTCAGGAATAAGATTGTTCAGACCGGCTTTGATTCGGTAGACGTTTCATTATTGATTGATTACACTAAAGGGATCGGCGAAGACGAATCTGAAAATCATGATCTGCGGAGCTATTTTTGCGATTCTTGAACAAATGTATCACTAATACCAATACTGTTTGCCATCTTCGTCTTGTTTTCGCTTTTGCTTCCGTAGGCGCGGTCAACTATGGAAAGCCCATGTCAGCCAAGCAATCTTTGATCCAAGAGCGACTAAGCATGGAGAGACCAAACCGCACATTGTTCGTACGAAATCTTGGTGTAAGTCTCCGTCAAACAGGTTCAGCTTTATGTATTTGTTCGCAGACCTATGGAATTGAACATTTCTGATACAGTGCCTGATTACTTTGTATGATACCTCCTTAGTATACAACTAAGGTGGAAGATGTGCGGAAGAGATTCAAGCCATACGGTGACGTCCAAAATCTGTTCGATAGGATCGATAGCCGTGGATTAGTTTTTATCAAATATGTAAGTTGCGATGACAAAATCCGGTTTTATTTGAGGCAAACAATGTGTCGTCAACCAGCCAACTGAATTAAGCAATCTCCCTCGCTCACATAGTACGATATCCGTGCAGCAGAATTTGCAAAGAAGGAAACACACCAGACGCTCATGGATGACCGCGCTGTAAGTGAACATTAAATCAGGACAGGAACTGCTGCCCTAATAAAGTTACCACGAGTGTTAACCTTTATTTTTGTTACGAATATGTCAACCACTTTCCATAGCTGGATGTCCACTATTCTTTGCAAAGAGATCTTAGTGCGATGAGGGACTGCAAGGAGGACGACCACAATGTAAGCCCAGTTGTCATGATGCGGACTACCTCTTTTCTTCGTGACACGGCTCTCATCCTTTTTTTCTCTCTCTCGACTCTAGGGGTCTTTGCGTATAAAAATAAAGGATATAGATGTGAGCGTCAGTGATGAAGACCTGATTTCGTTCTTCTCTCATTACGGCGAGATCAAGGAGGTCCGACCTGATGCAGACGGATCATCATCGTATGTTACATCAGTCATCCTTGTATTCCTGCGGACGAAGAAACCACACATCCACTTACTTCAGCTGTTTCTCTATTTTCAGCGCAAGATGTATAGAGTTCTTTGATACTCGTGATTGCGCCAAAGCGTACCATGAAGCACATGGAAAGCAGTTGAACGGCGGGAAAATCGACTGTCGCTTCGCTTGGGATCAAATTCATGCGTAAGTTGTTCGCTCCCTCTTGTGCATAATAACTTGTTCTTTATGGCGAACAAGTTTGCGCATTCTAATCCGACGCATTTTGGTGCCTTATAGAACTCCGGAACACCTTCTAGGAAATGCAGCTAAAGCAGCAGAGCGTCGCGATCGTGTGAATAAGCAGCGCTCGACGCAGTACGACAGAACCCCATCACCTTCGTCTTCTCGGAATACTTATCGGGACTCCAACGTCAGCATCCCCGATAACAGCAATAATAACAACGGCAATAGCAACAATAGCAAGTACGAGAGGCATCGGCGTGATAGTCGTGATGAATCACCCGAGAGGGGTCGCGATAAAAAGGCCCAGCACGACCTGTATAACCCCAAGGACAAGGGAAAAGAAAGCGAATCACGCGATCGAGACTTTAGAGACAAGAGACGTAGAAGCACATCCCACGACCGAGACTCCTACAGCCGTCGGGATACCTACAATCGACGTGATTCAACCAGTCATCGAGGCTCACCCGATCGACGGGATTCGTATGATAGTCGAGATCGCCGTGACCAGCGAGATAGTCGAGATGATCGGGGCAATCGGGACCGCCAGGATAGCAGGGACCACCGAGACAATCGTGATCACCGGGACAACCGAGACGATCGTGGAGCAAAAGACCGCCGAGGCAGTCGGGACTATCCAAATCATGACGACCGTGGACGGAAAGAGAAATTTCGAGGCAATAGCTATAAAAAGAGCAGCTTTGACAATAAGGGGGGCAAGGGTCGGGTACGCGATCGCGACGACAGTCGTGAACGTAGTCATGACCGTGGTAAGAGCACTGATAATAGTTACCGTAGGCAAGACTCGCCGTTCAGGAACGCCTCGTTCAGGCCAGGTGAGTACTGATGGAAATGCCCCCACAGCTTTCACAAGGTGCACATCAGACCTCTAACTAGTACTCAACATGTTTATATTTTTAGCAGAACACGCACGCGATCCTCCTCAATCTCAAGACTTTGCGCGGTACCAGCCGACGCACCCATTGGCAGGTGGTCCACCGCCTCCTCCAACTCCTCCACTTCTGCCGTACTTCGCCGCTCAGCAGCCATTGGTGACGCAGTTTAATAACGCTGCTACGTCTGTCCAGGAGCGCATGGAGCAGGCACAGAAAGCTCAGCAGGTAAAATCTTCGCTCTGTGATCCTAACTTACCATGGCGTTCTATATACTTGCGCACAACTGTTGCTGGCGTCTAAGATGCGTTTTTTACCACATTCCAGCTTATGAACAATGTCCTCATGGGTGCAGGAAAATCAGTGCCGCCAACATCCACTCCTTTACCAGTATATGGAACTATGAATTACGCACAGCCAATGAACAACTTAAGTATGTTACCATCGGCTGTGCAGACGCTTTTCAACCCGTCATCGGCCGCTATGATGCAAGGCGCTGCAGTCAATCCGCGTTTGACGGCCTCGAAGGTGGATACAGGAGGCAATCTTGCAAGCTCTACCATGTCGAATGCTTCAAATGCTACTTCTCTTTTCACCTCACTACAACCGGCTCTCGGACAGGTATCATCAGCTGGAGGCACAGCTGTCTTGTTGGGGCGCTCTGGATCTGTTATGCCAACAAGAACAAGTGAAACAATGTCTGGAGCGACAAGCACTCCTAGCGCTGCGCCATCTACCGAGAATCAGAAGACTAGCACAGAGGCGCAAGTTCAGCAACTACTCGAACTTTTGGTAACGATGTTGAATGACTGTCAATGCACTCTTGCAAACAGAGCGAATGGATTCTGAATAACTTTTTTTATTCTTATTTTTATTTTATTGTTTTAAAAAAATAAAAAAATAATAGACAAAGGTACAAGAGCAGAGTCGAGCAGCCAACGCCAATAGTAGCCATGGCACTGGAGCGAATTCTCAGTCCACTTCTTCAAATGCTCAGTCACTGCCCGGCGTCATGGCTCTGATGCCTCACCTTACTCAGCTATCTCAGCTTGTACAGCAAGGACTTCAGCCGCAGTTTCAGCAGCAGCTACAGCAGCCACAGCCTCAAGGCTTACACAGTCAGATGGGCTTTGCTGCTTCAACGCCAATAGGGATGAACATGGGATTGGGCATGGGAATGAATATGCCTATGGCGTCTATGCAACCGGGGATGATGATGCCCCCGCCGCCACCTCCACCTATGCCACCTATGCCGCCTGTGCCACCTGCTTCTCTCTCCATTGGAGGCGGCCAAGCATACGCAGCGCCATCATCCTTGAGGGCACCCTTACCGCCCCAACAAGAAACTTTGCTGGCGCAGATGAATTTGACAGATCAGCAAAGATCCTATATCGAAAGCAAGAGCATGGACTACAGTTATGACAGGACAAAATACAACGCTGGCGATGACCCTGAGAGAGAAAGATTTGGTTCTGCTACTCCATCAGACAAGCAAGGTTTCAATGATAACCGGGCCATTCAGTACAGTAACTCGGGCCACAGTGAGAGCGCAAATGGAGGCAGAGCTGATCGAAACAAAGATTGGGATCGAAGTGATGATTATTACAAGCGTCGGCGAGACGATGATGCAGGCGATGATCGCTCCAAGAAGCATTTCAACTACGGCGAAGCAATTGTCAAGTTCCGCAGAGAAGAATCTAACGCATCAGACCGCAATCACTATCGCGAGAACGAGAACCATCACGGTCGCAACGGTTCCAAAGACTACGGCTCCAGTCGAGGCAGCCAATATGGCGACGTGGACGACGAGGACCGTGACTATGATGAAGGCTCACACCATCGACAAGATGGACCATACCGGGGCCGTGGTCGTGGTCGTGGTCGTGGAGGCGCCCGTGGTCGTGGAGGATTCAATGACAATGGCCGTGGTGGCTTCCATGATCGTGGCCGGGGCGGCTTCAGGGGTCGTGGTGCAGGACACAAAAATGGAGTAAACTTTCGGTACGAGGATCGAGATCGCGCAGATGGAGAGGATTATACCGAACACAGAAGGCGTGATTCCAGTATGGGTGGGGATGGGGAATCGAGAAGCTCTGTAGACAGACAGGACGATGGCGGGTATAGCAGCAGAAACAAGGAATGGGTGCCTCGCGGACGCGGTCGTAGCCGTGGCCGTGGTCGAGGCCGTGGAGGCTCATTTGGTGACGACTCTTACTGAGTCCGAAGCGGGCTACGGATGCCTCTCAGCTGAAGCGCAACCGGTCCTTGTAACGGAGTACATTTTGAAAAATGGATAATCGACCGCAGCGACATGCGAGAGAGAGAGAGTCTGAGCATCCTGTAAAGGGTGTAATCGGGAAATGAGCTTATTTTTTATGGATTCGAAGACAAAATTTTGCTTTTTAGAATTATTATTATCTTTGCTTGCCTTCAACAACTTTTATTGATCCGCGCTTCGAATGCCACTATTTAAATCAAGTCATGCTTTTGCGAATGAAATGAGCTGTTCGTCAATGCTTCATACAGTTCGTACGGTGTTAAAATCCAATGCTTCGCTTTTGCAAGCGCTTCAGGATGCGACCAGCCATTGTTAGAAACAATTATCAAATCTAGAGCTTACACTTCACGGCAGACAAGTACTGCGTCCAATGCATTGTCCCACCGAGCCATCTCTTTCGCATGAAATCTTAGTCTCAGGAATGTCTTCAATAGCGCCAGCACCTCTCTCGAAAGCGCTTTCACGGAGTACATGCCGAAGCCGCAAATTCGAAGGGCGTTTTGCTTGGGACGTTGTCCAGGATGCTGTGCTGCTGAGTAGAGATCGGAATGTCATAGCTCAGAGGACGCAGATAACAGGCACTCGAGCCCGCTGGCATCGATGTCAATCTCGTGAAGTTGAATACTGAGAAGCGGACAATGAGACCTCAATTACGAAAATCCAGGTCTTAATGTTGAGTCTGCAACAGCGAAAGACGCTGAAGCGCAGGAGTGTGTAGTGCGATCTTGACAGGAGCTTTGTATCCGCCCTGATGTTAATCTGAGTACAGTTTCTTATTGTGAGGCGCCGGTTCCCAAAATGCTGTGGCCCTGCACACCGCTCAAGCACGATTTTCGCTACCACCTCCGCCAAATCAACCACTGCGAGTTGTTCAGTGTCAGAATCCAATCCTAGGTCCCCGTGCGATGGTAATGGGATTCGATGATTTAACGCCAGACAATTGCTCCGGCAAGTAATCAAGTGCACCCGCGGGCACGTTGAAGTAGCAAAATGTGGGCTTCTTCGTCATACTGTCATCCCTGACGCGATTCTGACAATCACCATAGTGTCCTGCAAATGCTTCGCAATCGTAGAAAAATCAGTAGGAGTACCTCGATTCTGCAGAGGACCAAAGAGTTTGAGGTTTTCAGTCGAGGAGGATTTCAAAAGGATCAGCCGAATATAGTCAGAGCCTACTTTATCCAGTACGCTATTTTCAGACAATGCACCTCGCGGATAAAAAGCCAATCAACGCGGAAGTGCCTCGGTAAGGTTATATGCTAAGAAGTCATACATTGGGACGAACCAGCCAAGATAGACACGGCAGGCACGGCGAGGTGCGAGCGAGTCAGGCATTCCGCGATAAGGTCGCAGATCTCCTGAATGCCAAGGATATTGTTGGTCATAGTGGGTTGAACACTGAGCGTTAGCGTCTTAGCGTCCTGACGCGCGCAAGCGACCGGTTCCTGAGACCACTCATTTTTTTTCCAAACCCGGCCAATGACATACCTTCCACCTTAAACCGCTGGGCGAAGCACGGGGAGCCAACATTTGCATCCACACCTCATCCCCTCGGCATCCTATGCCTTACAAAACGATCGCCCCTTCAACTTTCCTAGACTACCTGGCCCTCTTCCTGCTTCTTAATCGACAATGGGGCATGAGCCCCATCCAAATATATGCCCTTCTTTGTCTATCATTATAGTTTAGCTGCAGTCTCGAGGAGCAATTCTATTAAATGCTATCCAACCAGGGAAGCGAAAGCTTTGGCAGTCTTCCACTATGGACCCTCGTTTCTGTTTTTACGCGCCTGGACTTTTAAATAACCTGACCTGGTTTAACGACAACCGCTGTGGAGTATCCTGGTTTCTCCTTTTTTTACTCTGCTTAATAAAATGGATGCCTCCGACGGAGATGCGGACCATGGTATGTCGTTTGATGCAAATGAAGCAGAGATCACACAGCCTGCACACAGCCCGCATGCAGTTCGAGGCGAGACTGTGGTAATGTGCATTGGAGCCCGGTCAGGTTCAGCAGACAGCCACGGACCAGCGTAAACATTCCCCCGCATACAACCTCATTCTAGCTCTCACAACACAACCTGTAAACAAACACTCCATCGCACCGCACTACACCGCATCCACCACTTTGCAGCCGGCCGATGGATTCCCCGGAAGATTTGATCTTTGCGATCGCCGAGCAATTACCAATTCTTTCATCACACAATCACTCATCAACTCACACTTCTCTCTTCATTTTTCCCCCCTCTCTCAGCCCACTTTTTCACTGTTCACGCGACACCCATTGCGAAGCCGTCCTAGAAAAAAGATATACCGAGGATTCCTATACTTTTGGCACACCTTGAACTTCTTGCTCGTATCTTTATTTCATTTCTCAGCCCACCCCACCCGCTACCTCCAAGAGTATAGTTGCCCACTTTATAAAGCATAACTACCCTTCCTTCACAAAGCACAGTTACTTTCTTGGTAAAGGCCACGTCTTTTCTCACTTGCGCCCCTCGTCTTCAACTCTGTGGCCAGACTATACCCGTTGTCGCTCAGACGAAGAAACATACCCGTTCTTGGATCATCACACAGCTGCCAGGCGAGGATAACTGGGCCCGCATGTCCAAGCATGTTTACCCCCCATGGCATAGCCCTGTCCAAAAGTTTCTTTTTGTCGTGGCGGCTATCCTTTGCATTAGTCTGCCGGTGAGCTACGGCGAAGGCAAGGGTTCCATATCGTCCACGACTCTCATCCTAGTGCTCGTGCTATACTTTGTAGCATGGGCTGTTTTCTCGGTAAGCAGCTGAATGAATGTTCCTCCACACTAGGATATTGTGCAGCATGTGGCCCTGTGATTTGACGTCGAAGCAGAGACTTCGCAGTGCCCCCCCTTTTTTCACTTCCATGTGTGATTGCGCAGAGTCACCCACCCCCTTCTTCTGTTTGCACCGCGTGCTACGCTTCGATTTTCAGTCTATCTGCTTACTCTTATGTCGCTTTGCGTGGTTCTACACGACATACGCTCGACCGAAGTGGCTCTATCGTTCGTGAAATATTACGCATAAGAGGCATTCTGGACGCAGGGTACATATCCTGCAATTGGATTGAATGCAGAAACCTGTATCTTTTGAGCACACTAAATAAAGAAAAGACAGTGCCAAGACTTGTGAGATGCTGCTTGGAAAAGCTACCTTACCTTTCATAATTTAACTCTTCTATGCGAATACCGCCTTGATAGATGATCGTCAGATTCGGGATCAAGTCGTACGAGGTGGAGTCTCGACTCCCGATCTATACACCCACGCCAGATCCCCCGGTGCTTCTCCACCGGCCTGCCAATAGGAATGCCGTCCCTTCCGCGCCTGCCATCAAGATCTCTTCCCCTCTTTCTAGATTATCATCTGAAGCCGCTGGCTCGGCCGACGACACTGCACATAATGGCGCTGGCGTCAGTGGGGGCAAAAGTCCGAAAAGTGTCGGGATTGCTCGGTTTACAGAGGATCATGGTATCGAAGACACGGACAAAGACAATGGACCACAGGATATCCACTCCTTCAAAACCCCAAGATTCGTGGATAACCGTCATCAACAGCAATACCCATCTTCATCCGTCGCATCGCCTACTATGCCGGCGACATTTGGTCCGCCTTCGCCAGCGACGTTATCGATTCCAAGGGGACCAGAACTGAAGAGAGGGGCGAGCGGACAACATGTGGTTACATTCCAGACCCGACCCCGTGGCCTGACCGGCGACTCCACGAATTCTGAGGCGTATCCGACATTTGCAGCGTATCGCCAAGCTCAGCATGCCAACTTTGATGCGTTCGCCCAGCGTATCCGGAGGGCTCTTGAAACAGCTAACGTGCAGCAACAAAGAGAGCAACAGGCACGGATAGAGCGAGAAGAAGGACAGCAGAAGGAGCAAGAGCTTACCAAGATAGAGGGGCAAGAGGGACACCAGGATGGCTCGAACCGCGGCGAAGCGCATGAGCCAGTAATGTCGTTAGATTCAACCGCTGTCTCAGGGGCTATAACGTCAGCTATATCTCCCAACACGTTATCGGTAGTTAGAGGAGGGCGGCCACGCTCTGGATCGGCTGCCAGCATGATCAGCAACCTGTCGGAGAAGATTCGTTTGGGCAGCAACTTCTTTGGGCGTACTGGTCGGTCGAGAGCAGGGAGCGATGCCAGTGTACTGGCCTCGCCCACGTCAGCCATTGCCTCATCAGGTGTGCGCATGTCGCAATCTTCGGGCGGCTCGTCTTCAGCATCGCCGACCGTTGCCCCAGCACTGGAAGGATCACCTTTGTCCTCTATCACGACAATGGTAGCAATCGCCTCAGCTGCTGCAGTAGCCTCGGCTATGTCAATACCTCGATCTTCAGCCTACAGTCTAGATATGGAACCAGATGTTGACGGTGCTGGAACAACCGAGGACGCAGGAAGACGGAAGGAAGCATCACAAAGGCAGCGTAGGCACTCAGGGCTCGCACATCCTTTGGCAGAGACCATGCATGTAGACGAAAAAAGCGACGACAGCGAGCAACCAATGAATGGCGTGAACGACCGTGAAGAGAGCGCGGTAGCGCTGGACGCCCCAAGCGGGAGGGGTTTATTAAACCAGCAGAATCATCGCCATGGCCAAAAGTCATTATCGAACGATACACATGTACAAATCCTGGGGAGTAATAACGTGGATATCCAACACGAGCGGCGGAAAGACACGCAATAATATTAAAAAATAAATATGTCAGTTTCAATATTGATAGAGATATGCATCCCCAGTGTCGTCTATGCCACTCTACTACAGCTCTTGTTGGCTTGGCCTTGAAATCGTCGACACCGGCAGCGCAATGTCCGGTCGAGTGCTCTGTAGCCAAAGAGCAGCATCCGAAGGAATCTCGTCTGTAGCATAGACCAATCCGCGGACCTCTCTCAGCGCTGGCCAGTTCTTGACCATCCATTGCACCTCGTCCACTCCCACCGCGTGGTCCAGCTTCTCGATGTCCAGTACCTCCAATGCCTTCAGCGTCGCCCACCTATCCAGTCCAGAGCTCGAAGCCAGGTCCAATGATTGGGATTTATGGTACAAGGGAGCGACACTCTCAAGACACAGCTCCCGCAGACATGGAAATATTGCGATATAGTCATAGAACCAGTGCAGAGCCTCAGGAAAGTGCTTGTGGACCATGGGATTCTCGGGATCGTCGTGCATCCACGTTATCTGTGCAGCATAAATCCACGACTGATAACCGGATCTATGCCCGTACCAACTGTCATCGTACGTCGGGTCCACGCTGGCATTGCTAACACCGATGCGAAGTGTCTGAAGTGTGTTCGAACATGCGCACTGAGGCGGTTCTGTCGTGATTCCAAAAGCCGTGTTGTCAGCTACGGCAGCTACTGCTGTCTCTGTTGCTGTTGCCGTTGATACTGTTGCTGTCGCTGCTGTCGCTGCCACTGCCGCCGCCGTCGTCGTTGGAGCCTTGTTTCGTAAGGGTAGCAGACCAGCATAGGGTCCCAGGTGATCCGACTCCGCGTCTCGACAGCGGAAATCGACGTGCTTCAGGTTTGGAAGCGATCGTAGAAGGAGATGCATTTCCTCAGTGCGAAAGAATCCGCAGCATTGAATATCCAATTCCGTGAGCGATATGGCCAGAGACGTCTCGAGGATGGCCTGAAGAGACTGCTGTGCGAACCCACACGAGTTCGAGATGACCAAGCGCTAAATGCCTCTGGCAGCCTGACCTTTTGCTTGGCTACAGCATGCGGCAGCCTCCTTGATGATAATGGCAATGGCCTTGTCTTGGGACTCTTGTTTATTGAGATATTTCCGCCGCCCTATTGCCGCCTGTCCACACGTTCCGTAATGTGGGCGAGGAGGCGAAGCGGGGTTCAGGCCATGGATCTCCAAAGACTTGAGGTTGGGACAGGACTGCACGACTTGAAGAAGGATGCTTGCCTGGACTAGGCCTGCGAAAGTTGCTTTGCGTTCGCTCGGTGATATTTCTTCGTCGCCAACCTCATTGACACCCTCATCGCCATCGTTGTCGTAGTAGTAGAATTCGTCGACTTGATTCCACCGCATTCCTTCTTTGTACGTCAGCTTCTCGTTAAAGAACAAGGAGCGAGAGTTGATCAACTAGCCGTGCGCGCGCAGGCTGGCAAAGGATGGCGAAGCAAAGTTCACTTCTGTGGCGGGCTCTGCAGGGAACCTCTCGTAGGTTTTGTCGTTGTCCTCTTTCGGTGCTGCTGGCGTCGGATCTGGAAGGTAGCGCCGGAAATCGTGCACCTCGATGGAACTGTACAGATATGGCAGGAAGGTGCTATAAAAGGATCGGTTGATCAGTAGACAGGCGGCCAGGCTCGAGTGGGGCAAGTGTTTGGCAAGCGCATAGCATAGCTCGGGATAGGCAAAGATGGACTTGGTCATAGTGCTGATCAAGTGGGGAAGGCAGGATGAAAGAAGGAAAAGGTGATAACGACGATTGCAGGGATATCAATAAGCAATGGGAACGAAGTAAGAGCGACTGGTCGGCAGGGCAACACAGTGGTGCATAGGCATAGAAGGATACCTGGTGGATGAACGTTCAGCGTATAGGCATCCACGACAACGGAAGAGTGGAGGTCAAGGGAGATGCAGTGAGCAAGTAAGACGATATAATGGTGGATGGACTATGTAATTAGGCGGCATGCATTCGCTTACCATGGCATGCATACTGACTTGATGCCTAACGACACTTCTCCTAGAAGCTATTCGAACGACGTATAATGGCACTTTCTTTCGGCGTCCAACAGCAATACCACACGCGTGTCATTATCTGTAGCCATCAACATCTCGTCCCCATGAACTGCGCTTTTCTTTTTCTTCGGTATTCTTTATCCAGAAGGCAGGGTTACTCTCTGCTACTCCTACGACTCCACAAGGCCCACGCCCATGGAATGTGCGACCTTAGCAACTTTTATAAGCTTCAGCTCTTTAATAAAGCCCTCACCTTTCTCAAGTCGACTACAGAGATACGCAAGCGTTATTCAGTTGCTTTCAAACCCTGCGGGGAGTCATCTTCAGTATATGATTGGTATTTCGTGTTTGTGGTGGGCTATTTCGAGCCAGGAGAGGCGACTCCATAGTGGCATCAGCAGTCAACGTGCTTTCCTTTGGCCTCGATCGCAATCGCGATCTTTGCAAGCGTAGTAAGGACCAGAGAGTCTACTGTTTCATTTCCATTCCTCCATGACTGCCTCGCACATCCACTTAATGTTCTTCGGTCGATTCCTGCGCTTTAGGATCGCTGGCTTGAAAATCACCCAAAAGTGTTCGATCGGTTTGAGATCGGGGGAGTTGGCGGGCCAGTCAATCTTATTAGCCAGATACAGTTTCCTCCAGATTTCGGGCGTCTTAGCTCTATAGACCGGCGCACCATCCTCCATAAAATTGCCTTCTGCTATATCACTCATGAAGGCCTTCAATTGCCACTCGTAAACGATGTCCACGTGATCTTGGGCTGTCCGACGCTTTTGAGGGATAACCACCAGCTCACCCTTTTTGATCCAGCGAATGACTTCCGAACGATGGTGGAAGTCCCACCGTTTTTGAATGATAGCTGAGTTCAGCGTGGGCCCAGCTTTTCTGCTTCAGTTGGTCATACTCGGGGGGGGGGTCCAGAACTCTTGTCCGCTTCAAAGGAAGACCCATCCTTCCATATCGCTCGCCTCCAGTCCTCGACTGTCCAACCCTTATGCCCCTTTGCAAAATCCAGTCACCTCACGATGTGGTGCTTGTTCAAGAGCGACCTCTTGACTAGCATGCGGCTATGGCGGCAAGATCGTGAATGACCTTCCTGACAGTGTTCTTGTGGACATTCACGCCCAAGATATTCATGATTTCTTGAAGAGATTCCATCCTGTCCCTCTTCAGGCGAATCTTTAATGCCCTCATATCCGCGCCTGAAAGCTCTTTTTTTTTTTTTTTTTTTTTTTTTTTGGCTTGGTGGGCGTCTTTGGGCGTTCGATGGTGCCTCTTTTCCGGAAGTTAAGGATTATGTTGTAGACCGTTCTCTCCAACACGTCAATTAAGGAGGGGATATCCTTGGGCTTGGTCTTGGCTTTAAACATACCTTTAGTTTTTAATTAACTTTTAGGAATATTGGGTGAGTCGTGAATGTGACGGTCCAGAGCAAAAAAGAGTAGGTGTTGGGACGAAACTGAAGCGGGGCAGTGGATCAAAAGTACTTGATCTCTCGCACCGTTTTCAGTTTGCCGATGCCGCTAGCTCTTGCAGTTTGCTTATGCAGCTTTTTTCTTCTTTGGATTGCTGAACGTTTATTGCTTGAAAATAAATACACCGGGTATACAATTCTTGATTATGGGTTGTAGGTCCAGACGACGGAGCCATCGGGTTGGATCACGGACTTGCCCTCGGCGTTCTTGCGATGGAACTGAGTTCTGGCACGAGTGTATGGATCCATCTTGTAGTACTGTGCGTGCAACTCCTTGGCAATCGCCTCTCTCTCCGGTGATGGCTCCTTCTTGCCACTCTTGATCCATTCCTTTGTTTTGATGTCGAACGATGCTGTCAATGTGTTCCATTCTGCTCCGAGCGCTGCCTTGGTTGCCTCGTCTTTCATCTTATCGTTCTCGCCAGCGACTGGTGGAATGTAATCATACTTGAACTTGTCCGTTCCTGCGCCCTGGTATGAATCAGGCAAGTGCTCTGCTGGGATCAAATCAAGTAGTTCCTGGTTCTTGTAGGTGAACTTGATCTTGGAAGCGACGACGGGGTCCAGCCATGGCTCGATGATCTTCCAGACACCCCAGAAGACCAGAGGGGCATTGTGAACCAAGATGGCACCGAGAGATTCAGGGTAGTAGGCCTCGAAGCACTTGACGAGGAACTGGACGAGGTTGTAGTCCATGTTGCCGAGTCCAAAGTTGGTGAGATCAAAGATTAGGGCGACAGTCTCGACGGGTGCCTGGATCAGCAGACGGCCCGTCTCCATGAGGTAGATGGTCAAACGTTCAAGTGTCTTGGGGTCCTGGTCGCCGGCTCTGTGCAACTGGACATTCAGATAGCTGAAGAGGGAGAAAGCGATGGGGTACCAGGGTTAGATTTTTCGGTCCTCTTGAGAGCCCTCCGTTTATTCACTGGTAGGGAGAGATTTTCCTTTCTCCACTCCCACATCTATGAAATCGAATTTGGTCGCCCATGCGCCTTTTGTTTGTTGTGTCCAAAACGTCCTGCATGCCATCCTGTGTCGTGTTACTCGCACGGATATGAGGAAGAGGGTCTTCGGGTAAAAGCTTTCTCATCCTTGCGCTTTCGATGAACCATGTTACTCTTGATCCATTAAAAACACCGGCGCCGCTCATCCAAGTCTGTTCCCCAACAAAAAGTCAAATAAAGAAAATAAAATAAAAAAAAGGTGCACTTACACAACAGGCTGACCATTCTTATCTGTGCCGTGGATATAGAACTTGCCCATCTCGAGCTGCTGCTTGAACTTGGGGTACTTGGCATCCAGCTCGTCATCACCGAGGAGCTTGACGTCCTCGACACCCTGCTCCAATCGCCACTTGAAGCCATTCAACAGCATCAACAGTCCCTTGCCGACATCCCATTTGCGCGCCCTCAAGAACCGCAAGACGAGCGAGTCAGGGTGATCGCCCAGTGCATTCTTCCAAAGCGACGATCTCACATCTTCGGCGGTCAAACCAAGCTCGGACAATGTGATGGTAGTTGGAGGCTCGATGACGGGCTCGACGGGTGCTGCTGGAGCTGCGGCACCAAACCATCCGCCACCCCAACCGGTCGAGGCTGCAACTGGAGCAGGTGCTGGTGCGACGGGTGCGGGGTCAGGAATGATGGTGACGGTGCCCTTCTCCTGGATTTCATAGATCGCGGACCACAGCTTCTGGAGGGCTTCGAGCTGATCGGGAGTCAAGGTGCCGACGTGGCCTGTACCTGGGGGAGAGTTCTCTGTAATCGACATGTTGATGTATGTGCGTATGTGTGGATGTGGGTGAGTGAACGGAAGGGTTGTTTGTTTGAAGTTCCCAGGGGAGATAGGGTCTCTTTTTATACGCCGGTACCATGTCGTGATAACGACATGGAAATAACCTTGATGTGAACTGTTTCTTTAACCGAACATTGTCCAATTCGTCAACTGCACCCTAAAACGAACATGTAATGAAGAACGTGCTTTCCGCATGCAATCCTTGGCTCTCGTGTGCACGTTGCTGTCCTTTGATTTCTCATGAGCTATGCAGATCGACCATGTCTCGTGGATCCTGCATCGATATCGACATTCGTCTGCATCATTAGGAGTATGGATGCCAAGCAATTGTGCAAGAAAGGTAAGGGTCGCCCTTTGAAAAAAAAAAAAAAAAAAAGTCGTTAAAGTGGACAGTGACTCGTGAAGAGGCTTCCAAAACAGCTGCTCCTCTGGGGCATTGGGCATTTTCTGAGCGATATCTCAACCATAAGCAAGGAAATAGGCATCGTCTGAACATCCTTGTCAATTAAACACATGTCCAGACAACTAGGCCCCTCGAGAGCACGTCTCCACATGCATGTGAAAGGGCTACTTTGCGCTTTTTAAGGTTGCCGCGTATAGGACCATTTGCTCAGTTGTTGGGTTCTACAGAAGCCACGCTGTCTTCTTCTTTATCCTGCCAAGTGCTTCCAAACCATCGACTTTGCTGTGGCCAAGGCTAAGAGGGTGAGTCGTTTCCGCAGATGTTGTTCATCGAGTTTAAACGATCCCAAAGGTGCCAATAGATCAATGGATACAAATGCAGTCGCAGGAATGGGCCCTGACAATGAATATAGCAAATACTTTTTGGTCATCAACATCGCCTTCACCATAGACATCGCAATTGCCACCGCCATCGTTATACCCATCGCCACCTCAAGCTTGGATTCCATGCCATGAACGAACATCAGGAACATGCCAGTAACGATTCATCACGCTCCAGGAAGCAGCACGCGCTCCACATACCAGAAATCACACTCATGATAGTGTCGCACCTCACGCCTGGAGAAATCCTGGTATGCAGGGGCGTATCGCACGAGTGGCGTCAGGTATTCTCGCCGTTCCTACAACTTCACGCTATCTACTGCAACCGCGGTGCTGCCTTCAAGGCAATGTTCGAGGCGCGACTCGAGACCCTAGGCCGGTTTGTCCAGTCGTTGAAGCAAGTTTACCCCTCCCAGCCTGAACTCGAGAGGATACAGCGGACTTGTTCAGAATTGAGGCACATCGGATTCATTATCAAGAGGAAAGATATGTTGAATACGCGCGCCTTGGTCGAGTTCTTTGAGGCCATGTCAACGCTGGAGCGGATCGAGGTGTTTTCGTTCCACGATCAGTCGGCCATGACGTTTCTCTTCTGCCTTGCATCCTATGGACTCGAGGTACCACCATCTGCATCAGCAACTACAAACAAGGATTCAGGATTAAATTCGGCCGCCCTAACAGCAGCGGGGGGATCGTCGTCGCTGTTGTCAAAGGCGGATACAGCGCTCAGGGAGCTTGAGATTGGATGTGCAGTCCATTCCCTAAAGCCTTCTTGCTTAAATTGGACCTATCTGGAAGCTGTGCTGAAGAGACATCCGCTGGTACAGAAACTTCGACTTCGACATGTAACGCTTCTAGAGGAGCTGGATCTCAAGGATGCAGAAGGACTAGGTTGGGCCCGTTCTCTCATCAGCAAGACTTTTCTTGGCCCTCAAGTTCAACAAAAGTGGACCGCTCTGGTGGGCAGAATGGCAACAGGCACAGGACATCAAGAGCAAAAGAGAGTTTTAAACAAGCTTATGCCTTCATTACTCTTTGTCTCGACAACATGCCTCGGGACTACTACATCAGCCATGTTCAATCATGTCGATACCCTTGTGCTGGACGGCGTCCAACTGTCAGAGGAATTATTTGAGAGCATCCTAAGGCGCTGTCCCGTCTTGGCGACGCTAGATCTCCGTCTAGTAGGGCTTGACCTTCCGATGTCAGTATGGCCACATTGTCTTTCGCACTGCCCCCGGCTGGCAAACGTTATGATCAGAAACGATTTCGGCGGCATTCACTTGGATATTGCACAATTCTGGACCTTAGTGCCATCGACGCTGATATCTTTCCATGCGAGTTCCAACCATGATGGTATTATATTCGCAGAGCCAGGATTTGATTTGAGTCTGCAGAGCGCCGCTATAACCGACCGCCGCCCCGGATCAGCCCTTACCTCACTGGATTTGTCTATCGGAATCAGCATTGCCGATAGTGGCGTTCGATATGTGATGCAGTACTGTGGATCATTGGAAACCCTTACCCTAGAATTCCTGTACTTCAAGGAGGACTGGGGGAATGTTGGAGAATCCATCACCTTTCCTGTATGGGCGTGCGGAACCACTCTTAAGAGGCTGGAGCTTCGAGCACGGTATCGACCATTCGATCAAGAATTGGACGAACGAGCACTCGGATTTGTGAGACGACTTCAGGATTTGAAGGTCCTGCAGATGCTGGTCTTGCCCGCTAAAATGCTGAGCGATCTTTCAGAGAGCCAGCACGAGGACTATGCAGCATTCAGAGACGTGTTGGATATGTTAGAGCTTCAAGAGCTATTGCGGGATCAGGCGCAGGCGCAGCAGGCCTCTTCGCAAACGTCTTTAACATTGCCTGGAAGCAGTATATTTGCACTAAACGAGGAACAGCAGTCATTGCCTCAACAACAAGGACATGTATGGGATCGGGACGCACTAGGGCCACGCAATTTTGTTCCGCCGATGCCCTCGGTTCGAGAAGTGAAGTTGACCGCAGCAAGTGGTGTGCGACTCTCGATGCAGATGCGATATTTACATATCTTGATGGAAGCCATGCCAGGGATAAAGACGATCTGGACAGCTATGGCGCTGTACGAGTTGGACCGCATCTCACGCTTCAACGCGATCCACAAAAGGTTCCAGGAGCTTTATGGTAATGCCAATGTCCAGCTCAATCTCGGAGACTCGTAGATGATGTGCAAATAGGATATATATAAAATATAAGAAGACTAGGAGACCTAGGCAATAAAGCATTCTTTTTTTTTTTTTTTTTTTTTTTTGGATGGATATTACGTTTATTTCAATAGAAAATGTATGGCATGAACACTTGAATACTTCCAGGATGTCAGGCCCATGAGCTGCTCCAATTCCGTCAGCTCCTTGAGGAAAGGGAGAGGCACAAACTGAATATATAACTGGGGAATCCAGCTCATCAACCGCTGCAGTTTTGACTGTGGCTCAAAGTTGACTGGTAAAGCTACCGACTAGGTTTTGTTGACCAAGACGCACTACAGGAGGTCGTGTGTGAGCGAGATGCTGTGGACCAAACAAACGATATTGGATATATCAATGAGGGTGGATGGCATGGTGATAATCCACAGCACCCCAGTGTGGAGTCGTCCGTTTTTGTGAGGATTTCTTTGCAAAAGTGAAATAAGGATATCACCAGTCAGTCTTCTCCATCAGTATACCCTTGGTCTATTCGGACGTTACCTGACGGTACGCTCCTGTGTATTATCCGAGAGATGTGTGCTGGATTCGTAAAGTTGAAGTTGAGGAGATTAGCAGCGGCGGGACCGAGTTGGCGAACGAATCAAATGCTGTGGGTGGCGAAGGATTTGATCCAGTGCGCCAGAGATAGCGGGTAAAGTCTCTGTGCTAGGTTTTGTTGATCTTGACGCATTGCATCAGATCGTAGAGGGTGAGATGCTGTGCGATGGAGATGGTTTCGGGGATGTTGAAGATGGTGTTCCTCCAGGGGTTGGAACAGAGAAACGAATTCAGGGGCAGTAAACGCCCTCAATTGCTCAGGTACGAGACTGACGCGTGCCGGAATGTCCATCTGGACGCGAAACCGATTTACATTTTTGTAGCTTGTAGCCAGGCGCGAACGCGCCGATATTGGTCCTGATTGGCAATTAACAGTTCAGTGGAGAGAGATATGGATGAGACAGATCAGGCCATTAAGAATTAAGAAGAGGGAGATGGGATGGGAGCCCTTTTCTTCAGCAGGGTTTATTTGCGCGTGCTCCATGGACGGTGATTGGCCCATGGTTTAATGGCGCCAGGTGCATGTTTCCATCCCCCTTTCACCGTTTATCCATTTGCCCGTTACTTTGCGCAATGCAAACGATCTCTGGAGAGATAAGGAAAGGGCTAGAGAAGCATGGTCCGATCTGCCCTTCCTTTACTCTCCGTGGCCGTCGCTCACAAAAAAAAAAAGATGAAAAGTGGCCTGACTTACTCAGGTCCGATCTTCAATTGCACATATGGCGATCTCTCCCTAATTGCACATCCTGGGGAACTCCGGACAACTCTTGAATATAAAAGGCCAGCAAATGCACGCCCTTGTTCAACAAGCATCTTGTACATTCATCACTCTCCTCTCTCACTCGCTCAATCAGCATCTCGTCCTCATCTACAGCCCATAACATCAACATGAGCAACACAGGTATGCGGCCGCAAGTGTCTCATCAACATTTCGCTTTCGTGCTTTATTTCACCTGCTACTGTTGTTTCTCACCTTTTCTTCCTTCTTGTCCGCACCTGCAGTCTATATCGCTGCCGTCGCACGCACTCCCATCGGCTCCTTCAACGGCTCCCTTGCCTCTTTCTCGGCCACCGCGCTCGGCTCTCTTGCTGTCAAGGGTAATGATAACAAGCATAATGGCTTTCCTGGAAACAACGGCTGACAGATATATCCGAACCTGGACAACGATCTGATCAGAGCTGCTCTTACTATCTTCATAACACAATAGGTGCCCTGGAAAAGGCCAACATCAGCCCCGAGCAGATCGAGGAGCTCTACTTCGGAAATGTCTTGTCTGCCGGACTCGGTAGGTGCTTCCAACAATTTTCCATAGAAATGCATTATCGGTTATCATTCCGCCGTGCACTTTGTTTCTTCCCCACAATTTGAATTCTCAGGCCCAACAAAAAAAAAAAAAATTCAGGTCGCAGTCGTATTTGCGATCCAAGGATAAAGAACTTGTGGAAGCAGGGAATCGCGATTGGCCGAGCCTTCTGACGACCACTGCAGAAGAGGCATTTTGATTTAGAATTAAGAGGCGAGACTAATATATGATCAATGGTCTCCTGGACCTGGACGCCGAGGATTTAATATATATTTTTTTTTTTGTCTTCCTTCCCCCCTCGATCTAATCCTGACTACTAATGGCGCCTGTGCTTTATGACTAAATAGGTCAAAACCCCGCTAGACAGGTCGCCATTGGCGCCGGCCTTCCCAAGTCTGTCATCTCGACCACCGTCAACAAGGTCTGCGCTTCCTCCATGAAGGCTGTCATGCTTGCCGCCCAGACCATTCAGACTGGCCAGGCTGATGTAAGTTAAGAAGTGAGAGATCATTACTAGGTCGACTTATGTCTCATGTTAGTCCGTACTGACGCTGATGTATCCTTTAATGTTTTCTATAGATTGTTATCGCAGGAGGTGCCGAGTCAATGACCAATGTTCCATACTACTTGCCCAAGATGCGCTTCGGTGCCAAGTACGGCCATCAGGAGGTCATCGACGGCGTTCAGAAGGATGGTCTCACTGATGTCTACAACAACTACTCCATGGGTGTCGCCGCGGAGGAGACTGCAGAGGAGCACCAGATCTCACGCGAGGCTCAGGACGACTTTGCCATCAACTCTTATAAACGTGCTCAGGCAGCCACTGAGGCTGGACTTTTCAAGAATGAGATCGTTCCCGTTGTCATCCCCGGCGCTCGTGGCAAGCCCGACACTGTCGTCTCGACCGACGATGAGATTTCCAACGTATGTCGTTGTCAATGCTGCTGAATGTCTTTTTCGATGTTTTTCAAACTATGGAGTCTGACATCTGACATCTGGATCGTTTGACGTTTTTTTTTTTTTGTGTGTGTATGTTTATTTAGTTAAACGAGTCCAAACTGCGTGCCATGCGCCCTGCCTTCAAGCCCAACGGCGGCACGGTCACTGCACCCAACTCCTCGCCCATCTCGGACGGTGCCTGCGCCATTATCTTGATCTCTGGACAGAAGGCCCGCGAGCTCAACATCCCCGTCTTGGCCCTGATCCGTGGATCCGCAGATGCAGAGCAGGATCCCTCCAGGTTCACGACCGCTCCCGCATTGGCGATCCCCAAGGCTATTAAGCGCGCTGGTCTCACGCCTGAGCAGATCGATTTCTATGAGATCAACGAGGCCTTCTCGATCGTCGCTTGCGCAAACATGAAGCTCTTGGGCTTGAACAGCGAGAACGTCAACGTTAACGGAGGCGCCGTTGCCCTTGGACACCCTCTCGGATGCTCAGGTGCTCGTGTCATCACAACACTGGTCAATGTCCTGCAGCAGAAGAACGCAAAGATCGGAGTTGCCGGTATCTGCAACGGTGGTGGTGGAGCCTCGGCTGTTGTGATCGAGCGCGTCAGCGAAGACCATGCGAAGCTGTAAAAAAAACGAGGGTGCGAGAACCTAAATGAATAGAATCGTAGTAAATATTTAGATACCACAGCAGATGCGACATGCACCATCTCCATCTCCATTTTGTTATATATATATATTCACGCCATTAAAGCCGCTGCCGTGAGATCTACATCGTGCTTTTCTTGAGAATCAGGGTGTAGCCTCTATCAACCTAAGGCGATGCTCTGGATTCCCCTCTTTTTTTCCCCCTGCAGAAATAAGTGCGTGTACAACAGTTCAGGGGAATCAGATTCTATGTGACATTTATCAATGCAGCAGTTTCTTTAATCAGCCCATCTTTTATTCGCGTGAAACGTAAAGGATCGGAGTAGAGATAGCTTATTCAGGGAACGATTGTCGTATTCATGCGTGCTATATAAATGTTGGTTTGAGCAAAGCGCCTGCAAGACGAAATGTGCTGATCCAGTGCAGCATCATGCCATAAGAGGAATCACGATCCAGTGACTTATTGAGACGATCGCAATCCGTTTGCACACAGCCCTACTCGATACGGATCCATGGTCTTTTTTCTTTCAGCGAGGCCACGAATCGCTCTTGCGCCAGCAGTGTCGTCTCCGATAAAGCGTCTCGGTCAGTGCTCAGTAACGCAACATGAATCAGACTCGGCCAGTTTTCAATCATCCACTCTGCCTCCACCGTATCCATGGAGTTCTTCGAGCGAGCGATGTAAGTCAATGACTTCAGCCTCTTCAATCCCGGTAGCCAACTAAGGAACCCATTCGATAAGCACAATAACTCAATGTTGCGCCCAAGTGTCCATTCCTCCAGTTCCGAAAGACGCGCAGTCTGCGGAAAGACATAATGCATGAAACGACTCTGCAATTTCTCGCTTGGACACGTTTGACTGACAACCTCAGTCCCATGTTCCAAAATGTAATACAGTGTCAATCGCTTCAGCTCAAGGAAGACCCACCCTTTGTGAAGTGCCAGGTCCTCTTCTGGGGTACGACCGTTCTGTGACCGCAAGTTAACAGTGATACCCAGGGTACGCAGTTTCGGAAGGCTGCTCACAAGACTTACAAGGTCTGCCAGCCGAGTGTTGTGGTAGTGGATGATATCCATGGACGTCAATGTTGTGGCTTGATGTTGCGTGAGGGCCATCACAAATGTGCTTAGGGCCCTAGTGCCCTTGACTGTTATGGATTCGAGCCCACATTGTCTCTCCAGGTCGCCTGCATTGCTGTTGAGGGAGTCATCGCCGCTTCCTTGTCCGAGCGAGCGTATAAACCTTGTGTTCAGTTCTTCGGTATCCTTGCCTAGAACACCGCCTAGCTGAAGGTCTCGCAATTTTGGACACTTGCCGTCTTCAAATACAGATACGATCTGTTCCAGTATTCCTGTGGTCTTCAGATCTCCCATAGTCTCCAGATCTCCCAGTCGAAAGACTTGCAAGTGTGGACATTGTGCTAGAAACAGAGGCAAGATGGCGAGCCCATACCCAAAACACCGTACGTAAAGCCCCAGCTCTCGCAGTTGAGCCTTTGGCATCTGCTCCATGCCACGGTTGGCGGACTCGTCCTGTTTTCTCAGAACTTCACGGAGATGCTCGTCTTGATACAGTATAGTAAGGTAGGATCTGACACGTAAAATCAATGAATCGAGGTTGCTGCAGGCCTGGAAAAGTTGAAGTACAAAAAACGGGTCGAGGAATTGTCGGGAAGTGAGGTCAAAATTTTTCATTTCATCAAGATCTGGATTGATGAGCCAGAATTCGATCTTCAGTGTTCGCAGAACAGTCGGAGCGATTCTCAAGAACGTGCGTAAACCAGATATCTCCGTTAAGAGCACATGACTGTCAAAGATATTCAACGAAGAGGACGCCTCCAAGGACCAGAGATTGGGGAGTGGAAAGTCGTCAGCGGCCAGGTGAGCGATATTCAGGCGGAGGATTGTCTTGACGTGATCGCGGTGCTTTTGCAGAGTGCATTCATCGAAATCCGAGGACCCAAAGTCGAGGGCACGCCAGAGAGTGGGCCTAAACCAGGTGGACCACTGTTTGGAAACGCGGGAGCAATGAGCCAGGTCGCGACTGGAGAGATACTGGGTGACCTCGTCCTTGAGAAGGGGGACGTCGAAGATCGATGGCTTCTCCATATTGGTGCGAACAGGAGGTGCTGTGGGGCGTGCAGCAAGGGAATGGACGAGAGTAAGAATGAAGATTATTAGAGAGCGACAAAGAAAGATGAAGAAGATCACGGTGAGAACAAGAGAGAGAACAGGGAGAAAAGAGAAGAACGAGCACGTATTTATTACTTGACATCCCTGTCAAAATCAGCAGCTTCTCGTCACGCCACCATGTATCGAGTGCAGGAGGCCCTTAATAGGACATGGTTAAAAATGAGGTTTCGACAACAGGTACACACCTCCGTTGTAGAAGCATGAAGTTGCATATCCGTAGCAATCTCGACAACAGCTTGGTTGTTCGTAAATTGGCATTTACCGGTTTATTGAGACAAACTTCTGCAGCAATTTCTACACCACTCTTTTCAACCAGTCAGCATGGAGTTGGATTTCACATAGTCAGGCTATAAAAGGAAGGTGGTTAGGGGTGCTTGTGATTCTCACAGGAGCACAGCCTTCACAGTCGAACTCCAATTTAAGTCGCTTAAATTGGAGGAGTAGCCATGTATTCAGTCCAATTGAAATATATATATAATTTATTTGAACAGGTTCGTGTTTACATGTTCCTCAGCCCATGCAAATCAATAAGCATTTTCTCCAGCAAAAAAAAAAAATCACTTTCTCCAGCGCTCTAGAGCGGTATTGACTAAATCAGTCGCCCAATAATGCGAAGGAGATGAAAACCCTTTTTTTAATTATCTGATATTCCTTGTACAGATGATGTGGCGCCCGCCATTCACGAACAGAGATCCTCACTATGAAATTTCGTAACTGAAGTCACTAGTGGCCGAGGGCAGTGCCGTACATCGCCTCGAATTCCTCGTCGCGCGTGTTGTCGCCCAGAAGTCGATGTCCGGTTCCTCCTACTGGGGTTCCGCACTCGGGGCAGATCGCCTCCTGCATGGCACCGCCGCACTCTCCAATGACGTACTATGTTAAAATAACAAGAGTATTAAGTAAGTAATTACCGACAAAAATAAAAAATAATAATAATAACAAAAAAAAAAGGAAAGAGAGAGACTTACCGTGTGGCCATTTCGGCAGCGGTACCAGTGTCCAGCTCCGCCCAGCTCCCTACTCATCGCCTTGAACAGCTGCAACTTCTCCTCCTTTGTCACGGGTGAATAGGGACTCTCACCGCGGGCAATCTTGACAGCCGCCACAACGTTCGCCTCCAGCTCTGCTGCCCTAGCCACACACTCGTCCTTGATACCGAGCGGACAATGATCCTTGATTGCCTTGTGCTCAGCCATGAACTTTTCCACAAGACCGTCGACCTTATTCAGACGCTCCCTCATCGCCTCCTCCTCCCTCGGGAACGTCCTCAGACCCAACCATTGGGTCTCTCTATAGATCACCTCCATGTGGATAATGCGTGCATACGCCGCCTTTCGATCATAGCGCCCATTCAACGTGGCTGCCTTCAGTTTTTCGATGTGAACTCGAGCACACTTCAGCAAGTCCTCGACGAACCAATACCACCCGGAGGAGGCGCCGATCTTGTTCATAGCCGCAAACGCCAGCGCAAGGACCAAAATCAAAACGCTGTTCCGCTCGTGCAACGCGTTGACATATCCATCGCCGCTAAAGCCATCTCTCGGAAGGCCGCACTCGATGACGCATACTTGGATGATATCAGAGGCAGTTACCGCATCCTTTCGCAAAAATGGACGGGTGACAAGGTCCTTCGATAGGTCGTAAGTTGGAGCAGTTTTGATCCTGTAGAGGTGAGACACTGCTGCGTCAAAGAGCAGCTTCGAAGGTGAATCGCAAGCCCGCTTGATGATGTCTCCGAAATATTGAAGAGATCCCGCAGCTGGTGCAACCAGCTTGCTCCATGCGTCGGCATGCGCCTTAGGAATGCTATAAATCTTTGCAATCGACCTGAAATCACTGTTCGGCAGCTGGATGTTCTTGTCATCGTAACTCCCAAGGATTCTCAATATGGGATTCGGCGACTCTGGGCAGTCTTCAGCCTGAGTAAGGGAGGCAAGGAACGCACTTTTCCTTTGTCCGACCAAGACTTGTGCCATATTAAATGCCTTCTGCGCATTGACCATGGTTCGTGCTTGGGCAATCTCGTGCTTGTGTGAGCGTAGTCGCAGTTGTGAGCATTTGACCCTGCGGCCATATCTCAAGATTCCAATGATGGGCTTGCGACAGTTGGGACACGACACTTGGGGCACTTCATCGTTCGTCAGATCCTTCTTGCCGACATATTGAACATCGCCTGTCTTCTTGTCCGTCTCTGCAACGTAGTACTCGGACATTCCCATCATTCCATCCAGTGTGGTCATTGTCAGGGCATGTCCACACGCAAGAACGAGGATCGGGTCGTCATCGATATCGACCTCAGCGAGCGATTGCTGCATGATCAGGTCGACAATCTGACCCATGGTTGAAGGGTCCTTGCACTCGACACAGAACTTTTCCGAAGGACATTTCTCACCGCAAATAGAAGGACATTGATGGCCACACTTGAGTTCCTTGTCGCACCGTTTGTTGCACGGAAGTCGGTCGCAAGGTGCTCCACAAGGCATGTCGCATTGACCCTGATGCTTGCACTCCCACACACAGCGGTGACAGCATGCAGCGCATGGCACGTTACACTTCTGCTTACATCGAGAATGAGCGCAAAAGATCTCACATTTCTGCTGGCAGGGGCGGCAGGGGGATTTGCCATGGCATTTAGACGTGCAAGCGTGGCCGCAGAACTGAATTCTTCCACACTCCTTCTGACAGCTACCATGGACGGTACGGTCGATCCGCGCGACTGGTGCATCTTCCTCTCGTACCCAACCGGGTGATGCCTTTTGGCAATCGGAGCACGGACGAGTACATTCATGCCCACAGGCGAGTATTGCACCACAGGACTTGCGGCAAACGATCTTGTTCGGATCCTCCCAGCAGTTCATCTCGTGCTCGTGCTCACAGTTTGGCAGGTTTTGAGTGACCTTGACCTTGCAGATGATCTTCAAAGGATCCTTGGCCTGGTAGCATCTGGCCTGCTGAAGGACATGGCCACATGGAAGCATAATGTCCGCCACAATCTCCATGCAGCTTCCGCACTTCTCGCCGCAGAATTTTGGACATACATGTTCGCAGTCCGCGTGGAGGCGTGGACACGGCTGGAAACACTTGACCAGAAGATGGTCTTTGTCATCAGGATGGCCTATTCAACAAAGTAATAAAAGAAGATTAGAGGAGCTCTTATAGTGTTCCTCTGTCGACAGTTTGGATCCACATTTATTAAACTTACAGCTGAGGGGGCAGACATGGCCGCAGGGCATGTTTGCCCCGCACTTCGCCGTGCATCCTCCGTTCGGGGCCACAGTCTGAAGGATCTCAGGGCTGTCTGCGACGTTCTTGATGTCAGGATGGTTCCTGCAGATAATAGGGAAGCCATCGCCCAAGCGTTCTCCATCTTCTAACTCTTCAATAATTTCTGGCCACAGTGACTGATTATCCTTGGTCTGCCTCATGTGTTCTGCGTTCCCAATCAAGTACATGCCATGTTGTGCTCGAGACAGGAGAACATTGGTGCGATTGGGAGACTTGAGGAATCCGATGGAACTCGATGCTGCCATGGCTCCATCCCGCTTGACATTACTGCGAACAAGGGAGATAATGACAATCTTGGCCTCCTCGCCCTGTCAACAATAAAAACAAAACAAAACAAATAAAAAATGAGTCCATTGTGGCTCAACATAAAATCTGGGCAAAAGCAAATAATACCGGCAATTTTCAGTACCTGGTAGTTGTCGATAGTCCGCAGAGTAAGGTGGTTCTGAAGAGAGATGTTCCTTACGCCGATATGTTCGTTAGCCTCTTTATCGGGGGTCTCGCCCTGTTCCATATCTTGGTCCCTTTGATTCAACTGTTCCTGGTCTCGCTCGTCGATAACGAGAATAAAGCTTTTCCGCAGATGGTCCCGGAGCTTCGAAAGTTGGCCGAGATACGGTGTCAGGACTGCAATGTCCCCAGGCTTGTCATATCCATTCTTGATCAGGTACTGTGCCAGTGCCCCAACCATCCTGACCTCGAAAGAGTTGGCGAACGACTGCATGCCGTACTGATCCTTGCTGTCCTCGGCGTGTGCATGGTCCATGAAGTACAGGTTGGCACCCATGCCACTCACATTGGGATACTCGAGGACTCGCTTTTCATCAACTAGGTCGGGATAAAGCGTATTCCTGATTAAGCTCGAGATCTCGGGCCGCATGCGTCGCTGAATAGTCAGGTGCGATAGTGGTAGAGGGCTCTTCTTGTCAGTGACCAGTCGCTCAAACAGTGATTTGTCGAGGTTGTAGTTCTGACCAACGGTGGAATCTGATGACAGGGTATATGTCTCGATCTGGGGACGGAGTTGCAGGTGGTCTCCGATTAGGATCAAATGCTGGGTGGAAGCTGAAAGCGCGGCCAGTATGTGGGACTCGAGGACCTCACCAGCTTCCTCGCAGATTATGATGTTCGGAGCGACTGCTTCGATCAAGGCCTGCATTTTCGCGGCACCACTGGTTGTCATGCCAACAACAGACGACCCCCGTATAATGGTGCGGCGGATATCGTCGAACGCGTTGTTCTTGGCGCTCATAATCTTCTGGACCTTCTCCAGGAGTCCCTCCAGCTCGTCCATCATGAAAGCCTGCACCTCCGGTTTCCACGACTCGATCAAACGTCCTCGCTCTCTCATGGACATCCTCCAGACATTGCCGGTCAAAAGTGCCAAGGGTCGATCTCTATCGGGGATCTGCAGGAGGGTTGGCTTCAAAGTTGGCATACCATCTGCCAGGAGGCCGAAGTAGTTATGATTGGCGCCATCCTGTTTCAACTCTTCCTGCTCAATGACACTCTGGTTCCATCGGATTTTGCTCTGAATATCTGCACACATCGCCCATTGAACGTATGGATGTGCTGGCTGCTTATTTTTCTTTCTTTCGACCCTCGTATAGCCTCCCTTCTCAGACAAAGGATCATTGTCGAGTGGCGTGGCGAAATCTTGGTCCTCAGCCTCTGGATCAGATTCGTCAGGAGCGTAGTAATCCTCATAGCTATAGACATCGCGATCGCTATCGCTATCGGATGCTGCGTCAGATTTGTAATCGTCGTGTGGAGTGCCGCTAGCGAGCTGCTCCCATTGGTCGAAATTCTTGGCCATTAAAAAGGGCGACAAGTACTCCCAGACAAGATGAGGACAGCGGAGTGCATTCTCCACCTTTGTAATATTATCTGCCAGCTTTTCGCACTCTTCTTTAGCCATCCAAAGCGCCTGGCGAACGCTGTAGGGTTTATCATGGGCTTTCATGAGGCTTTCCAGATTGTACTGTTCGAGCCTCTCAGATTTGGACCGGGAGCCAATGCGGACAATTTGGGTAATATCTTCGTCCAGTAGGTGCTCCAGGAACTGATCCAGTGCATGATTCGTGTAGCAGATACAGAGGATAGGTCCACAGTTCATCGCTTGCTTGTTGTGCAATAGGACTCGCATTAGATCCACTCCGATCTTGGTCTTGCCAGTCCCGGGCGGCCTACATATGACATAAAGACCATCATAAGTTAGTGTAAGTTGGTGCGTCGATAGCAAAGAAGGGAGAGAGAGGGACTGTCTGACATGCATCACCAAAGCTTACCCGCTGATCAGCGCAACTTCTCGGCAAAGAGTTTCGACCAAGGCGGATGCTTGCGTGTCATCGAGAGTACTTTCCCGCTGGAGCATGTGCACAGCATTTTCGACCGACTGTGGATCGCCTGCATCCAAACGGAGTTCCTGATCCTTGACGAGGACGGACAGATCAAAGGTGAATCCCGGAGCACGCGCATACAGCGGTGGGTCGACCTTGCCGCCAGCGTCCAATCTGGTGTTATATTCGTGTTCGGTCGGAGCGATATACTTCCCGAAAGGAAGGGTCGCAGGCTCACAGTTCTGAAGCGCTTGCAACACCGGTCGGTAAGCCTCAAAGAACCCGCCGTTGGTTTCGACCAGGAACCACTGCTCACGGTTTCCATCTTCGGGCAAGGCCATCGAGTTCAGTATCTGCAAGTACGTCTTGGGGTCGGTTAAAGAAATCTGGATGCGTGCAGCATCCTCGTCCTTGGACAGAGCTCCAATGTCGCGACTCGTGATCACTCCGAGGACCATCTGGAATGCAGGGCCATCATATCCAGGCTCTGTCTCGGTGCTTGTTGGGCGACTAACAATACACACAAGCGCACCATGCATCAGACGTCTGCGCGACTTCTCCCAGAACTCGGCTCGACGTCGCTGCCCGGCGCCCAGGATCTGAGCAGGCTGGGTGAATGAAATTTCGATGGAGCCTCCCAGTTTCTTCTTGCAGTCCATGCCGTGGAACTGCACATCTCCGTAAACGTTCAGACTGACGCTATTATCGAGCAGCTTCCGGAGTCCTCTCTGCCGCAACAAGTCCTCGTCGTTCCATCTGTCGGTCTTCTCCAGGGCAGTCAAAAATGAAACTACCCCCTTCTTGAGGGAACTCAGCATATCTTCTCTCAATAGCCGGAAATGGATGTCCAATTGGCGTCTCCAGCCATGTGGCAGAAAATGGGGTGCTTCGGGCACACAGTTCGACGGCAGGAATGGCAGACGGGAGCATGTAATCTCCCTCTGCGTTGGATGGACCTTGATATCCTTGACGAGCTCGTGGTCATTGTCGTGCCTGGGGCCGTCCGGGGACAGCTGACCTGGGGGATTGTAGGCCATTTTCAGATGAACCAGGTTGGGTGCATGATCTCCGATGGATCGAGATGACGAGCTCGGGCCAAAGAGACCGCCCTCATGGATGATAGTCCCCTGCGTATCAGCAACGATTCTCTGGAGCCTCGAAATGTCTGCGTCCAGGATGCTCTGGATAAAATCGTTCTCTCGGGTGTCCCTTGAGGCTTTACGGCACTTGCTCCGCTGCTCTTGCAGCAGTCTGATCATGTCGACCATCTCGTACCTGGCGTCCTTGATGCGCTTTATCAGCTGATATATCAGTCGAGTGATGGCAAGCAACGCGCGTTGCAGGGATGTCACTTGGCAGATGGATCGATCCATAGCCAACCGTGCTCCCATGACACTGGTATCTTCTAGCGAACCTCGATCCAGGAGTTGGTCCATACAATCAAGGATCCGACTCAAGAATGGATCCCGATGGAGGTAGACGTTCGCATAAATCAGCCCTGTCTCGCTGGTCATGGTAGACTGGCATACAGACTCACGTGTGAGGACCCCGACTAACGGCAAGATCGCGAACTGGAACGAGAGAGCATTGTTGCTGTCGCCGGCGTCGATGTCCATCGGCATCTCCATAATCTCTGAAAGGCGAGCGCGACCAGACGTTGATGCCAAGCCCGTCACACAGCCCGAAGTGTCGATGGTGTGATGGTTCGAAAGGTTGATCAGACAGGAGTTAACGAAGCTGCGGATCTGCTTTTGGCCCCGAAAGCCCGTGAAATCCGCCTTTCTCAAGTAGAAGCTAGCCAAGTGCTGTAGCTGCTGGTCTGCAGCTGCCGCTACGATCACATCGTCAGTACCGTCCCCTGTAACCTGGATGGTTGTGGGCCGTCTCGCCAATACAATCTCGGCCCTTTGCGCGTCTGTAATCTGTCCGCGACCGCGACCGCGGCCACGACCACGGCCAGCATCACCTTGGTCAAGATGCCCTCTACCCGCTCCTTGGCCCTTGCCCGCGCCGCCGCTGTCTCCATCTCCACCATGACCGCCGCGGCCCCAGCCACGCCCGCCTCTGTTCGAGAAAGCCGTCATAGCTGATATACGATTAATATTATGTAGAGGCCTCTGTTAGAACTGAGGAAGAGCTCGTGGGAAAAAAACATAATATAATATAGAACAGACAGGTAGACATCAAGCACTACGGTACCTTGGTTCTGGAAGGCTTTTTTTTTGTTGCTGCGCTGTGGTACAGTCGTGTGCTCAGTAGTGTAAAGAACTGCTTGCGCGCAATGCAGTGGTGTGATGTCCTATTGCTGCTGGCTGCTTCGAGTGCTGCTGTATGTTTGTAAGTGTGCGAATGCGAGTTTTTTCCTTGACAAGTGCAAGATGTTGGCGAAGGAGGGGCTAACGAAGAAAGAAAGCGAGAGAAAGGAAGAAAAAGAAAAAAACTGCCAAGCATTTGCCCCCTAAGCTATCTGGCCCGTGCACTCCCCATTGAACGCCCTTTTTGGCAGTGCTGCCCGTGCATGAACGTGTCCTGCATCAAACATGAGCAACCCCATTTCGACCTCGCACCTTCCTTAATGAGTAACCGGAGGCGCCACCCTTCATGCGTTCATGCACAAAAGCGTCTAGGATATTTTCCGGGTCATCATCATATGGTGTATATTATACTGGAGACGTGTCATGAGGGCGGTGGCGAGGTCCAGGGCCAGGTCAATGGACGCGCCACCACCGGAGCAACCTCGCCTTTTCACCCGCTTTTGCTATACAGACACCCACATTCAACAGCCATCCCTCCTCTCCTCCTCCTCCTCTCCTCCTCCTCCTCCTCCTCCTCCTCCTTCTCTTCTTCTTCTCTATCTTTGCGCACAAACACTCACAAGGCTATCCATTCACTCTCACTTACCCAACTACATACGCTCCATCCACCATGGCCGACCTCAATCTCTTCTGTCTCACCGATGGAGATCCCACGTCGAGAGCGTTCGATATCGATATTGAGCCGGCTGCCATAGTCTCCATCCTTAGAAAGGCCATCAAGGCCCAAAAGAACGCCGCTTTCGCTGATGTCGCAGCAGACAAGCTTAAGCTCTGGCGTGTTTCTGTTCCTGTCGTCGCTGGCCATATCCACAATGCGGTCTTCCTGAACGAGATCGATTCCAAGACGGAGCTCATTCCGACAGACGATGTCTCCGATGTCTTCCCAAACACGCCAGCCAAGGAAATAATTCACATCATTGTTCAGCGACATCACCAAGTAATGCATCCCACGCGCTTTGAATTAGTATCTGGATTTGTTCGCGTTTCGCTTCTTTCTCACAAAATACTGACTCTTGACCTCATCGTTTCTTGCATTCTACCGTGCTGTTACATTGGCTGCCCTTGCACTTGTACCACTCCTTTCCTCAGATGGATCTCGTCCTAACTCCCTGTTCTTGGGTGAGTGCACAGCTATGTGCTCTTCATTTTCGTTCTGATAATTAATAACCTTCTAGTGTCTAATAGCCCTATTCTTTCGTTTTATGAATAGGCGACCTGAGAACTGACATTAAAAAAAATCACCGACAAATTTCTCGCACCTGGATCGCCCGCGGCTGACTTCTTCCAACGGTTCGTGCATGGCCACGAGAAGTTGCTACTCACAACCGACAATGCCCCTGGCTTGCCAAGAGTCCGGCTTCGCAGAGGATGCCCGCCACCCGACACGTAGCCGAGCCTGCTCTTTCTGGATCTGCCCGATCCCTCTAAAGGCAATAAGCCATCGAAGCAACTGACGTCCGACCACATCCTGGAGCTGATCAAGAGGTGCGAATGCCGCAATTTCCAGAATGTGCCTATTTTCTGTGTCGTCAGATGCGGAAAGACACGAGGCATGATTGAGGCATTGGGGCTTTTTACTTTAACACTGCTGGTGATGATCTGGGGTCCAATGATATCACCACACTCATATCTGAAGTCAAGACGCGTCTGCAGGACGATAAAGCTGCGAATAACCGTCAAGCAAGGATGGTAACATACCTCCTTTTCCTCTCCCGGCTCAAGGTCTTCCAACACTGTTCGAAGGTCCCGGGCAGCGAACAGACATTTACCAGCGCAAGATGGACCATCCCCCAGACCTGTACCTCTGCCTTCAGACAAGACATTTTCGACAATCTATTCTAGCAGTTCTTCCTGCTCAAGTCTTTGACAGAGATAGAACTGTTGGGGGTTATCCGAGAGGAGTGAAAGCTCACAATAGGCCTGCCTATTGAACACAGAAGTCATGGAGGGCTCCCAGATTCCAACGCTTACGAAAAGCTACTGGTTGTTCATGATGAGGCGCAGATCCTTGGCGAAACGGACTGGGGGAAGTTCGAGTCGATGAGTCCAGATAGGACAAACGGCCTTTACTCTCCCCTGTTTTACAAGGATTTTGAAATGTCGGATGCGAAGCACCACTTACACTTATAACCTCTGGCACGGGGCTCAGTATCTACACTTTAGACTGGGCGCGGAGCCCTGGCTCGTTCGTTAAGAGATCTGGGTTCGATGAAGATATGGACGGATTCGAGTACATGGAGTTCTCTGGCCGGACAGGACGCGAGCCAATCGAGGCCTATATCCCTGGCCTGCGAGACCTATTGCACACAGAGGAGGGGAAGCAAGCATTGGATGAACTCCTGCGACCAAAGGCAATCAAGATCATGTCGGAAAGGCTTCTCGGTCGGTTCCGTCCAATTATCATGACCATTGAGAGGATCATTGGGAATGTCAATCCAGACAACTGGCAAAACGCAATCGATGTGACAGAGTCCATGCATTGTTTACCCTTATATTTACTTACAGAACAAGACAAGAGAGAGATCTTTATTTCCTGGGCAGACGGGCACCTTATAAGGCACTGCCCGTCTGCATCATGCGAAGGGCGCTTGTCTTTGCTCGCACGTACTACACAGGTTGATATAGTGCATTCCAGATTGGTATCGTACAGGTTCTATACCGAACAGGAGAAATCTCTGCCATGAACTAGTTCGCTTGGAAAACAAGTGCTGTGAGAACTTGTCGATCTTACAGGAGTTCTCTACGATAGAGGAGGTTCTGGGATTATTTCTCTTTCAGCGGTTTATGTTTGGAGCTGACGCACTGGTCCTTCAGAAAGCAGCGCCACTGTTGGTAGAGCGCGGTTTCGGTCGTATCAAGATCATCGAGGGATGTGCAACGACGGTTCTTGATGAGCCCATTCGTGTTGAAGGCCGCCCAAATTTATTTCAGGGAGCAGGATTCCGGCTTCATGAAGACCATGGAGCGGTGGGTCCAGCAATCGGACAGGTCTCAAGCACACGAATACGCATGAGAACTCATGATGATGAATGTCATTACCAAGACTTTCAAGACGCGCACTCTCTTTGACTAGGAACACGATCCGTCGATACTTTCTTTGTGTGCGGCGCTCAAAAGAGAAGCGGAAATCGTCGGTCTGGATGATCAGAGACTCCAGCGAGGAATCACACATGATTATATATCGATGAATGAATTCATGGACTGTGGTGTATTCACCGCATTATAAAGTGCCCCATTCCTCTGAATCCGCCACCACTCGGTGCCGATCCTTTATTATGAGCATTATGCCTCTGGGACCACTTCCTATATTCCTAGACTCCTATACTAGATGCATTAATAGCCATTCCTTAGTATATAAGGCACGATCTGTCACTATTAAAAAGGGCAACTCGCTTTTCACAGAATTATTGTTCCCAATACTCCGCATGGACGCCCATGCCAACACCGACTCATTGCGACTCGGCAAACCTGTCCCATCGTTCTTTTTTCCCCAAAGCCAAGCCATCGAGGACCTGATATCGTCTTTTATATTCGAGTTGAGCGCAAATCATGCTCTGGAGTCCTTTTCCGACCAAAAAGTCAAAGAGCATGTGAAAGGAACTCGCCGAGTACTGCCCCCGCCAATACGTACGTCAGCATGATCATTGCGAACCCTGCCAAGTTGGTAAATTCGATGCGTCCACGGCCTGATATCGATCTCGAAGCTATTGCTGTAAGATGTCCTTTCCCTGCGTCCAAGGCCATGTAAGGACTCCCAAGCTGATGGTCTGCAACAGGTGGTGAACAGGGTCGATGAACGCAACTTTTGCCAAAGGTCTTTCCAAAGAGCCATGTCGAGTTCCTGGACGGGATTAAAACTCCTGTGAAGCGGGCTGCAGAGGACAAGCAGGAAGCGGAAGGTTCCAAGGAGACAAGGATCTAGATTTCTCCCACCTGTCTTCATAGCTCCATGGCACAGAATGTCAAGCAACAATGATTTGTTTTATATAGCGCAATAAGTAGCAACCCTTAGTGGAGATCCTATCACTTGTCCTAAAAAAAATTTCATCCCACATATGGGATGAAATTTTTCCTGCACTATCTCCATGTAGCGATTGTTGGCTCTTTCTGCCTCGCGTCTCGCTTATCCAAACTACTCACCGCGATTCCGTACCCCAATATAGTCAAGTCGCCTTCTGATCGTCTCTCCACTTCATATTAGCTTTGTATTGTTTTGAGGGGCAGTAATGATTGATTCGTATTCGGCAGCTAATTCATAATGTCCTCGGAAGACCTCATTTCCCCATCCCTCTTCCAACAAGGACCAGTTGACTTGGAGTGAGAAGGGGTAGCCGTCAGCGCCATCATTGGTAAATTCACGATTATCATTGAGAAGGTATCGAATGTCCATGATGTGGAAGTTGGTGGTGGTTGTACAAAAATTAAATTTAAGCAGCGCGATATTAATGGGGAATTCTCAATGAGGATGATCCCATTTCAGCTCATTCCTTAATACCAGTTTCAAGCAAATGCCAGCCAAGTTACATTTCTAGGTGCCCCGGGGACCAGGTGTCAATATGTGCTTAGAAAGAGGGGTTGGCCATCATAATAGCATTTTACGCAATTGCAATCCGCATTTTCTTATTAAAATTCATCCCATATATATGAATTTAGGACAAGGGATATGATAAATGACATCTTGGCTCCCGCTCATCAGCACCGTGTAGTTTCGATCAGCGTCTCTGACGATACATGTCCTCAAACTCCGTATTGAGTACGTTATCGCCTCGCAACGCATGGTCACCACCTCCAATCAAGGCGCCACACTCGGCACAGTGCGCCTGTTCCATCGCCATCCCACACTCTCCAATGACATACTAGATCAACAGGAAGAGTACTTTGTTAGAACCTAATTACCTCTTTCATTCGTATGGCAACAGAACCCTGTCAAGCAAATAAAACAGTGACTTACGGGATGGCCGTTCGGACACGCGTACCAGTGTCCTGATCCTCTCAACTCCTGACTCATCGCCCTGAACAACTGCAGCTTTTCCTCCTTTGACAGGGGCGAATAGGAAGCCTGACCTTTGGCTGCCTTGACAACCTCAACCATCTTTGCCTCCAACTCTTCTGCTCTAGCCACGCACTCGATCTTGATACCACGCGGGCAGTGATCCTTAAGGTCTTTGTGCTCGGCCATGAACTTTTCCTGAAGACTGTTCACTTGCTTCAAACGATCCTCCTTAGCCTTGTCCTCGGTCGGAAACGTCTTCATTCCAAGCCATCGCGTCTCTCTGCAAATGAGATCCATGTGGGTGATTTGGGCGTAGACGGCCTTTCGACTAAAGCGCCCATTCAGCGAAGCGGTCTGCAGTTTCTCAATATGGATTCTAGCGCATCTTAACAGGTCCTCCACGAACCAATACCATCCCGTTGAAGCTCCGCACTTGTCCATGGCCTCAAATGCCTGTGAAATGACGAAGATCAACACGTTGGCCCGCTCTTGCAAAGAATTGACATATGATTCACCAAAATGCCCATCTCTCGGGAGGCCACACTCAACAACGCAGGCTTGGACGATATCAGAGGCTGTGGCTGCATCTCTTGGCAGAGATGGGTGGGTGACAAGGTCCTCCGAAAGGTCATAAGTTGGAGTAGTCTTGATCCTGTAGAGATGAGAGACGGCAGCGTCGAAGAGTCGCTTAGTCGGAGACTTGAAACCCTGTATGCTGATTTCCCCGAATTGGTACAGCGATTTTGTAGCTGGGCTGATCATCTTGACCCAGGCATCCGCATGCAACTTAGGGATACGATAAATATTCTCGATCGACTCAACATTACTATTCGGTAGCTCCACATTCTTGTCATCGTGTCTCCCAAGCACTCTCAACTCGGCGCTCGGTGGTTCAGGGCACTCTTCGGTCACGCCTTTCGTGAGAGAAGCTATGAACGCGTCATGGCGATCCCTAATCTGGACTTGCGCCACATCGAATGCCTGCTGTGCTTTGGTCATGGCCCCAAATTGGGTGATCTCGTGCTTGTGTGAGCGTAGTCGCAGTTGTGAGCATTTGACCCTGCGGCCGTATCTCAAGATTCCAATGATGGGCTTGCGACAGTTGGGACACGACACTTGGGGCACTTCATCGTTCGTCAGATCCTTCTTGCCGACATATTGAACATCGCCTGTCTTCTTGTCCGTCTCTGCAACGTAGTACTCGGACATTCCCATCATTCCATCCAGTGTGGTCATTGTCAGGGCATGTCCACACGCAAGAACGAGGATCGGGTCGTCATCGATATCGACCTCAGCGAGCGATTGCTGCATGATCAGGTCGACAATCTGACCCATGGTTGAAGGGTCCTTGCACTCGACACAGAACTTTTCCGAAGGACATTTCTCACCGCAAATAGAAGGACATTGATGGCCACACTTGAGTTCCTTGTCGCACCGTTTGTTGCACGGGAGTCGGTCGCAAGGTGCTCCACAAGGCATCTCACACTGGCCTTGATGCTGGCAGCTCCAAACGCATCTCTGACAGCACGCAGCACATGGCGCATTGCATTTTTGATGGCAACGGGAGTGAGCGCAAAAGACCTCGCATTTCTGCCCGCAGGGGGGACAGGCTGCTTTGTCATGACACTTGGATATGCAGGGATGGCCACAGAACAGGTTCCTGCCGCATTCTTTTTTGCATTTCCCATGAACAGTGCGCTCGATGCGCACAGCAGGATTATCCTTCTTCTTCTTCCATCCAGGAGACTCCTTTTGGCATTCGGAGCACGGACGAGTACAAATATGGCCACACCCTAGCACTTCATTGCAGGGTTTATCGCAAACGACCGCCGATGGATCCATGTGGCAAGACAGAATATGTTCATGCTCGCAGGTCGAAAGTTTCCTTGCCATCTGGACTTTGCAAAGAATCTTGGATGGGTTCTTGGCTTGCCAGCATCGTGGACGGTCAAAGATGTGACCGCATGCCAACAGAATCGGAGACACAAACTCCATGCAATTGCCGCATTTTTCGCCGCAGACCTTAGGGCATACGTGATCGCATCCGGGCTGAAGCTGGGGGCATGGCTCAAAGCACTTAACCAAGACGTGGTCCTTATCATCAGGATGGCCTACGACGCGTAACAGAATTCGTTGGATATTAGTAAATGTTCCGTTGACATTTCAAAGCAGCAGGTTTAGTTCCTGAGATGACTTACATTGAAGAGGACAGACATGACCGCATGGCATACCACGTCCACAAGCAGCCGTACAGCCAGCGTTCGGAGCAACAATCTTGAATGCCTCGGGTTCATCCACGATGTTTGTTATCTCGGGATGATTCTTGCAGACAATGGGGAAACCACTCCTGACACGATCAAACTGACGAAGCTCTTGAAGAACATTTTGCCACATACCACTCCTGGCGCCTTCCATGAGGCCAGCATTTCCAATGAGGAACATCCCGTGCTGAGCTCTTGATAGCAGCACATTGGTGCGGTTCGGAGACTTGAGGAAACCAATCGAACCACCAGCCGTAGAGGTTCCGTTCTCTTTGGAATTGCTGCGGACAAGAGTGATGATGACGATCTTGGCTTCCTCGCCCTTTATTCGAAGTGAAAAAAAAAAAAAAAAGCAAGTTAGTGCCTCGTTCCATAAACACACAATGAACACGCGACGTAGGTGACTGTAAACCTTTCAAATTCGTTACCTGATAGTTGTCGATGGTACGCAGAGTAAGATGGTTTTGAAGTCCTACTTTCTTCACACCGATCTGCTCGTTGACTGCGGCAATAGTTTCGTCCTGCTCCTTCTCTCTGCCCTTCAGGTCCAGTTGATCCTGATCTCGCTCGTCAATCATCAAAAAAAAACTTTTTCGCAGATGATCCCGGAGTTTCGAAAGTTGGCCGAGATACGGTGTCAAGACTGCAATGTCGCCAGGCTTGTCATATCCATTCTTGATCAGGTATTGTGCCAGTGCCCCAACCATCCTGACCTCGAAAGAGTTGGCGAACGACTGTGCGCCGTACTGGTCCTTGCTGTCTTCAGCGTGTGCATGGTCCATGAAGTACAAGTTGGCGCCCATGCCACTCACATCGGGATACGCAAAGACTCGCTCTCCATCAGCCAGGTCAGGATAAAGCGTATTCCTGATCAGGCTCGAGATCTCGGGCCGCATGCGTCGTTGAATAGTCAAGTGTGACAGTGGTAGAGGGTTCTTCTTAGACTCCTTATCAACGAGGCGCTCGAAAAGAGACTTGTCGAGATTGTAGTTCTTGCCGATGGTAGAATCCGATGATAGAGTATATGTCTCGATCTGGGGACGAAGCTGCTTATGGTCACCGATGAGAACCAGGTGCTGTGTCGAAGCAGAGAGCGCCGCCAAAATATGAGATTCCAGGACCTCTCCCGCCTCCTCGCAAATGATGATCTTGGGGGCGACTGCGCTAATCAAGGTTTGCAACTTGGCTGCGCCGTTGGTAGTCATTCCGATCACAGAAGTCTCGCGAAGGATAGTCCTTCGAATATCGTCGTTCGCGTTATTTTTGGCCTGTGAAATCTTCTCGACTTCGATTAGCAGGCGGCTCATCGACTGCATCATGAAATTCAGTACCTCGGGCTTCCACGAGTCCAATAACCGCCTTCGCTCATTCAGGGACATTTCCCACAAGTCGCCTGTCAGCTGATGCAATGGTCGATCCGTATTTGGGATATGATGGAGTGTTGATCTTCCTTGTACTTGTCGCGTCGACGAGCCGTCTATCTGAAGAGAGCCGAATGCATTGTATAGTGGTACGGCATTCTTCTTGATGGCCTTGGCTGCTACCTTATTAAGGCGCCTCTTTTCATCAATGTCGGCCCCTGTAATCCACCGAACGTAGCGACTCTTGCTCTTGCCCCCCACGGTGGTAAACTCCCCCGAATCAGAATCGTCACTGCTCGCAATGTCCTCATTCCATGCAGCACTAGTGTATCCGTGATAATCAAGCTGCTCCCACTGATCTTCGTTGTGATTCATCAGGAAAGTCCCAACGTATTCCCAATCCAAGGTTTCATTTCGGAGGGCCTTCTCAAGGTTCTGAATTTTCTTGGAGACAATTTCCCAGTCTTCGTGTGCCTTCTTAATGACTTGTCTCACGCTGAAAGGTCGATCTCGCGCCATCTTCAGACTTTCCAGATTGTAGTCCTCTAGACGCTCGCTTTTGGAACGAGCTCCAATACGGACAATGCTCTTGATGCCTTCATCCAGCAGGTGCTCTAGGAACTGATCCAGTGCATGATTCGTGTAGCAGATACAGAGGATAGGTCCACAGTTCATCGCTTGCTTGTTGTGCAATAGGACTCGCATTAGATCCACTCCGATCTTGGTCTTGCCAGTCCCGGGCGGCCTACATATGACATAAAGACCATCATAAGTTAGTGTAAGTTGGTGCGTCGATAGCAAAGAAGGGAGAGAGAGGGACTGTCTGACATGCATCACCAAAGCTTACCCGCTGATCAGCGCAACTTCTCGGCAAAGAGTTTCGACCAAGGCGGATGCTTGCGTGTCATCGAGAGTGCTCTGCCTCTGGAGCATGTTAATCGCCACTGTGACTGAATCCTGGCTTAACACATCCAGCTGACACCGCTGCCCTTTGAGTAGCACCGACAAATCGAACGTGAATCCAGGGGCGCGAGCATACAGTGGTGGATCGACTGCTACTTCTCCAGCCGCCAGCGTCCCCTCCTGTTCTTGGGCAGTGGGAGCGAGGTACTTTCCGAAGGGCAGGGACGCTGGCACGCAATTCTGGAGAGCCTTTAGGATGGGACGGTACGACTCGAAGAAACCGCCCATGGACTCTACTAGAAACCACTGCTTTTTCTTGGACTGACTCGCTATGTTGAGCATCGTCAAGTAGGCCTTGGGATCTGCCAAAGAGATATGAATCCGCGCCGCCTTGTTGTCCTTGGCCAACGCCGCCGTGTCGCGCTTTGTGACCACTCCAAGGATCATTTGAAAAGGCGGGTGACCTGCATCCTCCATCTGCCGATTATTATCTGAACGACTCGCAAGACAGATAAGGGAGCCCTGCATCAACCGTCTCCTGGATCGCTCCCAGAACTCGACTCGCTGCTGATGGGTGGTTGCTGCTGCTGCGCGTGGCGGTTGACCAAACGAGATCTCGACCGAGCCAACGGATGTCTGCTTTGTGGTATCCATGCCCAGCATGTGCACGTCTCCATACACGTCCAGGCTGATATTGTCGTCCAGGCGTTTCTTAAGCTCCTTCTGCTTCAATAAGATGCTCTCCTCCCCAGGCCTGATTGCCTGGAGCACATTCGAGAACGACATCAGTCCTTTGCGGAGCGAATCAATCATGTCTTCCCTGTACAGCCGAAAATGTATATCGAGCTGGCGTCTCCAACCTGGAGGCAGAAAATGAGGGGCCTCCGAGATATCATTTGATGGCAAGAACGGATCTCGAGGGCTAGCGATCTCCTGCTCAGTTGGCAACAGAATAATCTTTGAAATTTCCGCATGATCATTGTCGTGTCGAGAACCCTTCGGGGAAAGGTGTCCTGGCGGGTCATACGCGGATACGAGGTGGACCATATTCGGTCCTCGGGGCCTGGAAGGTTGAGGACTCGTCAGGCTAGCTGCAGAGTGAAGAGGCTCGATGATCTTGTCCCGGGCATCAGTGATGATCTGTTCCAATCGAGTCACTTCCCGAGCAAGATTCTCGTTGAAAAATCGATCCTCGGCCGAGCTGGATGCCACTTGAAGGCACTTTATCTGCTGTGTGCGCAATTTTGCGACCAAATCAGCCATCGCAGTCTGCGCATCCTGAAATCTCTTGATCAGTTGATATACGAGTCGTACGATGGCCAGAAGAGCGCACGGCAAAGAAGTGACATGACAGATGGAAGTCTGTTCGTTGAGAAGTCGCTGGCCGCCCGCGCTGAAATCCGCCATGGATCTTCGTTCCAAGAGCTGGTCCATGCACCGCATGACTCCATCGTCCAAGAACTGTCTCTGGTGACTGAATACGGTCGAGTATATGATTCCCGACTCACTTGTTAGGGTCGACTGGCACACAGACTCGCGGGTAAACACCCCGATCAATGGCAGTACCACATACTGGAACGACAGGAGATCCTTTGAGTCCCCAGCATCGATGTGCATCGGCATGAGCATGATCTCCCTCAGACGCGCACGTCCAGAAACCTTGGATAGGCTCGTCAAGATTCCGGATGTATCGATGTTGTGGTGGTTCGAAAGGTTGAGAAGGCAGGAGTTAACAAAGTTCCTGATTTGCCTTTGACCGGTGAAGGCTACAAAGTCGTCCTTGTTGAGAATAAAGCTGGCATTGTGCTGGAGCTTCTCATCGGCTGCGGCAGCGAGAACGACATCGTCTGTACCCTCGCCTGCGATCTGAAGAGTGAACTCTCGCTTAGCAACAACAATGGTAGCCTTTTGGTCTTGTGTAAGCATGCCACGACCACGACCACGGCCTTGTCCGGGCCCTTGAACAGGCCCTCCACCGTGGTGTCCACGGTTACCCTGGCCTCGACCTCGCCCTCTTCCATCACGGTTACCATTAAATCCACCTCGCCCTCCTTGGTTCGGAGTGGCCATTCTTTAGGGAGAGGAGAGATGCATCTCGGTTAGTTGCTGCGTCGTTCTTTCAATTTATTCCACCAAAAAAAAGCATACCAAAAAAGGCTTTCTGCTGTACCTTGGCAGTTACGGTGCGCGTTTTTTTCTTTCTGTTTCTTACTCGTGTCAAACGAGGAGTGGTTGAGCGCGAGATGGGTAGCGCAGAGACGTGTTATGATGTTGGTGAGAAAGTGGGCCTTGTGGAAAAGCGGTTGAGCTGAGAAGAATGTGGGTGGTGCTGAGTGGGTGAGAGCGAAGGAAGGAAGAAAGGAAGGAAATGGAGGGCCTGGAAGAATGCCCGAGTGTAAGAGCGTACAAATATCTCCCATGTGCGTGATAGGCGAATTATGCACCCTTCGCCATTTTTGTCTTGCATGATATGCACACGCCAAATCCACAATACAACACAGCAGATAAACAAGGGCACTTGTGCTGTTTACCTCACCATGCGCAGCCGCTGTATCCCGCCACATCCATCGCACAGCAGCGGACGATGCCTCACCCCTTTGGTCACTTTGCGGGACCAGCAGTGATCGATTGCGGGGGGGTTTTTTTTTTTTTGGCTCTCCTGTATTCACCAGGTACACATCGACCAAAGTATTCACTAGAAAGATCAACCTGAGCAAGCAACCATGAAGCTAACGAACCATGTCGTGCACAATGGCTACTAAATGAAGAGAGGACAGAAGGAATAAGGAGCGCAAGAAGGAACAAAAGATGGAGCGAGGGAATGTCAACTGGTGCCCCGGCTAGAAGCCCCCTTACATTATTTGGGGCAACAGACGTAGGCTGTGCAACCAAGATGCCAAGATTTCTTCGCCACTCCCTCCGTCGAGATATTACACTGCATCAAATAAAGCCCCATGGTTTATAGATGATTGCTAGCGCCGATCCACATAAACAATGTATTTTGGCGAAGTACCCGAAACGCTCGTTACACGGCCAGGTCGTTGACCTCGTCTATTTTTGTACTACAAGTCTTTCTTTTATTATGCCATGCTGCTGTAGTTCCAGTCGCCTATATTCATTTTGCAGTCGAAAAGATCTCAGCGCAACGGATGAGGATGCTTCGTCTCTTCAGTATCCTGCAATGGATACCTGGCACTCAAAACATCGCCATTCCATGAGCACTGTCGACTCATCCAATACGTACTGCAAAAAAAAAAAAAAGACAAGTGAGTGATAATTAACTTGCTAGAAAATGATCAAGATAACCATAATCGATTAAAGAACTCAACTTACCCCATGTCCATTACTGCAGAGTACCCATTGCCCATCCTGCACCGGCTCTTGGTCCGTCGCCCCCTTGAACAGATATCGTAACTTCTCACCCTGCGACACGGCCACAAATACATCCTCCCCTCTAGCAGCTCGCACTGCGCTCACCATCCTATCCCGTAACTCCACCATTCTCTTCTTGATATCGATCGTTATCACCCACGCATACTTTTCCCTGATCTCTTTGTCGTCCGTCATATAGTTCTTCAATAGCCGTTTAACTTGCTTGCTCCGCTTCGCCTTTGCTTTGGGCCCTACAGCTACGTGCTCCATTCCAATCCACTGTAGCGTCATGCATATCAGTTCTATCCTCATCAGCCGAGCATACGCGACCTTGCGGCGATACATCCCTTCCTGCGCGGCTTCGATCAGTAACCCGGCATAAATCATTGTACAGCGGATCAAATCCTCGACAAACCAATACCATCCAGACGCGACTCCAGCCTCGTCCAGGAACGAAAATGCCAGCGAAAGCACCAAGAGCAGCACGCTTGCCTGTCCGTATAGAGACTCGACCTTTGAAAGGACGGTCGAACCGCCTCGTGGAAAACCACACTTTACGGCCGATCCGCAATCAACATCCAAAGCTCGAACTTTTTGCGGCTGTCCAGATGTTGAGCTTGATGCCGTACGTTTGAAGTGGCCCACAATAGCATCGTAAAGCCGGTTTAACGGTGAGAGTCCTGCTCCATTATCAGCTCTGAGGAAACTCTGGAAGACCTCTACGGCCGGCCCAACGAGCTCAGTCCAATGACGTCGATAGCGCACAGGGATCTTGTAGATAGGTGGCAAGGCTGCAAAATCGCTATTCGGATAATAGTCTGCCTTGTTCTCGAAGTTCCCAAGTACCCGTAAGAAGGCTTTTGGTGGGTCCATGCGAGATTCCCTCTTGGTTTTAGAGAGTTGTTCCAAAACCTTGGTCCGACGGCTCTCAACCTCATCGCACACCTTTGCAAACTGCTTGTGCACTTTGTCAAAACCTTGGAATTGATCTATATGTTGGGACCTCAACCGAGCGGCGAGAAGTAAGTGGTTCAAACGAAGTCCGTAGCGCAAAGGTCCAACAGCAGGTTCATCACAGATCGGACATAAAACTTGGTCAGGCTCATAACCTGGTAGATCATGCCTCCCAACGTACTCGATCGCGCCGTGCTCTCGGTCAAAGTACTCGACATAGTATCGATCCATCTCCATGAGTCCATCCAGTGTTAACATCGTCAAAACATGGCCACAGCCGAGGACCAAGATCGGATTTCGATCCACATCGACCTCTGAAAACGAATCCTCCCTCAACAAATCGACAAGCTCGTCCATCTCTGCAGGGTCTTTCTTGCACTCGATACATAACACTGTCGAAGGACATGTCTCTCCGCATACTGAAGGACATCGATGTCCGCACTTCAAAAGCTTTTCGCATCGCTTGTTGCAAGGCAGTCGATCGCATGGCACTCCACACGGCATGTTGCATTGGCCTTGGTGCTGGCAGCTCCAAACACAGGGTTGGCAGCAAACATCACAGGGCTCAGTGCACTTCTGGCGGCACCGGGAGTGAGCGCATGCGGCCTTGCACTGCTGGGTACACGCAGGACATGATGAACCTTCATGGCAGTTTGCTTGACATGTGTGCCCGCAAAGCTGGATCTGACCGCACTTCGTAAGACATCCGCCATGCACTGTCCTCGGAATGCCCTCAACTGACTTGCCCTCCCCCTCTGGCGAGGGCGAGGTTTTTTGGCACTCGGAGCAGTTGCGCAGACAGTAATGTCCGCATTCGAGACGAGTTCCGCATTTCTCGGAACACAGAACTCCCTTCGGATCCATCTGGCATACCATGGTTTTCTCATGTTCGCAGCTCGGCAGTTTACGTACAACGCTGACTTTGCAGTAGATTCGGGCTAGATCCTTGGCCTGGTAGCATCTGGGTTGCTTGAAAACATGTCCACACGAGAGAACAATGTCCGCGACAACTTCCATGCAGTCGCCACAGACTTCGCCGCACGTTTTTGGACAGACATGATTACAACCTTTATGTAGGTGAGGGCATGGCTGAGGACATTTGAATGAAACGTGCTCCTTGTCGTATGGGTGGCCTATTGATCGCAAGAACAGATTAGCAACAATACACGAGTCAGGTATTCTGTAAATATCAATGCCACTATATACCGCCCTCCTTTCAATATTAGACTCACATTGCATCGGACAGGTATGACCACAGCTGAGTCTGTAGTCGCACATAGCGGTGCATCCGCCGTTTGGAGAAATTGCCTTGAATGTCTCAGCATCGCTCACTGTGCTTGCAATTCCGTGTTCCTTGCAGGTGATCGCGAATCCTCCACCCACTCGATCGGACGCACGTAGTTCTTCCATGATCTTTGGCCACAGACCATGCTTCTCCTGCGCCATCAATCCAGCATTGCCGATAAGGTACATGCCATGCTGTGCTCGAGACAGGAGAACGTTAGTGCGATTGGGAGACTTGAGGAACCCGATGGAGCTCCAATCCGCCTTTTCGCCACTCTCTTTGATATCGCTTCGAACAAGCGAGATGATAACAATCTTAGCCTCCTCGCCCTTTGTACATAGCGAAAAAAAAAAAAAAAAATTGGGTGAGTACCTATGCTATGTAATCTATAGAGTAACCACATCGTACGCTGCGGTTACATGCAAAGGATCTTGTGTACCTGATAGTTATCAATGGTCCTGAGAGTGAGAGATTCCTGTTTTGCAGGTTCGCTGGTAGGCTTCGGTCTCCACCCGTCAACCTCTGCGTCTTGTTCGCCCTGATCCAACTTTTCCTGATCTCGCTCGTCTATAAGCAATTTGAATGCGTCACTTAAACCATCCCGAAGTTTCGAAAGTTGGCCGAGATACGGTGTCAGGACTGCAATGTCCCCAGGCTTGTCATATCCATTCTTGATCAGGTACTGTGCCAGTGCCCCAACCATCCTGACCTCGAAAGAGTTGGCGAACGACTGCATGCCGTACTGGTCCCTGCTGTCCTCAGCGTGTGCATGGTCCATGAAGTACAGGTTGGCACCCATGCCACTCACATTGGGATACTCGAGGACTCGCTTTTCATCAACTAGGTCGGGATAAAGCGTATTCCTGATTAAGCTCGAGATCTCGGGCCGCATGCGTCGCTGAATAGTCATGTGCGACAGTGGGAGTGGGTTCTTCTCGGCAGTAACGAGGCGCTCGAAAAGAGACTGATCCAAATTGTAGTTCTTTCCGACGGTAGAATCCGACGACAGAGTATATGTCTCGATCTGGGGACGAAGCTGCTTATGGTCACCGATGAGGATCAGGTGTTGGGTCGAAGGCGAGAGTGCTGTCAGAATATGCGACTCCAGGACCTCGCCCGCTTCCTCACAAATGATGATTTCGGGAGCGACTGCACTGATCAGAGCCTGCATTTTCGCGGCGCCACTGGTGGTCATTCCAATGACCGATGCATTCTGGAGAATACAGCGCCGGGCCTCATCGTATGCCTCGTTCTTCTTCTTTGCGAACTCCTCGGCCTCTCGCAGGTGCTCTGTCAATTGTTCTATCATGGATTCCTGCGCCTTGGGTCTCCATGAATCCAATAGTCGCCTACGCTCGACCATCGACATCTCCCAGACGTCTCCGCCCAGCATCCTTAAGGGCCTATCCCCCAGCGGTATATCCCAAAGCTCTAATTCCTCCTCTTTTTCCTCTTCTTCCTCTCCCTCTTCCTCATCCTTCGACGCGAGGGCGCTGTACGAGTTGTAGAACTTATGTTGTTTTTGATCCTTCCATTTCTTCATTTGTTCATTCAATTTCTGCTTCTCAGAGATGTCGTGTCCATTGATCCACCGACTGAAATGATCGATATGTTGTCCCTTATGTAGAACTGTAGTAAAGTCGTCATCATCGAGGTAACTCTCTGCCATACGGGGCCGAAGCTGCTCCCATTGGTCTGGATCCTCTGTTTGGAGGTAGTCATCGATGTGGTTCCAGGATACAGCCCGGCTTTGAGTTGCAGTTTCCAGATGCATGATATTCTTGACAAGGCCCTCGATTGTGTTCCATGTACCTTCCCATTCGTTTTTAGTGGCCGCGAGGGTTCGTCGTACGAGATCGGGTAGGTCGTTGCTCCGCATCTTAGTTTCAAGTTTGTGCATCTCCAATCGTTTGGAATTTGATCGAGAACCAATGCGCACGATGTCGGTGACATCCATGTCCAGCAGGTGCTCTAGGAACTGATCCAGTGCATGATTCGTGTAGCAGATACAGAGGATAGGTCCACAGTTCATCGCTTGCTTATTATGCAGTAGGACTCGCATTAGGTCCACTCCGATCTTGGTCTTGCCAGTCCCGGGCGGCCTACATATGACATAAAGACCATCATAAGTTAGTGTAAGTTGGTGCGTCGATAGCAAAGAAGGGAGAGAGAGGGACTGTCTGACATGCATCACCAAAGCTTACCCGCTGATCAGCGCAACTTCTCGGCAAAGAGTTTCGACCAAGGCGGATGCTTGCGTGTCATCGAGAGTACTTTCCCGCTGGAGCATGTGCACAGCATTGTCGATCGACTGTGGATCGGCTGCATCCAAACGGAGTCTCTTGTCCTTGACAAGGACAGACAGATCAAAGGTGAATCCCGGAGCACGCGCATACAGCGGTGGGTCGACCTTGCCGCCAGCGTCCAATCTGGTGTTATATTCGTGTTCGGTCGGAGCGATATACTTCCCGAAAGGAAGTATCGCAGGCTCGCAGTTCTGAAGTGATTTCAAAACAGGCCTATACGACTCAAAGAACCCTCCCTTCGACTGGACCAAGAACCACCGGTCAGGCATATCAGGCGACTTGGCGGAGGCAGGGTTAAGAAAAGTCATGTACTGTTGAGGATCTGTCAGCTTCACGTGGATAAATGCGTTCGACTCGCTCATGGAAAGGGCATCGACATCTCGCCTCTCGACGACTGCAAGGATTGTGTGAAATGTTGAACCCCCGGAGCTGTGCCAGGATCTGCCGGCAAGACAAATAAGCGACCCTTGCATCAATCGGCTCTTGGAACGTTCCCAAAACTCCTTTCGCCGTCTCTCCTTCGCGCCGTGGACCTGACTTGGCTGAGTGAACGATATCACAAGAGCACCGCGCGCGTGTCCCTCGCATTCCAGGCCGCGGAATCGCACTCCTCCGTACACATCCATATTCACATTGCTATTCCCTGATTGTGTGTCGATTGCCTTCTGCTTCAGAAGTGCATCCTCATTCCCCTTTGCTGTCTTTTCCAGAGCAGAAAAAAACGCGTTCACGCTGTCGCGAAACGAGTACAGCATGTCTTCTCTGTAGAGGCGGAAATGGATATCGATCTGACGCTTCCATCCCTGGGGCCAATGGTGAGGGGCGTCAATGCCGTTCGATGGCAAGAATGGCTGTCGAGAGCATGTCAATTCCGCTTCTGTCGGAATGATACTGATGGATGCGATTTCGGCATGGTCGTTGTCGTGCCGTGGTCCGTTTCGCGAGAGAGTGCCAGGAGGGTCGTACATCAGATGGAGATATGGCAAGTTCGGTCCGCGAATCCTTGATAGAATCGCAGTTAGCGTGGGAGCAGATGAACTGACAGATGGTAAAAACGAGGCCTGGGCATCAGCGACGATGTTGCGGATTCGCAGGACATCCCTGACCAGGATCTCGTTCAGGAACCGGCTTTCGTTAGAGCTATCGGAGGCCTCGATGCACTTGGTCTGTTGTTCATACAGACGCTTGACAATGTCAGCCATCTCAAACCTCGCATCGCGAATCCTCTTGATCAGCTGATACACCAATCTCACAATGCCAAGAAATGCACGCTGCAGGGAGAACTCTTGGCGAGGGCTTCCCGGGCTCAAAAATGAGATACGAGCCCAGAGGATTCTGGTTTTCAACAGCTTATCCATACAATGCAATAATCCCTCCTCCAGGAAGGTCTTGCGGTGTTGGTAAACTGTCGAGTATATGAGGCCACACTCGGTGGTCATCGTCGACTGGCAAAGCGACTCTCGGGTGAGGATTCCGACCAAGGGTATAACCACCGTCTGGAATGGAAGAACGTCCTTCATGAGCTCTGCGTCGACCTCCATTGGCATGCTTAGGATTTCCGAGAGTCGAGCCCGCCCGCTCGTGGACGCCAAATCACCGAGGACGCCAGATGTGTCGATATTGTGGTGGTTCGACAGGTTGAGCAAGCACGAATCGACAAAGTTATGGATCATTCTTTGGCCGGTAAAGCCGTGGAAGTCGGTCTTTCTTAAGATGAAGCTGGCCAAGTGCTGGAGCTTCTCATCAGCAGCCTTCGCGACGATGATGTCGTCTGTGCCTTCGCCGGCGACCTGGAGCGTTAAGGGTCTCGCCGCAACAACGATCTCGGTTCTTTGCTCGTCCGTGAAAAATCTCCCTCCGCGGCCGCGGCCACGACCGCCGCCTCGACCGCGTTCAGCGCCACGATCAGCGCTATCCTCATGGCCCTCTCGGCTGTCCTGGCTGTCTCGGCTAGTTCGATGGCTGTGTCCTCCTCCTCGTCCTGCTCCTCCTCTCCAGCTACTTTGTCCTTCTCCTCCCCAGCTGCCGCGATCCCCTCGCCCTTCTCCTTCTCTCCAGTTGCCACGGTCTCCTCGGCCTTCTCCTTCTTTCCAGTTTTCGCGGTCTCTTCGTCCTTCTCGTTCTCTCCAGCTTCCGCGGCCCCCTCCTCTCCCTCCATCTCCTCCCCATCCGCCACGGTCTCCGTGTGCTCCTCCTCTCCAGCCACCGCGGTCACTTCGTGCGGCTCTTTCTCTCCAACTGGTGCGGTCGTCCTGTGCGGACGCTCCCCTCCACCTACCGCGGTTCGCTCTCCATTTTTCCGGTGCTGAGCCGCTGAAAGGAACTTGTTCTTTCTCTCCTTGGTCCTTTCCGCCCTCACTGAAAACCAAGTCCGACATGGCCTTTTTTTCTTTTTTTTTTTTTTTACATTTTATTCACAATTACAAAAGATTGCCATGTTAGTAAGGACCCATCAAATAAAAAGGCTTATTGCACACGCGTAATTGATAATGGTCTAGCTCTCGCTGGCATTCTTTTGCCTACCGTAGTAAAAGAAATATAAAAAAAAAAAAAAGGCAGATGCTCTCGCAATGCGTGTATATAGATGAATACTGTGTGTATGTGTGTGTGTGTGTGTGTGCTGACAGACAGTTTTGCTGAATTGTCTTATTAACAAAGGTGTATGCTTCTGTTGAAGAGGTGTTGGGAGGTAGGGTGGGTGCGATGTTTGAAAAAAAAATAAAAAAAAAAAAAGCGGGCGGCAAAAGGCGCGAATATAAAGCGAAGGCACTGCTGCTGATTGAAGGGCGATGGTTGCCTGATATCCACAAATCCTGCTTCGCCTTTCCATTTTCATTTTCATTTTCTTCTTTTTCGTTACCACCCTCGCCATCTTCCACACCAGTGCCAAGCAAAGCAGTTCAACACGATGCATGGATCTGCATGAAAATTGGAAAACGAAACCTCCTCCTCCTCCCCTTCTCCTCCTCTTGTTTGTCAACGACGCGCCAATAGGACAGGTGCCTAAAAAATTGTCCATGCGCTGAGCTAAAAGCGCAGCGCGTAGACATTTTATTTTTTGACTTAGTTTTGGCCTTGATCCTGGTCTTGGTCCTGGCCCAAACCCATGGCCTCCTGTCCGGATTCTATTCCTTCAAATTCACCACTGCGGTCGCACTATGCCGCCGGACAGGATACATAATCCCGTTCATCGCATCCGTGTCGGGCTGCATTCACACCTCTACACATTACTTGCGCCGCGCGTGAGCTACCCAGCTTTGGTGGAAGGACCGCCTCCGATCAGAGTTTCACTGGTCAGCAGAACCATCATACTGAGCCTGGGTGGGGGAACCATACTAACAGCCGCAAGAAGGCTTCTCTACCGTTATACACAGCCTCTTAACTCTACCTATCCCTTCGTTAGCTTCGATGTCCAGTATCGGTTCATGATTTCCGACGGAATTTACTTCCTCCGTAAGCGACGCTGGCCCGTCGCGGCCGAGAACACGTTTGCTGATGCGTTCGATTTGGAAAGTGCGCTCCTCTTGCGTGCATCGGACGAATACATCGTTACTATTGAATAGTCAATATGTCTCTCCAGCCAACATCTGCATGAAAGAAAATCCTCCGGCTCCAGTGAGTGTCATTCCCATTTGGAACAAACAAAGAAATCTCGACAGAGTTGGGCCCGTCGTGTCTTCGCGTCTAATTTTTTTTTTTATCTATTTCATTTTTGTCATACTCTTACTTGAGTACGCCCGTTTGCAATAACTTATCATACATCTGCCCTCCAAATTTCGATGCTTCGGCTTGCTCTCTCATACATCGATGTCGAATAATCGTTTCTATAACCATAGATGTAAACTAATCAAACGGTCTTCGAACCTCTTTTACGCGCATTTTACCGAAAATCCGCGTTGCCTCATACAGCATCCTTCGTTGCCGGACGGGCTATAAAATTCTCCCTCCCCCCCCCCCCTCAATTCAGACTTTTGTATTCGAATGAAATAACACACCTGTAAATGGGGGGCCAGTGTTGATGACGGGCACGACCTGACATATCAGCTATCCGTTGTTTTCTTTTTACCCAAAGCCGCTGCCGCTACATCGAGTTCTTCAAGAGGTAACGATCAACGCTTTCTTGTATATCCATACCATCCAGAATGAAAGAAAGGTCAAATAAGAACATTGATCATTGAAATCCCACGGATGAACGCCTTTACCAGCCCATGGTATGTTCAAGCGCTCTCAACGGTTGGCTACTCTGTATTTTCTGTAACAGCAATATCAACACGAGAAGACCAGGTTAACCCCTTTAGATAATAATAAAAGACAGAATCAGCTATGCTGGTCAGGGTATTATCGCCCGTTTGAAAAAATTTTGTGAAAAAGGTACAATGCAGCGCAGTCGACCTGAATCACTGAATCACCCTACGATTTCACAAAAATCAAATCATCAGATACATGAATGCTGTGCGGCCATATCAAACTCCTTTACTGGTATTAAGTCGTTTAAAACGAACGGCTATATAGATATCTAGGAGTATTGACATACAATGTATATGGAAAAATGAAATGAACAACCGTATTTTCCTGACAGGCATTCGCCAGAGAAGTAATATTGGACAATCCATGGTCCATCCATCGCCTTTACAAAAAAAAAAAAAAAAAAAAAGCAAAAGAAAAAGAAAAAGAAAAAGAAAAAAATGCCGAGACATCTTGTCCCATTACTCAATCCACTGATCCAACATAGCCTCCAGATTCGCTAGCTTCGTCGGCTTGCTCAGGTACCCATTCATCCCTGATGCAATACACTTTTCCTTTGTCGACGGAACCGCACTGGCAGTCAGCGCAATGATCGGGATATTCGCCGCAAATGTAGATGACTGACCCATCGCTCGAATCTCACTCGCTGCTTCAAACCCACTCTTGATCGGCATCGCACAGTCCATCAGAATCAGATCAATCTTGGAATGATTTCTCAAAGACGTCGACGATGATGACGATAATAACCCTTCCAGCGCACCAGTCTTGGACGGATTCGGACTTGTGGCTGTCGCTACAGCAATAGGGTGTTGTCCAGTCGCGGACTCGTCGACGCCATCCAAAATAGCAGGAGCAAGCGATATCGTGGCCTCAGTCGCAGTCGTGGTTGTAGTCGTAGTTGTAATCGTGGTCGCGTCGCCCAATGCCGGGATTGAGGACGAAGAAGCTGAGATCGCATCGGATAATGGCGCTAATACATTTGTCGTCGATATCGATGCCATTCTGGCTGACCCTGGAATCAAAGTAGAAGTCAACAGCTCTGTTTGGTCAAAGATATGGCTCATATTTCCATTGCTCTCCGGAATTAACAGAAAGCCGTTCCCAATGCTCATATGAAACGATGCTGGTGATGAAGACAAGTGCTGTTTGTCAGATTCCCCTGCGAAGCAGAGAGCAATACCGACGCCATCCATACCTCCCGTCTGTGGCTGGCGATCTTGTGCGCTCAGCAGAGCTGTCGTGCCCTCACCCAGCATCTCAACCTGAGATTTGATGATGTCGATGGCTACTTGGCCATCGCATGCTGATTGCGTATCGTAACCCAGTTTCTGGAGCTGGTATTGAACAACCTTCAGAGATACGAGAAAATTTCACTGTAAGTTACACGATTTGAGAGGTCGTCATCCACATTTCTTCGCTTCATAGCTACCAATAGCAAACCACAGCTATCCGTCAACGTACCCTCAGGTTGATAATGTTGTCTTCGACACACAGGATACATTTTCCTTTACGCTCGCGTTTGCCCGCTGCAGCTCTGGCAGCTCGATTACTGAAGGCTGGATTCTCGCTTGAAGATTGTGCCGACTCATCGGTGGACTGAGTTCCAGCGATTGGTTTCACTGCTGCACCGGCCCGGTTGGCTGAGCTATCGCTATTCATTTTCATGCGGAGTCGACGTTGTGTTGCGGAAGAAACCCTTTGATGGCCAGGAGTGTTGCTGGCGGCCGTAACTGGGCGTGATGCGCTTGCAGGCGAGGTCAAATCGACATTGGTCTTCGGAGCAGCAACAGACATATGGTCTGGTGAACTCGCTCTCCTATCCGGATTCAACGATGAGGCTTCTAGCGTGTTACTGTTGTAGTCGATATCCCGCTCATAATCACTGGACACAGGACTCACACTGCTGTTAGCAGGGAGGATCTGCCTATCTGTGGACTCTGCGTTGTGATCCGAGTCATGTTCGTTGGGTAAGGCACGCTGACTATGTTTCGAGTGGCGACGATAAAGCTGCTGGTATCCGCTCTGAATCGTGCCCGCCTGAGTCGTATTTGGCGATTCTTCACTCACGTCTTGCGTGAAAGCTTCATGAGACTCCACCATCTGTAAACACTCGACGATACGGTCTGTCATTACAGGCTTGACGATGTAATGACATCGCACCATATCCTCGAAGCCATCGGCGCAAATCCTCTTGATTGTGTCCTTGGCCAAATAGCGACTCTGCGGAGAAGAAAAGATAACCAGTACGATAGAGACCTTGTAGTCTGCATTTCCATTAGTCCTGACCAGATCGTTCCTCTGATTGTATAACACGGCGAGTGCTCGTGCAGTCTCGACAACGGAGTCAGCAGTGTTCATGCGCGTGGTAAGGAAAAAATGCACATTCGGTCTGTAGCTTGCGGTCAGCGCAGATCCATCTGGTCTCAGTAAATCAGGCTGTCGACCTTGTTCATCCTGCACTACACCCTCGTAGCTCTCATATGGCGTGACCTGGACGTTCAGCTGATTTAAGAACTTGCACAATACCTGCCTGGCATCCGCAAGTGGCTCAACCACAACGACACGCGTCGCGAACGCAACCTCAGGCGAGAGTCTAGGACGAAATGGTGATTTAGGCACAGTGGGAACAGAAGGTGAGGTGACGATGAAAGCAGGCCAGGTAAAGTAGAAAGTAGATCCTTGGCCCACAGTCGAGGTTACGCCCAGGATGCCCCCGTTCATCATGACAAGGTGCTTGCTGATGGCGAGACCTATGATAGCGTAAATGTGTTAGTAGGATTCGATAGATACATCAGAGAAATGACTACCAAAAATGTCAATCACCCATGCCAGTGGCACGCGATACTACTAGTCTAAACGTTATGCATATTTGGAGCCTGTTTCGCTGTTACTTGAACAGGCTGTCGCGCCCGCTTTTGTGTAACGGCAACATAACCTTAATTCGTATAGCCATAATTAATCCAGCAAGTTAACTATTTCAACTTTTGAAGACTTACCGAGCCCAGTGCCACCAAAGCGCCTGGTCATCGTCTGGTCATACTGCGCAAAACTCTTGAAGATGTGGTTCTTTAAAAATTCACTGTCGATGCCGATACCCGTGTCCGATACCTCAAACCGGAACGTCACCTGAGTCATTGTTGCGTCTGGTGGGATCTGCAAACGTACTCGTGCATCCGGTGATTGCTGGACCTCCTGCTGCTGTTGCTGTTGCTGTTGCTGTTGCTGCTGAACGTCTGCCGTAGAGTCGCCGCCGAGTAAAGGCGCGTCACTCTTATGAAGCGTGAATTTGATGCAGACCTTGCCTGCTGCCGTGAACTTCACTGCATTGCCGATAAGGTTCATAATAACCTGCTGAAGGCGATCTCCATCCGTCCAAACGGAGTTTCCTTGTTCAAGCAAGATCACCAAATTATCCAGATCTTCTGACGGTTCCATGATCATATCCAGTTCTTTGCGCCCAGCCTTATCCGCAAAGATGCGCACGGATTGCTCCAGAGTCTCAACAATGTTGGGGCAATCCTTGATATTCAGTCTCATGGCTCCTGCCTCCAGTTTCGCAGTGTCCAGAAGGTCGTTGATGACACTCAAGGCGACATCGCTTGTGATCTGCATGATCTTGACCATATCGCGCTGCTCGCCTGTCAAATTGTAGTCCGTGTCCTCAAGGGCACTCAGTGCTCCTACAATTGCTCCAATGGGCTGCGTAACGTGAATAAAAGAAAAGGTCGCATGATTAATAAACTGTTAAAGGACAGCGTGGACAGAGCCATTTAGAACCGAGACGAATACCTACAGTCCGCAGTTCGTGGCTCGTGTTCGCCAGAATCTGAGATTTGGCCTCGCTGGCCGCATGTGCGGCCTCCATCTCCACCTGCTGTGATTTTTTCAACTCCCACAAGTTGGCATGCGCAATCGCCAGAGAGATTTGATTTCCAGTCTGCTCAAATAGTAGCTTCTCGCTCTGCGACCAATCCTTCATATCAGCCTCGCGGGACGCTAAAAGATAACCCCAGACCTTGCGATTGTAGATCAATGCGACACTGATAAAATTCTTGGCGCCAAAGACTGGGTGCTGGTGGTTTGTAATATGACGAAGCTCACCGGATGACTCATGATCATTGTTGGCAACAAGGGATTCCTCTACCTCCAGCCCCTTGGGTAGCAGACGATCCGTGGGTGTCAAGACTTTCGGATTGCCGACTTGAACGATCTCTGAGACAAATCTAACCCAATGTTCCCCTGTTTCCTGATCGACACCCCTGAAGCGACAAATTCTGATAGCGTTGCACCGTATCACCTTGAAGAGCTCCCTTGACGCCGTGTCCAGAATCTGTGGCAACGAGAGTCCACTGCGGATTCGAACAGAGATCGAATAAATCAGCTGTTTCATTTCAAGTGCGTGGCGCTGCTCCCGAATGAGTTCATGTCGAAGATCAGAAAGGCGAATCGTAGATCTCACGCGAGCTAGGAGTTCTCTTGCGGAAAACGGTTTCACCAGGCAGTCATCTGCGCCAAGATCCAGTCCCTCCACGTTGGCCTCTTCGCCCGCACGCGCAGACAGCAGAATGAACGGAGTCATCATGGTCGCGGGATCGTTGCGAAGCCACTTCAGTAGGTCATAGCCATTCATATTTGGCATAGCAACATCTAGCGCATCAGGAAACAAGAAACGAAATGAGTGTCGATAACAGGTCAGATACATCGTTGTAGTGGTTTTCTCCCTCTCTCTCTCTCTCTCTCTTAAAAAAAAAAAAAAAAAAAAAAAAAAAAAAAGAGCCTTACCGCTGAGAACAAGATCGATACGCTTGCCCTGATGCAACCGTTCCGAGATCAGTCGAATAGCATCCAAACCATCGACAGCGCAACGTACTCTAAAGTCCTTGCCTAGAATCTCACGGAGGTATGACCGCATGTCGTTATTGTCGTCCACGATAATAATGTAACCTCTCCTGGACCGAACGCTAGGCATCGACTTCTTAGCTTCCTCACGCTCCTCAGCAAGATTATCCGTCACGGCCTCTTCTCGATAGCCACCATCATCATTTACGCTTCTCTCAATCACCTCTCCCGTCTGGGGCACATGGGGCGGCTCCCATCCCCTTGATGGAAGACCAAGTATGTCTATCATCGGGACCTTGGGGCTGTGGACTGTAGAAGATGTTCGGCGGGGAGGAATATGCGGATCAATCTTCGAGAGCGGAATTTCTGGCACAACAACATCGCCTGACTCTGGGGGATCGATCAGGATCTTTGTGAGCTCATTCTCATCCAGGTTCATGGCTGAGACTTCATAGTACGCATTCATCTCGCCGGTGGCCTCTCTCTGCATGTAATTAATTCCCAGATGGAGTGCGTCGTCGTCATCCTCATCTTTGTCTTCCTCGGTCGAATCTGTACCAGATGCTGTTAATGTGGATCCTGGAAGTGCCTTGTGTGCGATCCACTGTTGAGCCTCCTCCACATACATCGAAGCGTCCGTCTTATTGTTCAAGGCCTCGTTCTTGGGCGGCCTGAGCAATGAATTGTCCTTTGAATCACCCAACTTGACCTGAGCACAAGGGTGGTGGGCTCTGCCAGCTGGGATCCAGAGACGGAAGCATGTGCCCTTGCCAAGCTCCGAGGTAACAGACACTGAACCGCCATGAACTTCAGTCAACTCTTTGACTAAGGACAAACCAATACCCGTGCCTTCATGCGAGCGAGACTGCTCGCTTTCAATGCGATTGAACCGACCAAAAAGAGTATGCAAGTGCTCCGAGGCGATGCCGACTCCTGTGTCCGTGACATCCACTGCCACGCCGTCACGGCCGTTTTTGCCCTTACTTGGGTACTGGTGCACGGTGACCGATCCTTCCCATGTGTGCTTGAAAGCGTTGCCGATCAAATTGAGAATGACGCCTCCCCACATGGCTCGGTCGACCCAGATCCCACCCGACACACCACTTAAATCCTCGCACTTGATGATGTATTCCAAGCCGAATCCACGCGCTACGCTCTCAAAGTTGGCCGATATCTCTCGTGTGGCCTTCGCCAGGTCGGTCTCCTCAAACTGGGCTTGGCCTTTACCGGCCTCGATTCTGGAGAACTGAAGCAGCGTGTTTATCAATTTTAGCATACGCCTGCAATTTCGGCGGACCATTTCCAGGTTTTGGCGAGTTGGGGCGTTCTCTGGCGTCTGATTAAGAACGTCATCTAGCGGTGCAAGCATCAATGTCAACGGAGCTAAAGTTGAAAGATGAAGCAATAAGGCGAACTGGGATATTAGCATGCATTAAAAGGATGGAACTCGGTAAGAAAGAAAAAACAGCGGCAGCACGTACTTCGAAGTTCGTGAGAGACGTTCTGGAAGAATGAGATCTTGGCCTTATTCAGCTCGAACAGGGCCTCATTACTCATGCGTTCTTCCTCACGCGAGCGGCCGAAATGGAGAAGGGATGCGATGTTGGCGACTAACAGTGCAAGGAAATCGAGGTATTGATTATCTAGCATCTGGAATGGATTGATACCGACGATCAAGATGGTCGAGATCCTCGACTCTAGCACAGATGGATTCTCGAGAATTGGCAACAGCAAGGCACGGGCGAGCCTGTGGGTCGCTTTTGGCAGCGTGACTAGTCGTGGAATACCGTCCGAAAGAACCGATCGCACAGGCCACGCCCAGGGGTCATCGTGGACAGGCTCCGACGGGTCGAGGGGCTCGTACTCTTCAGGGGTGATGAGAAGTGAATCGGGGATATGTCGTGACGAGGTCGTTTTGGAAAAAACTTTCTCTTTGACGCCACCATAACTCACGGTCTCCAGGTTACGATCGAAGGATGTACTACAAAGAATCGCTGTTTGGGGAATTCTACGGCCGTTCTTCTTGTCTGGAGGAAGGCCAGCAGAAAAATGTGAACGGATCAATCTAACCTTGGACCTGGCAGCACTACTCGTGTCCTGATCCGACCCCATTCCTGTACCAGCAAGTGGTCCTGCTCTAAGGAGAACTTCGTGCTCAGGTGGTGTGATGCTGGTGTTGTCGATGTACGACGAGTGCTGTGACGAAGGTTGCGGCGAAAATGTCCCATACGCGTGCGAAGTTGCAGGATTTTTGGCGGTTTCCTTCATCTTGTAGACAATTGAGAAGGGGATATCGAGGTTGTTGGATTCTTGTAAAATGGTCGTGATCATCGAGTGGGCGCCTCTGATGGACTGAATCAAGGGTGCCTGTTTGCTAAACTGGTTCAACGTCATGAGGCGTCGCTGGTTCAGGATCGACTGAGTCACCTCCTGCACAACAGCAAAAATGCCCCCTATTGACCCATCCTGCAGGAGGATTGGCGAGAACGTGAAATCGAAGTAACACTCCTCTTCGTAGCCCTCACTATGACAAAGGCGGAGGCAACAAACATCAGCGATAATGGTCAAAGTGCTGTGATCCCGATAAACAACTGCAGAAGAAATGAGAGCTGCGTAAGAAAAACAGAGGCATCGCAATGCAATTACCGGCGAAGGTCCATCCGAAGGCCTTTGTTATCGGTGCCATGTCCTGTTCTTTTCACTTCTGCTATTTGGGCTGCTAAAACATCCCAAATCTCGCTCCATACGGTAGATCCAGGAGCACCCAATGCTAATAAACAAGGGAAGATGAGGGGGCGAGGGAGAAATATAAAAAAGGCATTGCGAGTTAGTCCAGGCACAATTCACCATCAGTCAAAATATCACGATTTCCGGCAGTGACTCAGTTTCGTGCAATAAAAAAGATCTTTGAGTCTCTGTGAAGCGGATGAATATACAAGAGTGTAGCTAAGCCAAATGATAATGGGAGTAGAATTGAGCTTGTGAATAAAAATGCGAGGAAGACTGGGACTTACCAAGTGGATGCTTTCGCTTCAGTATCGGCCGCCATGCCTATACCAATATAAATGAAATCGCTGCTTAAGAACGGTACAACAACAGCTCTGGTTCCTCCATATCTAAAACATTCTCTCTCGGGTGGAAGATGGACCTTGTGCAGCGTAATTTTCCCTTCAGTGAAATATTCACTTGCCCTAGTGTTTGACTTGTTCAGCATGTTTGTTCGCGGCTCTCAACACTTTTTTTTTTTTTTTTCTTGTGTATGTGTCTTAAAACCGCCCACAACCTCACAAGACTCTGTCCGCAACGCAAAAAAGAAGATAAAGTAGCATTTTGCTCTGTGTTCCCGTTCACACGAAATTTGTCTGAGTTTCGAGAGAAGATACATTTAGAAAAAAAATCCCTCCACCGCTGGAAGCACCTTAAAGCACCCGCTGAGTAAACAGCAAATACAATCGAATTGTCTGCAAACACAAAACAAGAACGGACGAAAAAAATAGGGCAGCGCATGTGAAGGAAGGACGAGGAAAAGCAGCATCCAGGCTATTTGTGATAGCGGCGAGTCATTTTCAGACGGCAAGGACGACATACAAGATAAATGAGAAAATGAGAAAAAACATAAACCGATATCAACCCTCAACATCATAGCCTTGCATGGACTTGAAGTATTCGTGGTTAGTCCAACTGGTCAAGCTTTTGCAGTAAGTTAGTCCACCCAGATGCTGCATGTAGTTGCAAATGTGATTAAGCGTCAATAAAGAAAAATCAATTGAACTAAAACATCCAATCAGAAGAGGAGCCTCATTCTCCTCCCATAATAATCTCGGGAATGCCATCACTTCCGCCTATCTCGCTATTTTGTGTTTTGTTCTTGTTCAGGGACACCAATCGATGCCCCGTTCCCGCACTGTCGTCGCTCAAACGCTCAGTCGAACAGAAAATACTTTTGTCGTAATCCAATCTCAGACGCAGACAGGTCTACACATCTTCACATTTGCGCGCTGCTGCTCCTCCGTAACCCAATTCAACAAGGCAGGTAGAAAAAAAAAAACAGAGACAAAGCGACACGATACGTCTCCCCACTTACATCGTTGTAGAGCAGGTAGTGCTGGTCGCCCCAATAAATAGCAAGCGGAGAGGCCGACCGCATCAGAAGCGATACAAATGTCAAAAGTTCTGTCGGCCAACTCGATCTTGGTCCAAGACCCGTCTTGCTCCAATCCTTCGTATCCATCAGATCCTTGACCGACTCTTCGTCTTCCGCCTGCGGCACCCCCGTCGCGTCCTCATGCTGCTCCAGATTGAGCGTGGGCGAAATTCCTGCGCGTACCCGAGGGGTTGACATAGGGTTTAACATTCCTCCGCTGAGAAGCTCGTTCAAATTGCTCCCGTAGCCTCTCGACCCGCCTCCTCCAATGGCACCGTCACCACCAACGCCATCGGATGAACGTGCCCTATGATCAATTGGCAACTTTTGACAAACATGTCCATCCCTCAGCACTCCTTCCTCGCTGGATAGCATGTTGGCCTGCTGATTCCCTGGGTTGTTTATCGGAGTAAATCCAAACACTGTCGTTCTCGATCCAATCGAGTTGTTTTCTTCGGTTGCAGCCAGTGCCTCCTCTTGTGGTCGCTGGAAATCGTCCACCTTTTGCCTGTCGTGAGTCGGGTCCAAATGCTGACTGTAGATCGTATGGGACACTGGCGCCCTGGCTGAGTCTGACAAGGGCGTGAAAAAGCTGGTCGATAACGTTGAGGAGCCTTGATCGGGACCCAACTTGGACCAGCCAGCCTCGGGTCCAGAAGGCTCGATCAGTTCAGCCTTTTCATGAGCGGCATTGCGGTCCCGAGATGAGGGCCGTTGTTCTAACAAGTTTGACCCGGCAAAGTAAGGATGGATATTGTCATCTAGATCCTCTGCTCTCGGAAAATCTGGGCTAGTAATGCTCTCTGAAGATAAGGGTCTTGAAGTAGCTTCTTCTGTCCGAGACGCATTGGCAGCTCCTGCAGGGTTCAGAGGTGGGTGGAGAACGGTTTTGAAGGGCACAGGGACCAGATCAGTTGCTGTGGGCAGACCAGGGGTGGTCATAGAAATTTGGTGGACAGTCGGGTTAGGAACGGATGATGCGAGAGCGAAAACTGTGGGTAGAACTGTCGAGGGGTCGGGCGTAGCTGTAAGGGCGGGGTGTAGAATAGTCAGTTGTTGTTTCAACAATGCTGCAGGCTCGATGGTGATGAGCCGCCTATTTGCAGCCTGCTCCGCGTCTCTCTGCTGGTCTTGGTCTTGGTTGTGCAGCTTTGTCGAATGTTGGGTTACAAAGGAATGGGTTCGCGCCCCTGCACTGTGTTCACTATCCAGAGGGGAGGGTATGCCGCTGTCGTTGTTGAGGTGATTACTATCGCTGTTGCTGTCGATATTGACACTGCTATCTTCAATACTACAACCTTGATCGCTGCTGCCGTTGTCCTTTTCAAATAATGAGGCCTCTTCATAATCGGGTGCGGTGTCGTAGGACTGATTGCTGTAAATCGAGGCAGCCTCCATATCGATATCGCTCGGGTCCATGGGGTTCATGTCGACTGACACTGTGGGTGTTGGTGCCTGTTCGTCTTCCACAGGGGTCATGATGATAACGGGGGTGGCCGAGGTGTGCTCTGGAGGTGGATCTGGAGTTTCCTGGCCCGTCTCTGCGGAGGTGTGCACGGAGACCCTGTGCGCATCAAAGGGGTGCAGGTGTGGTTCAATGTTGTCAAAGAGATCGTTGCCGTCGGTTTGCCGGTGTTGCTCTTCTTGCTGGTCCATTTTGGAGAACGGAGAGAGAGGCCGCTGCGGGAGGGGGGAAGAAGAATGTACGGGTGTCCTGGTTTGGAAACAATGTAGAGTTGAGTCAAAGGCGTGCGATTCGATGGATGAAAGTGTATGGAGTGCAGTGTGAGGTGAGGTGAGAAGGGGATATGCAAGGCGTTTGGAGTGATATGCGGATGAGGATTAGCGGCGGGAAGAAGTTCGTTGCACGGCGTGTGAGGGGTGGTGGAGGGAGTGGAGGCAGGAAGGAAGGGAAAGAGGACGAAATGAAGAGAGGAAAGCAGGGAGAGGGGAAAGAGGCGAAAGAGCAGAAAGAGAGAGGAGGGGGGAAGAGAAGGAAAGAGGAAAAAAGAAAAGTGAATGCATTAAGCGAACGAGCGAGCAAATAAAAAGGGTTCAGCGCTTACTTCTTTCCTTCTTTGTCTGGTCTGGGTTCTAATTGCTGATCGCTGGTCGCTGGTGGAATTGCATTCGACTGAGGGAGATCGATCTCCTCCAGGGGGAATGGAAACAAGAAAAAAAAAAAAAAAAAAAAAAAAAAAAAAAGCGGCGGTGGCAAACAGGAGGGGAGGAGGGAAGGAAGGAAGAAAGAAAGGAAGGACGCCGTAGACCCAGAGCAGAGGGACTCTCCCTTCAGCTTCATTCGACTGGCTGAGCATGGTCCTGATTTCGGGCGCAACTGGACCAGTCGTTCCCCCTCTTGTCAGGACGCGTCGTGTCTGCCTCTCCACCATGTGCGCTTCCTCCCCTGCCTGTGCGCCTTTCTTTTTTTTTTCTTACAAAACCTGCGCAATCAAGCGCCAGCTCCGAGTCTTTTTACGCCCACCCACAACGCTCACACAAGTACACCCCATGTCCTCCTCGTCCCTCACACCCTCGATGGATGCTTTGTATAAATCCCCAGTCCCAAAAATATAGGAAGTATAAAAAACGCGGGAAAGCGACGCAGTTATTATCTAACCATCCATGGTCCAATCGGTCTAACTCCCAATGGCAAAAATCCCCACAGACTCCTCGCTACCAGCTCAAATAGGGCCGTGCCACACAGGCCACATGTACAGTACATATTAGATAGAGAAATACGATACAGTCCTAGCCGGCTTCGGCGGCACCACCGCTCCAGATGCATCCTGCGCATCTCTCTCTGTACAGCGACATAAACTACATATACCAACGCCACCATTTCTTTTAATCTTCCTCAGGAACAACACACGTATATACATGTACAAACAAAAAACAAAAAACAACTATGCAACTATGGTAAATGCTCCCCCTTCTACCCAATGTTCTTCCTGAACTTGCCAAACACACCGCTAACCACTGCCTTGCTCGCTCCAAGAACCGTTTGATGCTTCTTGCCAGGATGGCTGCTGCTGCTGCTGCTGCCGCTGCCGCTGCCGCTCACGCCTCTCCCTCCGGCCTTGTCTTCGACGAGCACAGTCTCCTCGACTACTCGTTCTTGCGTCTGTGCATCAACGCCATCCATCATCATCATCATCGTGGCTCCAGGATCCAGGGGCTGCAAATGTGGTGGTGTTACCTCCCCCTTTGTCGTCCTCCCATAATCATTGGCAGCAGCATGAACGCCCAGTGACCTTCCTAATTCCATCAACGATAACCGTCTCGCGCTGCTCCTGCCATTGTTATTATTGTTGTTAGAATGCAGCGAGTGAAAACTACTCCTGTTTGCGGTATCCTCGGCCGAACCAGCAGCCTTGTTTCCACCGTTGCCAGCAGCCATCAAAGACACTTCTTCTCCAGGCGCAAACACCGACATCTCCGTGGTCTCGGCAAGCTTACTACTCGTTGCCGCCGTCGGCGAGAATGAGTTCAACCTTATTTCTGTTGTTTCCTCCGCTACTCCGTCCATCATTGGTGCGTATCCCAACGAAGGCGAGAGTTGAATGTCCGACTCTGGAAAGTGCGATGGCAAAAGAACCAAAGTGGCTGCGATTGCGTCCGATGCAGACGCCCCTGTCACCCTTCTTTGACTAGTCCTGGCAAAATCCCGTTGCTGTAGTCTTGATGTGGCCTTGCATGCTGATCCGGATCGACCGTTACTTCCACCACTGCTATTTCCTACGCCCTCAGTGCTGATCGATTGCACTATGGTCGTTGGAGTCGAATTCAGCGCAACATCCCCTCCTGACGTGTGCTGTCTTGAATGGTGGCCTTTGTCATAGCTTGGATCGAGTGTTTCACTGGCAGACGCCTTAGATAGTTCGTCTGCAGATCGCTGCTGGGACAGCCGCGGTCGGGGACGGAGCATACTGGCCCCTGCACCCATGGACGGCGAGAGAGTATTGTTGGGCGGTGCGCTTCGCTTAGTATGGGCTTCAATATCATCATCACCACCACCTTCTCCAGTTGCAGAAGCCTCTGTTGTGAACACAGACGCCCCACTCGCAGTGGAGGCGCCAGCAGTCGAGCGGCCGTTGCTTGACACGAAGCATGAAGTCATCGTTATTGGGCGTGCTGGCATTGCACCAAGGTATGCGTGCTTGCCGTTGTTCTGATCAGAATCTGCTTGTGGGACGGAAGAGCTGGCCTTCTGTTGATATCATTACAGAACAAAGGTTCTCGCGTTAGTGCTCCCGTGGTTCTATTGAGATCCCACTAATCACAATAAAGGTACCACCTCGCTTCGTTTGTTTTTCTTGCTCAGTACATTTATCGAGGAAGACGGACCTTGCTCTTCTCACGGTCCTTCTCGCCGCCGCCCGTGAGATTCATCCACCTCGTCAGACTGACACTCGTCGCTCGAATCTGCGCCACGGCTCCATTCGACGGCACGATGGATCCTCCAGAAACCATATCAGGTGTGGAACACCTGGCGGCCTCGACCGCAGCCTTGGATGCTGCTAGGTTGGCCTCCTCGATAAGCGACTCCTTCGCGTCTAGAAACCTTTGCGCCTTTTCGGAGAGTTGCACCTCGGGAGGCGAGTGATAAGATGGAATGAGTGTGTCCTCAGGAGGAAGCGCTGACGTCTGCTCCCCGATCAAACCATCTATAACATGAGAATAGCCATGTTAGTCAGTTTTATGGGCAATCACGACTACGATCCATAAATCATGAGGCAGATTAAATCATCCAAGGAGGATGCCTTACCCAGGGACTTCTCGAGTGCATACTGCAAGGCTTTCCATCCTTCCTCTGTCTCTGTATACCCCTTCAACATCACGAACGCCTCGTCCGACCCATCAACGTTCTCGCTCAACTCCATAAATGGACACACAGAGTTGATGCTCGCAGAGCTATTAACATCTACATAGACACCAGAAGAGTCCTGTAGATGTGTGTGATGTTCCTGCTGATGTCTAGTACGAGAGCGATCCTCTGTTCGCTGATGGCGATTTTGAGTCTCCAATTGCTCCTGCAGCAACTTGGATTGCTCTAGCATCGCAGCCGAGTCAGGAAGCGCCGTCTGATTTGCCGCCATTGCCTTCGAAAGCGTCAATCGAGCCTTGGATGAGCCTAGAGGAGATGACTGTGTAGATTGTGTGGTTGTGTTCTCGCTGCTGCTGCTGCCGCTGTCGCTGTACTCATCATTTGTGACCGAGTGCTGACGATTCAATAGAACTGCCTTTTGAAGACTCTGCGCTAGGAATAAGACGTTGTTGGACGACGATGTGGGCGAAACCGGCGAGGTGGGTTCTGCCGAAGTCGGGGAAGCGAATTGGATAGATTCTCCGTCCTTGCCTTGTAACATTAATGTCAAAGCTACAGACGGCACCGTCGTGATATTCGGCGGGGTCGACTTGAGCGATACCGATGACGCCTTGTGCAAAACGGATCCAATTGAGCCGCCTGGAACTGTCATCGCCTTCTCAGGATGCAGTGCTTGCTGTTGCTGGTGATTCTGAGTAAACACCTCCTTGTCATGAGACGATGCCATATTTGGCCAGGTCATGTTCTTCCCCTTCGATATCGATCCCGTCAGCGACTGCGACTTCGTGTTCGGTAATGGTGGCAGAGCAGATGTCGTGAAATTTGAGAGGGAGGACGACAGCCGATGTCGAATCTTGTTGACTGCCTTGGCAGCTGCATTAGTAGCGGTAGCGGTAGCGGCGATGGAAGGGGCGCGGGGAGTTGCCTCCGCCGTGTTCAAAAGGACCTCTGTCAGTACAGAGGGCGGGATCTTGATGCAAAAGAAGAACAGGCGCAGCTTATGGGCCACAGACGCCTGAATCAACCCTGTGTCGCACCTCGACGGCTCTGTCGATGAAATTCCTGTAAGTCGTTCCGACGACTCCTCAGGTATCGAGCATCCGTCTGTGTCTCTGTCTAGCTCGCCTGTTTTTGGTGCTGTCAGCTGAATCCCGTAACTCGAACGGGATGTACTTCCCTTCAGCCTCGCTTTTAGCTCCTGTTCAGTCTCCAGATCGTTCTGCTTCTTGACTTCAACCCATTGGAAGTGACCCTGATCGCTGATCACTGCAAAACACTTGACGTATCGCCCGGATGCCTTGTTCGTATTAGAGCTGACCGTTCTAGATCCTGAAGTACTTGGTGACGAAGTAGTGGTAGGAATGGCTATTGACTCATCGTTGAATGAAGATGCCGTTGGCTGTTTCTCCGTTCTCTTGGAGATCGCTTCATCCTCTCTCGTGTCAATAACGTTCGGCATGTACATCCAGATATAGCCAGAATAGAGAGGCGCTGTGGAAGAGCGTGCACTGGAGGTTGCCATGAGAACCTGGCTTGCATTGTCGAGATACTCAGTCCCTAGAACTGGGCGTTTCTTTCGACCGGGGGGTGAGTCCAGCATGAAGGGTACATCCGAAACGTTCGACACATCCATTGCCTGGCTTGTATCCAATTCTGGTGCTGATACTAGCGAGTTAGAGCACCAAAATGAGCGACATCAGAACCGGCTTTTCCTACCGAGTAACTATGCCACTCTTCGTAAACACCATCAATCTTACCCTTGGATCCATGTTTGGCATGGCCACGCTGTGCTGGAGGTTGCATACTGATTAAACGAAAACGGTTCGGCTCAGTAATGGCTCTCCGACGGATATCCTCCTTGGTCGAGGTCGTCAAGGGGTGATTCTGAAGCAAGTTCATATCCCGGTTATTAAGCATCGACCCACTGAGATTGGTCGTCTGACTTATATTACGACGGTGCCCGTTGATCGTTGTCGGATGGTTACTGTTGGTCATACTGTTCAGGTTTGAGATCGCTGCTGCTGCGTTCGAGATGAGCACGGGATCGATGGATGGCATAGTTGATGCTACTGTATTATGGAACGTGTTGTTCGTGGTATGGTTTCGCTTGCGTTCTGAAGAGTATCCACCAAGGGAACTAGCGAGTGAGTTTGAACTGTCCATGGAGCGACCAGGCATCGATTCCAAAGATCCCAAGTTAGGTGACCCAAAGCCCCCTTGAGCAACCAAGGGGGAGCTCAGGGGTGCGGCGTTATTGTTTAGGGAGTTGAATATCCTTGTCCAATGGTTAACTTCCTGTGAATTGTAATCGTTAAAAGTCAGATATCGAAGCGTATGAAATTATACGGCATCAACTCAAGCAACCGATAAACCGATAGCTCCTCACTTACATTTTCGCTGATTCCTCGGAAACAAAGTTTGGGGACCATTGGATCAGGCGATACATCAAGTGTAATCATGGTCGACGACATGGTTGCCGTGGAGGACGATGTGACCTTGAAGAATTGGCGCGGGTTGCGAGGCAGTGTCCTCGTTATAATATGTAGAGGGGTTGGCAGATCTATGGTCTTCTTCGTAGTGTCCTGAAGAAATTCCGAGGCATATTAGCTACATTGAGTCAGGCCATCGACACTTCGTCTTAATACATCACAAACATCAGTTTCTGCATGCGCAATACCGCGCCTCATGTACCTTTCGCTTGTGATAGATAAGCAGCTTTGACCCTTGTAGTACGACCCAACGCTCCTTCCAGACGCCCTGGGACTCTCTGCTACCATGGTTCGTGAACATACTGACTGGCCTGTTCTTCTTTGACAGCTTGAACAGAATGCCTTCGGCGTAGTGGTCATAATAGGTTAGGTTTCCGTCCGGAGGGGGCAGCTGGATGTAATGATTCCTCAGCTGGAGCTCAAGTAGATCTTGCGGTTTAAACGAGTACGAATTGATCGTCCGTGAATCATCTAGCCAGTGTCCCTTTTTGTTGCGTAAAGAAAAAGGATATTGATGGTTCAGTAATGGTGGCGACGTTTAATAGGACATCCGAGAATCCAACATATTTTAAAGGAGTATGCATTACCGCTGCTACCCAGAAGAGCCCAAAGGACTGCCTCCACGCCTCCTGATCGCCCTTAAACCCCCCATTATAGTACGGCTGAACTGCCTTGGAGCAGTCCACCGGTATGTCCCCTTGGTCAGATGTGGCTCGTTCGATCTGCTTGCCCGAGTTGCTGTTATGCCGATCCCTCCAATGTGTCCATCCAGAGATGTGTCCCAGTCGACTTGCACCCACATCTCGACTAGCACGATCTGGGGGACTCGTACCTTGGATATCCTCATTGTGTACCGGGGAGGTTGACAATAGCCGTTTGAGTTGCTGAGCTCTGCTGGGACCAGTGGGATGAGTGCTCGAGGGAGTTCCATTGTGAGCGCCAGTGGGGCCATGTTTTAATGTGACGTCTTTGAGATAGTTGATCTTGGCAGCCTCGTCTCCAATGCCATTGATGCTATGCGCAAACATATCTAATCGAGCAACAAGAGCCTCTGCCGCCTTCTGCTGGGAGCCTTGCTCTTGGAGTGGCATATGAGAGCGCCGCGTATCCTTACCAACCCCGCCATTGATGTTATTGGACAGAGCCAACTTTGCTAGGGATGGCTCCGAGTAGGACGACTGAATGTCACCGTGCGCGGCAGATCTGTGCGTGCCCTTGGTCATCCTCGAACGGGCCGCTGGCGTCTTGTTAGCATCACTACTGCTTCCCACGGCATCTATAGACGCGAGTTCTCTCTGGCTGACATCTTTATCCAGTGCCTGCTCATCAACTGCCTTTGGGATAGCCGCAAGTGCTGACTCGTCGTCCATGACCGTGGTATCTGCTACCGAAGACGGCGCAGATGGAGGTGTCATTGTGAGTTGACAGTGCTCTAGTACAAGATCGCGAGCTTTGCGCACTGGTATGTCCCTTGGAATCTCTACGCGCACCCACAAGTCTTTGGACACGAAACGGACATTAATAGATATTGTCGAATTGCCTTTCCCTGGGTCGTAACCTCCACGGAAATGGTGAAGAAACCTATTATTGTGGTCGATATTTGCCAGTGTGCTGAGGGAGGTCTTGTTACGTCGTACATGGGGGTGAGGCGCGAGGTTTGGTTGTGAGTGTATCCCTGAGGAGAGACTTTTGGTGTATTGTCGAGTGTATGGGGCGCTGCCAACAGCTCTTGTTGAAGATGGTGCTAGAGAGGCTGTGTCGACTGATAAAGATGGAAGAGCACTCTTGTCGAGAGGTGCGGACTTGTTGGAATGTGCTTGTTTTCCTACTGACAGCTCGTTGTAGGGCACAAACGTGGAGGCAGATGGTAGTCGAGGTATTGAGGCTGCTGAAAAAGATGGCTGTGTAGGACTAGAGGGTGTTGATGAGCTGGAAGATAGTTTGGGCGCAGTAGATGCAGGAGGAGAAGCAATAATAGCCGCTGCCGCTGCTAATCTAGGACTTGCAATACTGCTAGATGAGCAGGAAGCTGAAAGGGTCTTGCTCATAACTGTGCCCCCTGCTGCATTGCTTTCCGTTGCCAGCGGTGCTCCAAAGCTGACACTACCTGCCTGTGTCCTTTCTTCTGCTGATCCGTGGCTGTGGGGCTGGTGGCGATTTTGACGAGTGTGGGTCAATGGCCGTGTTACGCCTGGATGACTCTTGTTGAGTTGTCTGTGTAGCTGGAGCGTGTTGTGCAGTAATGAGTCCACAGCATGGGCCTCGATATTGTGTGCTGTCATTCTAGCCTCGATTTCTTGAGTTAGGATGGATTGGTATCGAAGGTTATGAGTCGTGTATTAAATGGAATATCGGAGAAACTGGGTGAAATGATGGTGCAGATGGGGTAGAAGTGAGCAGGTATCGTGGGGTACTATTGTCGAAGGCGATACACGACAATCATGGAGAAAAGAGAGAGGGCTTGCCGGGGCCGGGAAGAATGATAGTCTGTGGATGGATTGCGGGGAAAAAAACGGTGGGGAGAAGGAGGTGATTTCCGCCCTCCTACTAAGACACGCACACGCACACGCACGCTCGTTCACCCACTCGCACGCCTTAATTGTGCACCACACAAGCGTGGAAGACAACGAGGACGCGCGAGAAAGATGACGCGAAAGAAGGTTTGCGCTCAAGCAAAGCAGTGAACTTAATCCACGACGGGGTTGATGGACCGAGCAGATAGTCCAGGAAATCAGGGGCGAGTATGTATTTCGTCCAGGTGCTTCGAGTCGGTGTAATTTGTTGCTCAGAGACGGAGAGACAGTGCGGACCAAGTCTGCTTTTCGAGGGATTCGTCTATTGGGGATGGTTATATTGGCGTTCGCTTTTGCAGAGTGAGGTGTGATGTGTGCTGTTATGAACTGGTGACAACTGCTGGATTAGGATCAGAAGTGCGCAGAGTAGGCAGAGTGAATAATAAAGGGAGTGGGGCATAAGACAGCTGTGAGTGCAATTGGGATATATCAAACGATACAATTGCCAATAAAGAAGGCGAGGCGTAACTGACAGCGCTGTGCCGATGGGTCGGTTTCAAGAGGAATAGGCACCAAGGGCAGGGTGAGTGTGAAAGCTGTATGAAGAGGGAGGAATAAGGATGCGACGAGTGAATGAATGTGATGCCAGGGGTGTATGGTGGAATGAACTGATGCTGATGCTGATGCTGATGAACAGGTGTTCGAAAAAGAGGGAATGGTAGAGGGGGAGAGAGTTAGAGAGATGGTTAGTGCTGCTTGAAGCTCACAAAAGAAGACGCTGGGCACATCAAAGCACAATTGTATAGTCCCAGCACTGTTTTTTAAGTTCCATTCAATTATCGAAATGGACGTCGAGGTTGATAACTGGTTATTATTCAATTAGATAGCGGCGGCAGGCTGGTACGAAGATTACCGCGCATGTTCATAGACATAGACTATTGAGGTTGCTTATGCGCCAGCTGTTGTTTGCTGCATCGGCGTGAGGCAAGAGCAAGAGCAAAGAAAAAGAAGGGGGTAGCGGAGGGGCACAAAGAAGGGGGAGGGAACAAATTTTTGGGCATGGTCCATGGGTCGCGGGTAGATTCCAGTTGAGTACAAAGTTCAGCCCATTCAACAAAGTAATAAAAGCAAGCTCAATAGCCCCTCCTTTCTCGAAACTATGAGAATCGATCGATTCTCACTTACGATTCATGATTAAGGGGCGAATTCGATCGGCTTCGCGTAACCTGAGGAACCATAATCGGGGTTGTTTCTCGAGCTGATTCTTGTGCACTCCTTCCTTATTCATCATGGCGTCCGAGACTCCTTCGCTAATTCAGTGCAGTGGTATTCCAAGTGCCATTCCGCCTCTTGATCCTCTTCCACTTTGAAGTCCTCCTCCGCAAGCAGAGGGTACTCTGCAAGTACGTCTCAAACGCGCAAGGCCAGACGAGACACCGTTGTCCCCCGACGAGTTCTTTCGAACAACTATCCCTTTCATTCGACAGCTGCCGCGACAGCTGCAACAGTCTCTCGTACTCCAATAACCACAGAAGCAAGCACCAGCACCAGCGCCAGCAGATGCACCAACAGGAAACATACCAACGGAATACGCTGACTCTCTCTCGGTAACCTGGACGATCCTTTTATCGTTGAGGATGAAGTTCGGAACCAGGCGCAAGATGGAGAAGCGAGCGAATTCATCGATGTGGACGAGGGACCTGAGGAGGAGCGCCATTATGTGGAAGACGAGGAAGACGAGGACAAGGAGGCTCTTGTGAGACGTCCTCGATTGCGGTATCATAGAAGGAAGACAAGGTCGAAGTCAGCACAACCGGGGCGGAAGCGCCAGCAACGGGAATGGTAGGAACAGCAAGAAGATCAAGGTCAACAGGAGAAAGGAGATGAATTGCCGTCGACGTCCAATAAATCCAGGAAAGTGTCCTTAAAGTCGCTGCTGGACAGAATAAAGGATTTGAACGAGACGGCACGGTTAAGCGTAGAGATGAAGGAGGTAAGGCAGAAGGAGCTGGAGATAAAGAAGGCTAGGGATATACTGTATAATAATGTCGAACGGAAGAAGATCGAGATGGTGCGTGAGAAGAAGAAAAATGAACACGAAAGAAGGTTGGCAGAGATCCAGGTGGATAAGGAATTAGCTGGCAAGAGAGAGGAGCTGAGATTGCAAGCACAGCGGAAGATGGTGCGTGATATGGAACGGAAGCGCCGCGAAATCGACGACAGGCTTGATAAGCTGTACTAGATGCCTCTCTAAGCTCGAGGACTACCAGCATCACCATCACTCCATAGAAGCCCTTCAAAGTCACCTCCGATTGGCCAGGCAAAGTGATAGCGACCTTTTTTCTTAATTCTCATGGATTAGGATTAAAGAAGAAGGAATTCAGGAACCAAAAAGAGACGAAGTGCCGAACCTCCCGATTTTCTCTCCAACCATGAAGATAATAAGTCAGGAAACCCTCTCCTAACGCCGCCTTGTCGATTCTTGACCATTCAGAAAAGTAATCAATAAAAATTAAGAATCGAAAAGCGAGAATTAAAGTCGATTCTGGGAAATTTCAAGAAAGAAGGGGGTTAATAATGCATTTACTTGTAGTAATGCGCCAACGCTTTTTTTTTTTCCTTTCCCTTCACTTGTAAGCAGAAAAACGGGCGTACGAAAGAAGGAAGGGGGAGAGTTGGCTCACTTCATATTCATCTTCATCTTGCATACAAGAATGGCACCTTCCTGCATAAACAGACTAACAGCAATCTTTCCTTCCTTTTCACACACACACTCTCTCAGCCTTGTCATCAGACTGCTCCTCGGAGACAAGGGCCGAGCAACACTTTCTCATGCAGCATAACTGGTACAGAGAAAGCTAGACAGAACGTTCGAGGCAGTGCGGCATAAACTCCTTCCAACAGGCAGATAGACAGAGGGATACTACCAAGAACAACTCCTTTCGTTCTTCATATCCCCTCCTTATCTCCTTTGTTCTTTCTCGGTCTCTTTGCTACAACAAATCTCGCCATTCTTGTCGTCTGATACATCCTGTTGTGCACTGTCGGGCAACTTAAGGATTCCCCTCTGAACCTTCTAGATCTGTTTCTGCTGCACATTACTCTTCTTAATCTCCTTGCATGATTTGCTGGAATGGTGCACAACCAACGTTCCAACCAAGCCCATCACTTTCTTACACGCGCACTCACCCTCTCCATTTTCCAGAGGTTTCTGGAGTTCGAAATGACCCAACCTTGAATAAAATTGCAGGAATGAGGGACCCGATTAACTCCAGCAGGCGGTCCAGACTTCTAAGCCAACTTTAGGAATGATCCCTTTTCAAAAACGGTCTTCAACTACCACCATGTGAACCTATGCTCAAGGGGTGAAGGAGGGCACAAGAATTAAGAAGAAAGGAAATATTCACGTGCGGAACAGTAAAAGATCAAATGCGACTTAATACAATGGGTGGATGGCCCGCTTCGCCAACATAAAATGAAGCAATACCAGGATTGCTCTTTGCTCTTTTTCTTGCTGCAGAATCAAGAGCAGAGTACAAGCGACCACCAATCTTCCTCATTAGTACTTTTAGTATGCCTGCTATGTTTTTCTTCATTACAAAGGTCACTGTCTTCGTCTACCTATTATTCGTGCTGCAATATAAACGTGGCATTTCCTTCGCCACCACCATCTTAACGTGTTCATGCATGCTAATCCTTCTCAATACGTGCGCTATAACAGGGTGAGCGGAACCCTATTGTTTACCGCGCCCTCAACAAAGAGAGGAATGCAGCCGATCCTGCTTAGCCTCGCTTCCCCTCTTACTCAACCTCTCGTTATGGGCTTTGTTGCTTCCTAGGAACCAATTTTTTGGGCAGCGGAATCTCTATAGACTATGCTTGCCATCTATCCCATTATTCTCTATGTAACTTGGCTTTCTCTCAATGAACGTACATAAGTTCTAGTCCTGAGAATATACCGTAGAAACTTCGTTCAAACTTCAAGGTTAGATTATATTTGATGCTTCATACGTCGTAAATTTGGAGCATGCTACAAAGCTCAGTAGAGTTTCCAAATCACCAGCACCGCGAATCTAGACGGGGACAAATTTCGGGCAGACTTTGTCGAAACCGGTGGTTCTGCTTGTGCTTGCGTTTTATTCCTTGCCCCATCATTCATGCCTAAACCGAACCAACCAACGTTGTTGATCTTGTTTGACTATGATTAGAGGGTAGGAGGGTTCAGGGGCAAGTAGGGGTGAGCATAAAAGGAACGACTAAAGCACTAGACTATGCAGGCACATCAAACGCGTGGTATTATTTTACTTGATTGAATTGAGCGCCCAATATTTCTCCCATGTCTTGACGATGAGCTTGATCAAAGGTGCATGAGCAAACTGTATCATTGAGCAACGCTACTCTTGAAGGGGCGCTCACCTCATAGTCCACAGCAAGGACGCGTCCTCTTCTCTTTTTTTCTGGCCTGTTGCACTCCACAGGCCCATGTACGCCAGCAAATGGTATGTCTGCGAGCGGAACATTGCCTTTAAAATGTGAAGTAAAGAACAGAAACGTAATAGTAACCAAAGATCCTAGCACAGTCGACGGCAAAAAAAATAAAAAATAAAAAAAAGTCGCGTATAATTGTTTCAGGCAGGAGCAGCTTTGTTATTTAGCGGGAAATGAATAATGGGATTGTTTCCTTGTTGATCCATATGCAAAGATAATTCATGCAAATATGGGCTCCATCCTTCAGCTGACATTTATGCTTGCTTCGTGCGCCGAGCAGTAGCTAGGCTTCGTAAAATTAGACAGTGTGGCGCATCGTCAAGCGGACACAATGTGTACACGGGTGAACACGCCGATCGCGTTCACATTCACCCTAATGCCTCACAATTTTTTTTACCGCGACTCTATTACAGCTCGCAAAGTGAGGCGTGTCTAAGCTTAGCTATACGGCCTATAAAACGGTCTTCGTGAGGAAACTGTTTGTTTTAACCTTGCAGACAAGACCCTGAAAATGTCGCTACTGGTTGTTTTCATGGGTATTACACTGAAGTAAATGAACGTTCAACCTCCCCCACCTACTAAAGAGATTGGCTAGAAAAACCCTAATACGCCTAAAACCATGCCAACCAAATAAACCTCAAAACACTAGGTGTAGCTACATCATCACCCTAATCAGATCATCCCACCATGCCATCGCCATCTACTTCTTCGCTTTCAGCCTCATCCTCAAGCGTCGAATCCAACACTCAAGTTCTTCACGCCCTCGACCTGCCTGAGATACGCCAGCAGATCGCCTCCAACCTGGAAAAAGCCGACCTGGCCCAGTGCATCCTTGTATCCCAGAAATGGTCCTCCGATTTCCTACCGCTCTACTGGCGCGAGGTCAATGTACGCCCCCACAAACTCACGCGCTGCTCTGCTGTCGCAATCAAACGCCAGGGGCACCACATTCGCACGCTTTTTGCGGGGCGTATCGAGGACACCTCGGTCTTCAACCAGCCTTCAGTCTTACATCTGCAGCATCTCGAGGTCTCCACTTGCGGATCCAGGTACAGAGAAGACAACGGACGAGGATGTTTACATGAGATTGTGCAAAGGAATCGGGAGGTGCTAAGAACATTGTGGTGGAGGTGCCATGGCAGAGACACGCTGGAAGAACGACCGTATCGCCTGTGGGTGCCCATGTTTGAATCTTTATTGAATTTGGAGCATCTCACGCTATCGAACTGGTCCTTATCGAGACACGATTTTGTCAAGATCCTTCAGTCATGCCCGGCACTAAAGCACCTGACATTCGAGGCCACGGAGGAGATCCTGGGGGAGGAACAGAGGAGCAGCATTCAGGTCCACACAGCACCGTCCTTCCGGGATTACAAGCATCATGGGGTGGCCATGCTCGAATTCACTGGCAACTTCATCCCCTCATTCCTGCAGCATGTTCCTAATATTCAATCGCTCAAGCTGGCAAATCTACTCAATGGCGACTTTCAGGACACAGTGGAGCAGCTCGGGAGAGTGCATAGCTTTGCAGAGCTTAAGCATTTAATGATCTTAACCTCTTGTTCGCAAACATCGCAGTTCATGGCCTTGGTCAACACAATCACTCATCTGGCCACATTTGAAGGCAACGTGCCTTTTCCAGTACTCGAGGACTTTTTCGAGACCATCCTACAGAGGCACGCGCAAACAATCGAATATCTCGTACTAACAAATGATGCCCTCCAGAGACCAAGCTTTCGATTCAATATCTGGCGGTTCTTGGAATTCTGTCCTCAATTGGTCACCCTGGACATCCCATTCAATCTTCGCGACTGTGTTGCCTGGACAGTTTCCGCCGATGACTCATCTGCGTCAACATCAATAGGTCCAGGATTACAAAGGCTGATTACTAAGTTTTATGAGCCGACGAGTGAGTGGGCCTGCAAGGATTTGCGAAGGCTTCGACTTTGGATCAAGGACATTGACCGGCTGCATCCCATGGACCAGATCACCTTTGATCTATGCGTCGATCGCCTTTTGCCACCAGACGAAAAGCATAACAGTATAAGCAGAGCTCGAACCGTGATCGAAAGAATGATCTTGGAACGACTTTCTGGATTGAAAAGACTGGAAGAGTTACATATAGGCGTCGTTTGGTTCACTCTGCCCAAAAGACATTAGGCGAACCATGACCATGCTGCAAAGGGACATACAGCACATACATGGACAATAAAAAATAAAAAATAAAAAAAAAACGTTATGCCTTTACCAACATCGACTTTTTTTTTATTGCTTTGGATATGGCATATCGAACGCAGAATCTTTTAAATTACGCCTGCGGAACAAATGCAATAGCGCTGCTCAGATACTCGAGCAAGGACTTTTCTCTGAATCCTTGGATCTCTCCAGCAGGATTTCGTCGAGGGTAATGAATGATGCTCTCCACGATTCGCTCTATTGTAATGAACGTCGAAATCAGTGTTACATATCATACCAATAATAATACGACCGTCGATGGAAACACAAAAGCGGTAACTTACTGGGGTCCATAGCCTTATCCAGAGACTGAACCGATTTGACAAATGTCTCGATTTCGTCCTTCAATTGGTGCATTCCAAAGGTGTAGTAGAGCATATCATCTCCTGACCGCTCGTCCTCCATGCTGAAAGAACCGCACATCGAGGCTGCAATCCACTGGAGAATAAATTTGAGGTGCAAATGGCCACCAAATGCGCCGCATCCCCAGTTTCCAGTGGCAATCGGGCGATATTTATCCACAGACGATGAGACTCTGCTAGACTCCGCGTTCTCATCTTTGCCGACCAGACCCCATTCGGACGCGTTGATGGGGGAGATACGGAATCCAACCAGGGCCTTGTTGATCTCGCGGAGGATATAGTGTCGCTCAAATTGCTCCAAGCGTGAAACCCTGGACTTGAAGGGCCGGGCGTCAATAGCACAAATTTCTGTCATCCGTCGGCCTAGCTTGTCGCTGAATAAGCGTACATTAAAGAGAATGGAAAGTATTATTATTACGTATTGCGCTTGGAGACTTTGTTCGCATGCGCTTCATTCAAGGCATAGTGCATACCGAGATGTAGGGTCCTGGTGGTCCGAGTACCACTCAAATGTTTTGGAGTATCCAATATAGTTCGAATATCGCTCGGCCCCCTTGATGAGCACGGCCTCATTGGCCTCAAGTTGCTGAGTGAACAACCGTGAGATGATGAGTTCAGGGCAAATCATGAATCGGATTTCTTCCTGTACCGCTCCCTATTATAAACAAAGACAACAATATGGCATTAGTTGTCTGAACTCAAGTGTGGGCCCGAGTGCAATTCTCATGCCATGAATGGATACAGCTTTAGACTCTCCCCGCATTACATGGTCGAGGGCCCCGCCTCCAATGTTTTTGTTGGCAAAGTCGAGCTGAAGGGCTCCTTGAGGCGCTTCTTCGATCGGGATCGTGCTGTCGATGGTCACACTACTGAAGCGGAACTCCTTGCCGTTTAATCTCTCTCCTAGTGCCAAATACGCGGGCTTCTTCAGCACCTGCCTGTGATAGGTGACCGTCCCCGTGGGCACTAAGTGTTTGCCAAGAGCCAAAGCATGGAGGTGGTTAGCGAGCGGCATACATGTTTCCAGGAGCCAGGGAGTATGAAAGCATGTACGACTTACTCTCAGTGGTTACGCGGTCAAAGTAATGCAGAATGCACCTCAATTTAGCCGCCTGAGCCGTTGTGCAAGGGGTACGATTCTCTTCGCCCCAGAACATGCTGATAAAGTTTATGGACGGCATCTTGGGCACCCATTCAGGTTCTTCCTTCTCGACTGCGGCAGACGATGGTGTCGAAGGCCCTGAAACGCTATCTTTCTTCTCTTTGCCCTTGACTGTGAGCGTCTCGACGTTGGACGAGAGGTCTACGACAGAGTCCTCGAAGATCTCAAACTGGGCAGCTGGACCTTTGGCTTTCCGTTTTATGGCAGGACGAGGCGCTGCGATATTCTTCTTACCACCTCCACGACCTCCTGTTCCGGAGCCCCCACGACCGCCTCGACCTCCACGAGCTCCATTTCCTCCTCCGCGGTTGGATTGCTTGGGCTTGTGACGAACATTCTCCTCGTCCTCGCTCCCGTCCTCGTCCTCGTTATGGGCCGCGTGCTGCTGTTGCCCTTGACCCACATTTGTTCCAGAGTTGTCCTTCTTGAACGCTGGCTTCTTCTTCCTGCCTCTCTTGTAGGGGGTGTTTCGACAGGGGAATGTGTTGAAGAAGGCGTTGGCGAGCAGGCAAGCAATCTGCTCCTGCGATAGCGTGACGGCCGAATCATGCTGCTGCTTCAAGAATGGGATGGGCTTCTTAATCAACTCTGGCAGTCGAAGGGCGAGGGCCTGCATACGAGGCAAGATCACGTCGAAAAAATACTGCCTCTCCTCAGTGCTCAGGAACTGGCTCTTTAGTGGCCCGCTACTAGCGGCGACGCCTTCAGTACCCTGTTCCTCCTGCTGCTGTTCGTCCTCGTGCCGCAATGACTGGCTTAGATGCTGGTCCCTTCTGTCTTTCTGATCATACTCCTCCGGATCAGAATTGTTGGAAGTATATTCATCAAAGTCGGCCTGAGCCTCCTTATCCGATAAATCCAAGACTCCATCCGAACTGGTTCCTTGGACACGTTCATCCTCCTCGACGCTCCGGTTGTTCAAGAAGGCATCCAGGGCGTTGATATTCCATCCATTCTCCTTGCCCTTGCTCCATCGGAGCATGACCTCGGACAGCTGCTGGGAGGTGAGAATCGGCTCGCTCAGGCCCCTGACGATCTCAGGCCACATCGAGACGTCTTTGGGGTAGGTCCGGTCGGAGCAAGGAAGACGGACGTGATCCTTATCCCAGGTGCTCTGGAACTCCTCCGGGAATGAATCCTGGTCAAGGCCGGGAACCTAGAATGTCGATATCCGAACCGATTGAAGGTGCGATCAGTCAACGACTTGGCAATGTTGCTGCTTGCGTTCCAATTTATCACATACCTTGCAGAGAACGTGGTTAGGGCCAGTCTCAAAGTAGACGTGGGCGCGTTTGACGGAGACATTGACGGCGCTATTGGAGCTGGTGTTGGTGCTGGTGTTAGTGCTGGTCATGGTGTCCTGCGGTTCGGCTGTTGGTGTGATTTTTAAATTGCAGTGCTTTTTGAGATAGCAAAGTTCCATAAAGGCTTTAAAGCGCGTCTGGTTTTATATGTAAAAGTCAATGTCCTAACAAGGATGCAAGAATGCAATCGCAAAGGGCGAGATCAGAAATGGAGAGAAGCTGGTGGAAGGGCAGCAAGTTGGAAAGTTGGACACAGAAAGAAGGTCCATTCAACTCTTCTCTTGCGATGGTACTACTATGGGAGTAGCTCCATCGGGGCTCGCGCCCCAAACACTGCGGCGCGCATGCATAGCCACTTCCAAAAACGGTAAGTTGCCACTAATTATCTTCTGCGAGTGGTATAGGATGTTTCAGGCCTCAGAAACATAGTAAACTAGGGCCCTTGAACCAGCGCTGCATCGTTTGGTGTGTGCACCTCGATAACTAGGCTGAACCACCGCACCGACTGATCCGGTCGAGCTCTCGCTCGCGGATCGAACAACTCCAACGACGAGTCAATGCCGATGTAATAGAAGATTGATGATAAACATGCAATAGAGGGTGTCGCGCAGTAAGCCGGGGCCTCCGTGTAAAAAATAAAGATGCCTCGTTTAGGGAATTCGATCTTTATGGATCGCATGGAGCGGATGGGTTTGTTGAATGTGCAGATCAGAAAACTTGCGCCCTGTTTGACCTGGCTCTCGGAACCCTTTTTTTTTTTGCATTTTGTACATCAAATAAAAATTTTCCTCGCACCCCTCTTCTCTGCCATGTTCATTGAGTATGCTTCATTCCACTGCTTCTTTAACGACCCTTCCTTCCGAAATCCTCAGTCTCATCTTCACACTCTCCTCGAATCCCTCACTCGTTCTCACCTGTCGAGATCTCTACCAAACCCTCTCTCCTCTCTCAAGGTCAATCGCGACCAGGATCGACTTTCTGCTCATTCGGTACAGGAATAACTATGTCAAGGCCGTCGTCAAGGGACTTCGCTGGGTGTTTTTCGACCTTGAGCTGTTGAATGCGCTGGATCGTGTCTATCGAAGGGATATTGCACAGAAACAGGGAAGCGCACGGGAAGAGAGGCGTCCAAAGGTCCTGTCGTCGTCAGAGCTCTCTTTGAACCCATCACGTATCGCTCCCGTCACATCGACCTCTGGATCGACAGAACCGCCGCGCAAAAAGAGAAAAAAATACCAGGTTCTGCCGCCATCCTCTACTCCTTCACAATCAAACGACAACAAAGATGTAGATTTCTCCGTCGACGACGTCAATACAGGCAGACTCCAGGAGGAGGCTGTTATTCCAATCCCCAAAGACTTTCCAATGCCCCGATGGCTCTTTAAATCAGGCGAGAATATACCACTGGTTCGCGCTCTCCTTGCACGAGGAGCATCACCATACCAACCATCACATTATCCGCTGGTACGGGCATCTCAGCGTGGCGATGTCGAGATGGTGAAGATGCTCCTTGCAGCTGGTGCTCCACCCGAGATGAAAGCGTTGCGATGGGCCTGTGTCGAGGAGCAGAATGAGGTGCTGGATGTATTCCTGGAGCGTGGCATCAAGCCCGATGGCCAATGTTTGAGCTGGTGCGTAGAAAAGGGCAAGACCAGGATGATCGATCGGCTGCTGAAGCTGGGCGTTGTACCTGATCTGAAGACGGTACTTGGGTTCTGAAGAGGCATTGTGCTGCAGTAGACAGTTCATTAGAATGTATTATATTCATGTACACCATCTTTATTACCCATGTGTGTGCTGTTACATCTGTTATTCGATATTACAAGTTGCGGAGGAAATTATTTTTGTTGGATTGAACCCCTGCGCATCGCACGACAGCCGGATGGTTATGAGGCCATTGCATGCGGATATCAACATGAACTTGACGATCCGCTTTGCTGGAGTGCACTTAGGGCCGCAGTAGTTCATAAAGATACTCACGAAGTCAGAAGTCAGAGTGTATAAATGCCCTTGTCAAACAATTCAACTGCCATCCTGCTATGGTTCTTCGTAGTATCTGGAGTCTTTCGACATGCCTAGAAAATCCTTCATCCTCTTACTGACTCGCTTTAGTATCCTATTATCCGAATACATAAAAATCGGTTTAATGAGTGAAAAAGTACTCTTTGTAGTAATGAGTGAATTCAATGCGCGCAAACGAACGTACCGATCATCAATGCCACTAATACTGGCTGCTGCCATAACAGTGTCCCAGCCACGTTCATTGCTCGCCTCGGAGGCCACGGGCTTGGGATAACCTATCTGAGCGTAATCCGGGGCTTCTCCCATTGCTCCCTGTCGAACCACATAGGGCAGTCGGTCTAGGGTCCTTCGTAAACTATCCTCTGCTGAAAAGACTACTGCTCTTTCCTGAATGGAGTTCAGTCCGTCCACTCGAATTGCCCCTGCTTGCGTCCTTGCCTCCTTATGCATCCTTCTTGCAAACGCAGTAACCTCATCCCGCAGAGCACCATGGACTCGCTGCAAACGCTCGTTGGCCATTCGCTCGTTAGAATGTCGCCGTCGTTTGCGTTGTTGCTTGGCCAATTTTCTCTGTTTCAGCTCCTCCTCTCGGAGTGGCGCCTCGATGTCACTGCCCACGCTGTCGGTACTGCTGTCAGTGTTGCTGTAGTCTTTCGCTGTTTTGGGTACTCCACTCAAGTCATCTACAAAATTTAGGCCCTGCCTCTCGAAATTGTCGCCGGCAAAAACATCGTCCGAGGATGGTGGCGGGATCCTATTGCGATACAAAGAGAATTTAACACGAAGGCAAAATACAAAAAAGCTTCATATCCTGTTTTTCGAGCTGGACTCGCTTACGATGGAAGCAGTTCTTCGCGAACAGGCCAACGGTAAGTCTCTTCCTGAATCAGCCCATCTAGGGCAAGAAATGCAATCTCTCTGGCATCGGGTTCAGGTTCTCTAACCATGATATCCGCTGCATGATAAAACCACAAGTCACTCGCGCGCTTCGATGATCCAGGCTCTTCTATTTGAAGCTCCCCGGGTCGATTCCCTCCGACTCGAGGTCTCCAGGGTCGATTCTTGATTCGAGGCTTCCGGGGTCGATCCTTGATTCGAGGCTTCCGGGGTCGTTGCTTTTTAACTGGAGGCTTGCCCTCTACCAAATCCTCCTCCACTTCCACGGTTGCTGTCTCTGCCTCGTTGCCGCTATGTTCTGATGTGGGCGGAACATAGTTATCGCTGTCAGAAGCACTTCCGGTATGTGACGGAGGCATGGTTATTGCACCTGTGCCAGTTGTGTTAGGTTAGGTAAGAGCGAGGCCGACCAAGAGACAGCAAGCGAAGAATCAATGTGTCGAATTGACGTTGGAATGGGACAATGATGCCAGGCAGGATCGATCGATGCTCTGAAAGGATTGAGAAACGGATGGTGTTTGGCGAGAGAGAAGCAGAAAAGAGACTCGAGCGATTAGTGATCTTGACAAAGCTAAATAAAATGCGTTCAAAGTTGATGATCCGTGCGCGCAGATGTCCTGAACACAAACGCCCTCTCAGCCTGAGCTGATGCCAGTTGAGCAAACAAGCGGAAAAAAACTCTCTCTTTGTTCTTTATTCTTTATAATTTGTTTCGGTTGTCGGTAGGGCTAGTTGAACCATAGTTTATTCATTGACAACTCGAGAGCAGAAAGGACACAGAAAGATCTCCCTATCATACCCGATGTCATTAAGCGCGTGGAGTCAATGGCGGTTCCTATTGGCAACGGTTAATATTATAGAGCAGAAAGTTCAAAGTTGTGTCTAGCAGCCTCTCGCTGGCTAACTATTCGGCGCATCCCAAGATAATACTCGATTCAATACCGGAAAGAACGAAGATCACCACAATTCTTTTGTCAAGGGTGCTTATTGATGAAGGAAGCGTTCTAAGGGATTGCCGGGCGCTATGTATCCACAGCAACTGATAGCCTCCATTGAGTCGTTGCTCCAGTCCCTGAAGCCGGCAAGCCTCGCAGTGGAACTGCTTTGAGCCTGAATGACCTGCTATGGCTACGTGCCAAGGTTGGCGGACGGGGGTATGCTGGAGAAGGAGTGACTGATCTATGCAAGGATTGCAAAGACCCCATATTAGTGCGTCACGAGATGTTTCGCCAAGGCCCTGAGAGGCCTCTTTCCCTCAAGAGTCAAAACTCCTTTTGCCCTCTCTATGCGTCCTCTTCTCATTCCATTGTCAATCCCTCTGTTCCGTCTCTCTCACTCTCTTTCTGTAAACACTACTGTATAAACCCCTACCACAGTCCACTCACCACCATCCAAAAGCCGAAATGCTTCTGTACTTGTTGTCGGGAATCGTCAGGTAATGAACAATGACGTTTTCGCGCGGTACTCATGGCACCGCGTAATGGCATGGCATGGCGTCTTTGTGCTCATGCCTTGTCAACATTTCCTTTCACCTTGTATCAATATAGCACGATCGCCGGCTCAGTTGTAAGGACCCCAGAAGCTCTCGATGGTTCTGTGGGACAATACAATACCTTGATACCGAGTGCGACCATGAATATGTCCGTAACCAGACATTTGATAACTCTATTACCATAGTACCCAGCCTACGCGTCGTACAAGGCCATCAACTCCCGAAACAATACTCGCTTGACTGCTTGGCTCATGTACTGGACTGTCATGGGTATCTTCACGCTGGTCGAGTTTGTCCTTGACACGCTCATATTCTGGTAAGGACAGGAAACGAACGACACCACCTAATGGCCGCTGTTCGATGCGATCAACTGGTGGTCATGGAGCTGACTGAGTGTGTCTATGTCAATTTGCTTAGGTTTCCGTTTTATTATGAGATCAAGTTGCTCTTTGTGCTCTGGATGATCTTACCACAGACACAGGTACCAATTCGCACAGGTCCAAAAGGTGGCCATATTTATGACGTATGGTTGTTTTAATGAAGAGCCATGTTGCCTCCATCTTCATCTCAATTATTTCCAGGGTTCTATCTATCTTTACCAAGCAGTCGTGGACCCGTACCTGTCTCAGCACGAGAATGACATCGACAAGGCTCTCCAGGATATGAAAAAGAAGGCAATGGCCATGGGCATGCGTTATGTCAAACAGGCCATCCAAATGATCCAAAACCTGGTACTGGACTTTTACAAAAAGGTACCCATGGTTACCGGCCAGAAGTGCCTGTTTAAAGGAAGAACCACGCTGAGGGATTACAATCTGATTAGCGCATATGTTCTGTTCGAAACCAATCAATAGTCGCAAGCTCAGGCTGGCGCATCCCTATTCTCAAACAGGGACACGTCCTCGATCACCGATCGTTCCGCCGCCAGTAGCAGCCTTCACGGTAGCGAGCCGTATCCAGAGTCGTCAACTCCAGAGGAGACTATTGGCCATGTTCCATCTCACGCTTCTGTTCAAGGATACCTCTCTTGGGCCTACCACGCCCTGTCACCGAAGTTGGCTGCTGTGGCCACCATGGCTTCCGAGACAGCAGGCCGTCAGATCCCGTCCCGTCCACTTCCAGTACCGCCTGTGAACCTGTACGAGGCCAAGACTCCGTCTGCAGGCTCTACCTCCTCGAGGGAATCTTCCACAACTGGGCACAGCGACAACGTTTTCGGAATCAGCTCTGCTGCCTCGATCTCTGCAGCTGACAAGGCAGAGTTGGAGCGACTATCATCCCGACTGAATAGAGCTGCAGAATCCACCGGTATTGCTGAGCGTCCTGGTGTATTGCGTAATCGGAAAATCTCGTTGTATGAGGACGAGATCGTCGAAGAGAGACCATCGTCCGTGAGCCATTCGGCGCATGGCTCGGAGAGCAGTTGGAGTAGCTATGCTGGACTGAATGGTCCTGCTCCTTCGTACACTTCTCCCTCTCGCGAATATTAAACAAAAATGAATAAACCATGATTACTTGACCATTGAACTGCTTTGAACCGGCGTTCCTGTTTATTGTATAATACAATTACTACTTTGTCATTCCTTCGTTTTTAAGATGCCCTCATTGTTCTTAATGCTTGACGTAGTATCCATACTGCGACACCATCCAGATCAGGGAGGAAGCTAGAAGGACAATCCAAAGATAGAGTATTTGTTAGCAAGCGCTATCAAACTGGAAAGCTATTATCCAGAATGGAATAAATGGATATCTATACGTACTAGCAACGACGCAGGGAGCCAGGAAGGGTCCCGTCACCTTGGCAGTACGGAAAACAAAGAACTCGGACATGAAATGGAGCCAGGCAATGCCAAAGGTACAGAGCGTGATGTTATACATCCTAATGATATTCAAGGAAATAAGGCTGAGATTACAAAACTGCATTATCAGAGATGGGTACGTAACCAAGGCCTGTAATGCGATATGAACATACGGTGCAAGGTGCAGATTGTAGGCACCATAGAGACGGATGACGGAGCTAAGGAGGGTCCAGACGCCAAAGGTGCGGCCCGAGAGACCAGTAACTATAAGTTTCCCATAAGGAGCGATAGTTCATTAGCATTCCAAAGTCGCGTTTAAAGACCTCAGTCACTTCAATTCGAAGTCCCACGAAAATGCAACGGCCCTGTGAGCGAGGTGTTACCTTCGTGGGGTTTATTGGCATAGATGCGACGGTTGGCCGACAAGGTAACAAAGGACTGGAAGGTGTTCAGGAACGAGGTGACACCAACGATCCAGAGCCACTTAGACAAGAGTCCTGCAGGTAGGGAAGACCAGCCGATGAGATTGAGCATTGCGTAGGTAGCAGAGTACGGATGAAGGTAAATGAGGATGAAAGAGGGAGCGCGGGATGAGGGAGCCTGTTTTAACGCGGAGGAAAACCTCCAACGGCAAAAAGTGGGCCCTGATCTGTGTTACCCCGTAAGCTACTCAGGTACAAGATCATACGATTGACTTCGCCGGTTAAAAGAAAAAAAAATCGATGAACCGTGAAGAAAAGTAAGCGCAGTTGTGCTCAGACTGGTTGTGAACGTCGCTAGTAATCAAACCGCGTCTGAAGAAAGCCAGTGGTTTATCTTCTGCATTTTATTATTATTATTATTATTATTACTGGCGTTGTACACTGCCCGCTTACTGTCTATCCAGCAATAACGGGTGTCCGTAATGAGCGCGAGTTAGCATTGAGTGTGCTTCCGTTCCTGCGCCTTGGTTGACTCAGGCATCCAGGGCAGTTGTGCAGTACATCGTGAATAAAGACATCACAATCTGCGCAAAATGTTTTTTCGCACAGCTTGCACTGATACCGTCCTGCATCCGTTGTTGCCTGAAGCTGGAGACTGATCTTGTATGGGCTGAGAAACGTTTTCTGGCAAGAGAAGCACGCGGTTGTTGCTGTAGCGCTATAAATTGATAAGTAGGATGCGGCTGTTACTTTCTCAGTCATAAACAAAGAAACACAAGTAGGTATATTCACATCCTGACATACTCTTTCCATGCAATCTCGATAAAGTTCTCCACTGGAAAGAGATGATGATAACTTCTCGCTAACAAGGGGCTTGACACCAAGGTCAGCGTGCAGATATCGCACTCTGTCGGGATATCGCACAGTTTGGAATTGCATCTCGGACAAATGTATCCTCCTAATGTCAGTTTCCCATGACAAGCACACAGAGTTGATGCACTCTCGTTCGACCGCGCAGGGAATCCCATCTGCACAAGATTAGATGATGCCTTCGTAGTTGTAACCGCCGTAGGAGGAATCACCTCGAACAATAAGTCCCGGTAATGTCCTTCGTTCATCGCGACGCCGAATGTTCCTAAGTGAGACATTAAATATTTGGTCAATATCCATTGTCAAATGCCTTCCAATGCCCCTGCTTCCTGGTATATCCCAGCATATTCGAACCTTTTGTCTGGGTGGATAAGAATTTCAGTACTTGAACTTCTGCTGCAAGTGCAATGACCGATGCCCGAATGTTGTCTTGCATGAGCTGTGATATCGTATCATGGATGTTTCCTGGATCTGTCGTTGTTAATGAGCCCATGATAATAAGAATCTCCCGTGAACCGTGTGCTGGGACATGGCTATCGACGTAAGAAAAGCATTAGTATTGTACTGTCTTTTATACCACGGTACATATTGTGGGGTCGGGTCAAAATCTTATGGCAAAAGCTTACATTAAAGAGCTGCGGGCCAGCTCCAATGCATTCTGTAAAGATGGTTCGCCACCTGTCTCCTGGAATTTCTTCATCTTGAGCGCCCTGATGTGGTCTGTGGGGTTTCCGCTCAATTCTGATAGCTTTTCTGCAAGCCCATCCTTGGTTCCGATAAGTCCGATCTGCGAAATGGGGTTTTGATCAAAATATTCGGCGATGAACGCCTCTAGGTATGTGAATGTTAACGAAAGCCGAGAAGGGCGGAGGTCCTTTTCCTGCATGGCATTCGAAAGGTCGATGACGATAAAGAGATGTCGGATGATCCCGCGTTGGATAGGGTCTGTGTCGCGCAGTTGCCTGTGAAGTTCAAGTAAGCGAGGAATGCTCTTAGATGCTGTGCGCCACCATTTTCATCTAAAGAGTAAAGCGTTTCACATATTCATAACAGAAAAGTTTTCCTGTAGCAATTGGACGTACCGTTTGCGCTTTGCTGCCTGCTGCAGACTGTTTACGACACCGGCCAAACTGCCATGCTCGTCCTCCTGAAGAACATCCCAACTGCGCTTGTACTCTTCCTCCCAAGCATAGTTGGCCTGATTCGTCTGAAGAGAAGAATCGTCCACATCAATAATGTCGTCATCTTCATCCACCTGTCTACGTCCGTTGGTCGCCATGGTGTCCTGAGCTCAGTGTCTATTCGTGTTGCGAACTGCTTTGATGTCTGCTGTCTGCGGGTTCGCGAAAGTGAAAGGAAGGTTTTGCGTTCTTCTCGTTTTATGCCAATACCTCCACACCTTTTTATATCTACGACAGTCACAGGGGCTCTCTTCTGTTATTTGACCACTGATCACTCAGGTCTTGATCGCTACCTCTTTGCATTTAGATCACCATGTCGCCATCAATATCCCCGCTCAACTCCCCACCGCTATCTAGTAGGACCTCTTCAACAACATTTCCGACAGAAAACAATGATTCGACATTTACCTCCACAGTTGTCTCCACGCTAGATCCGGAGCAGCTCAAGCAGTTCTACGCAAAATACCCCGACTATTGCGAAGAAGAACAGGCGATGCCTCTCTGGATCGAAGGTGTCGATACAACTTACGCACCTTTCATCCCCACCTCTACTCGCCGAGTCCTCATCGCTCTCGAAATGGTCGGACTCAATTCGTCAGACAAGGTCCTGGATGTTGGTTCAGGCGACGGCCGTTTCTGCTATGCAGCCGTCTCGTTCTTTGGGGCTCGGAAGGCCATTGGCATCGAGTATGAACAGGATCTGGTTGAAAAGTCAACAGAATTGGCACAGGAGCATGTAGACCATGGCCGGATATCTTTTCAAAGAGCCGATCTAACTAAT